>NW_028186923.1:100292-107792 GCF_003343005.1 Rhea americana
AAAAAAGCCCCGTCTGACTGACGAAGACCCCGGTTTTGTCTTTCCGCAGAAGTCCAAACAAAGAAAGTTCGGAAAGTTCCTCCAGGTTTGCCGTCCTCAGTAAGTACCGCGCGCGCCGCGCTGCGCCCGCGAGCCCCCCGCGCCCGCGCCGCGGGAGGGTGGACGCCGTCCAAGCGAGCTCGGCGCTTTCTTATTTTCTCCCCCCCTCTCCGCGACGTTACGCTGCGATCCCGGTGCGGTGCAGTCGGAAGTTGATGTTTCTCTTTGCTTCCGCGACGTCCTTTGTTTCGCGTGGCGAATAGGTGTTGTGCGGTTTTTCCTCTTCTCGTTAAGCGTGCAAAATCTCCGCGTTGCCTCTGGAAGTGCTTTATCACGGTGGGTGACGTCTTTTAAGAACGCGCTTTTAAAAATTCCCGAAAATAYACAAAACCCAGCAATTGTAGAAAGAACCGATAAAGTATTTTAGTACATATTCCATAACGGTAAGCATGTCTAAAATTGCATTTTATTCTGGTATTTTTATTCTAAGTTTGTCTCCACAATTACTTTAAAAATACACCGCATAGATTTTCGTATTATCATCTACAAGCAAAAACAAAACACTTGAGAAGGGGCAGCTTTCTTTTCATACCTGGTAACTCGGTTTGTTTTATCTATAAATCTGGTTATTAGGAGGAGCTGAGTGGTAATCAATCTTGCGGAATATATGAACAAATTGACATGTTAATCTCAGATGGTTTTTATGTTTTTCCCATAAATCCAAGCAAATTTGCAGTTTGCACACTAGCAGACCTCTAAAGCTTTGGTTGTTGTAGTGGATGTGCTAAAGAGTAGCTTCACTCCTAGTCATTTTATAAATAATAAAATGATAATCTGCAGGTGAAAAACACATGTGAAGATCCAAATTTAATTGAGCAGATTATTGTAATTTTTATGGCGTTAGAGAAACACAAACACGAATCTTTCTGGAAGTTCTTGCAACGTGGAAATTCTGAAAGTTGCTAGTAAAGTAGTAATACTACTATTTTTAATTAAAAAGAAGTCCCCACGTGCGTACGTTGGGTTTATTTCACGATGTGTTTTTGGTTTGCGTTTTTATTGGGCTCCTTTGCAGCAATAGCCAATATCCCCCCCGACGGTTTTTATGAGGGCTGTTACGCTTGAACCTAGGGGTGGGTTTAATTTAGATGAAACTTTAGCTTTTGATAGTTCTTACGGCAAGTGCACACGACGCGCCCGTCGGAGCTCTTTGCCCTTCGCGGCGAGCCCGTGCGCGCCGGGGGTGCCGGGCATCAAGGCGAGCAGAAGGCGCCCCGGCGCGCCGGTGCCGGTGCCGGTGCCGGTGCCGGTGCCGGTGCCGGCGCTCGCCGCGCTCCTGCCGCCCGCCCTGGCTGTGCGGCCGAGGAGTCTCCCTTTGCGCCTCGGGAGAAATGAGGTGCGATCTGTGTTTCCCGTCGATCAGCCGCAGGCGCGCGCTTCCTTTAATTTCCCGTAAATTCGATTATTGCACAGAACCGAAACACTTAGCTCAATGCCTTAACTATTTCAGTAGGATTTTTTTATTTTGTAAGTCAGATTTTCTCGGAGTCGAATGCACACTTTAAATACTTCAAATAATTTTAACGAGCCCTGCAGCTTGTAAGGAAAKAAAATAATTCCTTGACTGTTTAAGTCACACACAGTTCCGTCTTCCAAGAATAAGTAARTTAATCTACAAGTCCAGTAATGTGACTGCAAGAATAGGATGCTTCTGAGGGATGTGCAACCTTTTTTTATGTGTGCATATAGGTAGGTATCTGGSCCTTGTTGTCTCCATATATTACAAATCCAACATTTTATTTAAAATCATGCTACTTTAGAGTGAGCACCTAGGTGTCTCAAAAAAAGGAAGAAGTCTTTTAAAAGCCCAGATTYTATTTAGGTGATATATTGCATCACATCGAACTGCCAGCATTTCTTGTGCTGAGTAAAGTATATACATTTATGAACTGACTAACTAGATTATAATGTACTTGGCTGATAGGGTGGAAATACTGCTGTATTTCCTTTAAAATATGTATATTAACTTGTTCTCAATATGATTTATGCGGTGGATATGGAGATTAATGCAGACGCTTTTGTGAAAGCAGTTATTGTGGATTAATTCATAAGTAGTCTTATAAAAATTTCCATGATAAATGGTAATAAATATGTTCTATCAGCCCCCCCTTTATTGTAAGAAACGGCTGCGAGTTTTGAAAACAGAGTAAATTAAACTGTGGAAATAATCGGAGATTCCCAAACGTGACGGCGACGGGAAGGAGAGGCTGAGCCAGGAGGAGGCTGGAGCTGGTGGTGGCCTCGCGGCGAGCGCCGGAGCTTCTGGCCTCCTCTGATGGTCTCCGGACAGATGCGGTGGGGCCGGCGGGTCGGTACCGCGCCGACGTGGGGGCCCGGCGCCTTCGGCTGGACCCGCGGGCAGCTGCTGCCTTCACCAGSCATCGTGACAGCCACTTTTACGAGAGGTTTTGCAGTCGTTTGGTGAAATATCCTTTCCAAGTGTCAACTGCTGGTGCTCCCTAGCATCTTGCAATCCAGATGGCTCCTGACTCTTCTGTATGATTATCTCCTTAGCTTGAATTTTGAACTAAGGTTTTGCTGTTGTTTTAATCTTTGACCCGAAGCTTTCGTCCATTTTGGCTGCTGATAGTTTAATCACATCTGACCTTTTACATTAAGTGTTTGCGAAGTGATCTGACGTTTTCTGCTCGTCTTGGCCACTAGAAGTCAGGAGCCAACGGCGCTGGACCACACCGCCTTCCCCGTAGCCGTGGCTGGGGGATGAAATCAGCCATATGGCTCCCGAGCAGGGGGCCGCTCCAAGCAGAGCCCTGGTTCGCTTTCTTATTCCCAGCCCTCCTGTTGGCCAGGGAAAGCAAGACGGATAGCCAGGGCATGTCACCAGGGGCCGGTCTCCTGCAGGTTGAGTGCGTTGACTTCATTCATGGAGTAGAAGTCGTTTTCTGTTTCGCGTCTTCGAGTGAGTCTGTTTGGAGCAGGCTGTTTGAAGTGGACGTTTGCGTTACTGTAATTTTATCGTTTGCGTAGCCTTTGCACTTTCCAAAGAAGTCTCTGGTGCTGCAAAAGAAAAGTCCAAACTGGGTCGCAAACAAAATCGGTGCGGCATGGAAGGTGTCGGCAGAAGGGTTCCTCTTTAGCCTTGCGAACRCGTTGGGAGAAGGTATCGCGGACAACGCCCGTGCCGTGGGTAGGCTTCGGCGAGGAGTGACTGGAGGGTCCTCGCAACGGCTTCCAGCACAGGGAAGGAGAAAGTCCCACCGCGGGGGGAAGAGCGCGAGCGAAGCGGGGGGGTTGGGTCGGAGCRGCGATGTCTGGGTTGAATTTCGCGGGCGGTCCCTGGAGCCCGCCTTGGGTAAATCCGCGGCCGCGGGGCTGCGCTGCAGCAGGGAACCAGGGTCTGGCCAGGGGTGGATTTCCCCATCGTGGCACCTGTAACCCGGGGCCGTGACGTCAAGCCTGAGGGCAGAAGGACAGCTTTTCCCTTCTGATAATTAAGGGAGGTTTCCGATCCCAGCGAAGTCCGTCTGTAGGTTTTCTGCACGTTAAGCTGTTCTTCTCTGCGGCCMAGCCATCCGGTAGCAGGAGCGAGCGTGAAGGATTGCTCCTCCATCACCGGTGCTTTTCCGCTTGGTACGGGTATCGTCTGGTAAACAGCGTTGCTAAACGCAGTCTTTGGGGTACAACRTACTCACTGGCAGCTTTCTGCATACCGGGCACTCCTTTCCTTTAGCATTGCTCCGAGGCCTGCTGCTCCCTTAGCTCCGTGGAGCGGTGGCAGCCGCTTGGTCCTTGCTCRTGGCGGACTTGGGAGTCGTAACCCCAGCCGGCATCCCACGTCCCGTGCTGTCGGCGGAGGGAGGTCAGGACTGTGAAAGAGCGCGGGTGGACGGGGCGCGGGGCGCRTTGCGGGCGCCTCCAACGCGACTCTCCTCGTCTCCCGTGCACCCTGGCCACGCGGCGTGGCGGGGGCCTCCAGGCACTAGCCGCCGAAACGCCCCCGGGGGCTGCCGTCGGTGCTGCAAAAGCGTCTCACGCTGTAACCGCGTGGTCTGCGGTGAAGCCTTGGTCCTAAACCGCAGGCTCTGCTCTCCTAACTGCACCACGGCTGGTGCGCAGCAGAGCTGGCGCAGAGCTGGGCTTTGGATCCTGCGAGGGCAGAGGTGGGGTTTGGGGTATTTTTTTTTTTTGCATTCTGTCCCCGCGCTCTGGCGGTACTGGCGAGACGGGGCGGGAGGTGGTGTGAGGTGTCTGAGCTTGCGCCCTCCTGACGCCGAACCCCGCGCAGCCGGTGGTGCCACGCTACGTTTGCCGCTGTACCCGAGAGCTGTGTTGGGAAGCGGGGATTCCTCCGGATGCCTCCAGCGGAGGGGAAGGCCGGGYGGTTTTCCAGAGGCGGAGGAGGGCGGCCGCGGTGGGGACCGCCCCGTCACCTCCAGCTTCGGATGGCGCCACGATCTGCGCACGGAGATTCGGAGTCAGCCAGGAGCCACTGTGGCACCTCGCTGGCTTTGCAGGTTCATCCAGTCTTGGGGGACCTAACAGCATCCGAATCAATAAAAAGCTGAAGGCCGGAGAGAAGGGGGAGGTGACGACTCCGCAGGCTGGACCATCTCCTTGGTCTGGAGGAGCACCTAGGGCAGGAGGTGGCCTCCTGCGGGGAGGGAGGTGTGGGTCCCTGCCGTGCCCCAGCTTCCCCTCGGACGGCAGCAGGCCCTCAGCTTTCCGGCTGTACGAGAGGTCTGCGTGGGCTCCCAGGGAAGCAGGCCCGGGGCTAGGACCCGGGCCAGCACGGAGAGAGACGCCAGCCGAGGCAAGCTATTCTAAAAGGAGAAAACGGAGAGTTCTCGGGAAGAGCTGGCAGCCGGGATCAAGAACGGCAGAAGTCAAATGCCATCTCGGTTGTGTTAAGAGAGGAGCTGAAAAATTAATTGATTTTGTTGCAGCATCAGCAGGCAAAATCTCCCGAGCCGCAGTTTTAATGGCAGGAGCATCTTCTTTCATCTGAATTTAAGGGATCTCCTCCTCGATTAAAGGCAGCTCCTTGCACTTGCTATTGTGTGTGTTTACAGGCAGCTCTGACCTTGCTAGCCAGACAGATGAGGAAGTATATGACTCAGCTGTACATCCTAAGGAAACACCTGCTTTATTCCAAAAATCGAGGAGAGAGAAGTATTACGGGAATGCCACCTGGAGCTCGTCTCCAGCTTTATCCCCGTTTCCCCCGGGGAAGGCGCGGGAGCGAAGCTGGGAGGCGCGGAGGCCCTGCTGCCGCTGCTCCTGCAGCTTTGCAGGCTTCCTACCTCGAGGTCTCCCGAGCCCTGGAGCCTGCCCGAGCTGGGGCTGCCGAAAGACSGGCGAGGACGTGCCTTTGGCCGGCGGCCTGGGGGACCTCGTCCGCCGGGGAGCCGGGGCCAGGCCAGGAGCTCCTGGCCGGGCTCTATCGCGGTAGGCGAGCGCGGGGCGGTCGCGCCGCCTCTCCGCTCCCCGGCTTGCCCGGGATTTTCCATACTAAAATCCAAACCTTATTAAACTCCACCGAGTTTCTAGCAGTTATAACAAAGCTCTGCTTTTTGCCTTTTTTTTTTTTTTTTTTTTTTTTTTTATTGGAAATGTGTCTTTAGCACATAGCAAATTAAGTTGAACCAAGGGGGTTATGAAATCCGCCGTAAACCGGTGCGGGGATCGGCTAAAGGCCTCCTGTTACAGCCTCTGCCTGGAAGTGCTCGCTGAGCTTGGAGGAATAAGAAGGCACTCTGCAGACGAGRCGCTGCGTTCCTGTTGGTTTAAATAGATGAAAACGCAGGTAGGACTGGCTTAGAGATCATGTTAAAATAAATTGCACATTAGACATGAGAGAGCAAGTTGAAAGAAATGCTCTGATTTGTGTGTTTTTCTTACACCTTGGTCTTACGTTGTGTTGAAAGTTACAACTCTTGATGCAAGGTGCGTCCTCATCTTATCATACCAAATACTCATCTGTTTCGGACTCAGAAAAACCCACAGTTGAACAGTTTTGACCCATCTTTAGCGCTTGGTGAGGTAGGTGTGGGATTATTGGKTTTTTTTTTTTGTTTAGCTTGAGCATAGACTCCCTCTTCAGAGTGATGTAGGTAGTGCACGAGGCACATTTCCGTGGAGGGGAGGCTTGGCCAACAAATCCTGGTGATTTCTAAGTGCCTGCAAAAAGGACAAAACCAGACGCAGCAGACAGGCAGCAGTATTTTGAAGGCACCTCTGTAAAAATCACCGTTTACGCCGAGCAGCGGTTCCTCCCCTTGGAGCGTGTGGGTCTGCGTCGGCGCCTGAGCAGCACCCCTGCTCGCGGGGAGTTCGGTTTTGTTCCTCGGCGTGGGACGTGACGTGCATATTCAAACCCAAAGTCTTTTTTACCCTCTGAACTTGACACACATTTTTGCTTCAAGCTTTTCATGAATCTGGATCCTTGCAGATACTGAACGTAAATATTGTAAGATTCCCATTAGAACAAAATAAAATAGGAGCGGATTTGCGTTTTTGCCAGCGGTGACCGGGCACGTCGAGAGGTTGCCACATTAAATGGAAATCGCAGCAGAGGAGCCGATGCTGCCAAGTGGCTGTTAAGGGCAGGGGACAGCTTGGAAAGGTTTAAGTCTAGGGATTTCTTGCTTTCATTTTTTTGCCTTCTGTGAGGAACAGTCAGAAAATATATTATGTTCAGTAAATAAATGTAAAAAAAATGGCAATTTCATGTCCAGCCATCAATCACTTCCTTTATACAGCTGAGTAATTTGTAATTCTTTTTTTTTTCCAGTTGGGAATTAAGCTACATTTCACAAGTGTAAAACTCAGCACTTAATTCTTGTGTTTGAACTTGGGGGTAGTTGTTAGTAAAAGGCATTTAAAGATAAAAAAAAATAAATTCTCTATGCAGTAATTTGATTTTTTWAACTTTTCTTTAAATATTATCTTTAGATGGTACTCATTACAAGCGCTGCCGCAGCTTCAGGTCTCTGATTAGCACAGTTCAGCATTTAAGATAGAAGCATTTAAATCGTGTCCTGTGTCGGGGCTTTCAGACTCRGTTTTGGGAGGGGATGGCTGCTGCGGCCGGGCGGTTAGCTGGTCTCGTTTGCTTGACATTTTTCTTCCATTTTAGCGCTGGTTGGGCCTGGGGGCAGGGCAGGAAGCGCCTCGCCGCGCGCGGAGGGGCCGATCGCATTAATGAGGAAGTTATCTGCAAAAGTTGGAGATACTCGCTCAAGAGTGATACGTTTGCACTTGTACTTTTCTATGTTTGTTAACCGAGTCGATGCATTTCTTTTTTAATTGAAGCAACATTTATTTTTGCTCCGGAGCATTTTTTGCATTTATATTGAAGCAGCAAACATGCAGGAAAAAAAAAAAGAAAAATAGTGAAAATACACGGGGAAAAAAAAAATTGCACGAGGCGCTCCCGTCGCG
>NW_028186923.1:112792-116719 GCF_003343005.1 Rhea americana
GGAAGCGTCGCCGCGGTCCAGATACCCTGAGTCAGCTGCCCTCCCGCCCGCAGAACAAATCACGGGACTTTAATCAAGATGGGGTTGTTTTTATTAGCTGTCGGGGTTTCCTGCCAGTTCTCCTCCACAGTTATCAGAGTGAGAAGCTTAGTTTTAAAAATACGAAACCTGAGATCATCCTGTAATCAATGAGTAAAGAAGCTCTGACTTTCCAGAAAAGAAACCCCACCAAGTACTGTGATACTTGAGATAAAATGGTGAAAATTGGCAATAGTGCCTTTGTGTAACAGAAAATCCTGGCCCATGTGTTTTAAGTTTCACTCTTGGCTTTTCATGAGCAACGTAGTCAAAAATAGACCTAGTGGCAAAGGAGTATTTCAGATACACAGTTTTGTTTAAAATAGATCAACTGTAAAGTGGAAGGGTTTTTTCTTTTTTTTTGGGGGGGGGGAGAGAGGAGTTTTATGGAAGGTGGCGAAGTAGCATCAGTGGAGAGAGGCGCGTGCCCGCCGCGCGTGGGGCGGGAGCGTGCGTGGCTGGGGCGCGTGCTCRGCCCCGGCGTACCGGAAAGCTGGCTTGGCTCTCGAGCAAACGTTTGAATCTGGTTTGGTTTTCAGCAACTTGCTTTGGTCTGGGGTTTGACGGGGTTACTAACTTCACGTACCACCTGGGAAGCGCGGTCTGCGCTTTCTCCTAGGAGGAGGAGAGAGGCCAGTGCAGCAGCGGGAAGAAGGCACGCTCGGCCTCGGCAGGCGAGCCGGCAAGGAGGGCATGCATTAGGCGGTCGGTCAGGGATCCCGTCGATAGGGAGCCTGTAATACTAAAGCAGATGTATCCACATTTGTCTGTTTTAAAGTAGCTTTTTATGTGTTGCAGCTTTTAGGGCCTGATTTATTCATATAACATCTGTATAATTAGACATTTATACTGTACTCATGCTATGGTACATAAATACCTGAATATCAGCTTCCTCCTAGGGCGAGAGGAGAGCCTCGCTAACGCTCGAAAGCAGAGACCCCCAAGCGATAACCCAAGAGCTGCAAAGAGCAGGTCACAAGTGACAGCAGCCAGGTCAGCAGGTTGGCCCCGTTGGCTGTGGGTTGTCCACAGCCCGGCCAGTTGGTGGCCAGGGCATGCACTACTTGAAAGCGCGGCTCGGTAAACATGGTGTGATGGGATCTTCTGTTTACTCCGCATCCGTGTTGGCGCTCCATGTTTTGTTGGTGTGTCCTGCAGGCCAGAAGACCCGGCCCGGGCATGGGTGCCCTTGCGCTGGGCTCAGCTCTGCTGCCTCCAGCGYGGTCATGTGTGCTGGCACCTGAGGGCTAAGAAACCTTCAGCTCAGATTTGGCACCTTATAAAATATATCTGGCTTTGAGGAAAAGAGCCAGGTTTTGCTTCGCTTTGCTTTCCTTAGATATGAGAGAAGGCGGYTGGAAGCGGGTGGCAGGGCCTGAGCGGGGGACGTTCGTTTTGCTGGCCTCTCGGTGGAGGTGCTCGTCGGCGAGCTTCGGCAGGAAGAGCCTTGGCCCGTGGGTGGAATTCCTTCCGCCTCGCGCTTCGCATCTGGGGCTTCAGGGCCACTTCTGCCTGCGCGCAGGGTCGGTTCTAATAACTACGTTCAAGGATTTGTGTAAGAAGGATGAGATTATCCAAGCGACCCAGACTCAGGGGAATCCTGGTTATTTTAGTCGTCTTACTTGATATTTTACCACTATCAATTTCAATTTGCTGCTGCAAGCTTGTCGCCCAGCTGCTGGTTKCCCTGTCTTTGCTGCCTTTCTGAGGACCTCTGTTCCAGCTTCAGTATTTGCAGAGGAACCTTCTCTCTTTCTTCCAACATCCTTTGGTTACTATTTTCCCCAGCCGTGGCCATGGCCCTCAGGCAAGGTGGCCTCCTGTGGGAGCTGAAGAAGCTTCTTTTCCTTCCTTCCTTTCTTATTCTTGGATTTCTCAGATGTTTCCTCACTCTCTTCTGGAATTTGGTGCCAGGATCTGACCAGAAAGGAGCGAGGAGACCAAAGCACTGCCRTTACGTAGCAGCTCGTTCTCAGCAGCCTAGAAGATGCTGAGAACATGATGTATACCAGAGTCCTGAAATAGTGAGCAGTAGGAGCACTTTATATATCTAGGAGCTTTATATATTTTTCAAAGTCACCCACTGTTTGGTGGCCTTCCCTTCTGGGTCCAGTAAGAGAACAGCAGCTATGTGTGCGCCGCTCGCCGGAGGGCTCGCGCCTGCTCACGCCGTCGTTTCCCGGGCTCCAGCCCAGGTGCCAACGGGCTCCTGCTGGTGGTGGCTTCCCAGGACACCCGTGTGGCTGGAGTGGGGCGACCCGGGGCCTCGAGGGGGTGACAGTGGGTGGATGGGACGAAAGCAGTGCTGCGTTTCGTGGTGAGCAAGCCCTCCATACGGTCTCYGTACGTTATCTCTGAGCATGTTCCTGGCCGTTGTTAATAACAAGAATTTTCTGTAAGATGCGTGTTTCTGTTGCTGAAGGAAGGACAAGCACAGGTTGCAGAGCAAGGCAGGAAAAATACATTAAAGTTATCTAAATATGGGTGTCGAATGCAAATACGATATGGTGAAGTAATTAATTTTCATTGTCATGTGTTAAGAATTACGTTATAGTTACGGGCTGGCTCCCTGCAAACCGTATTAACTTCTTATCGTGTTACGTGCAATATATTTATCCCAAAATTTTCACATGGCGAGGAACGCGAGCGCTGATGTGACAGGATCCAAATGGAGCTGGAGCGAGCCCCACTCGGAGGCTGCAAAAACAAACTGAAATCATCTGCCGGCATTTCCGTGACGTGTTGGTCACGATTCAGAGCTCGCTTCTCGGGGCCGGGGCCGCGCTGAATTTGCATGGTCTGTAGACATCGACCCGGGCCGTTTCCAGACTCCCTCGCGCCGCTGAGAAGCCGCTTACGCTGCGGGAGTCCGAGGATTGTTTCAGTGGCAGCAAACCGATTAAGTGATATGATTTAAAAGTCCATCCAATCTAATTCTGTGCTAACATTCGTACTAAAATGTAATGCTGGTTGTATAACTTTGTGGGGAGCTGTGAAACTACCACTCTTATTAAGAGAGAAAGTAAGAAAATACCATATTTTGTGGTTTGAAAACATAGAATTTCCTTTATTTCTAGACACATATTCAAAGCACCATAACTGCGTTATTCTGGCAGGTCATCAGAACTCTTGATTATTGTTACTTCTGAAGCCTTAATATCCACATTTGGAGAAAATCAGTTTTATGAAGTCAAATTACTGAAATAGTCAATTACCTGCTCTTCTAAGGGAAGCCTGCGGTTTTGGGGAGTGTTTTTCTTTCCCTTTTAGGTGTAACATTTTGTTGCATATTGACCTATAATCGTTGGGATTTTTGGCCTTGTGTATTATACACTGAGGGTGGTTTAAAGGTTACAAATGTGATCTTGTCAGATTGACAACTAACTGTTCTAATGAGGAAAAAATCCTCAAAGCATGAAATTTGAATGAAATGTGTGATTATAATTCAAGTACTGTTTACCCAAACCTCTGGGGACCTTCCGAATAAATGCAGAACAAGTGAGTTAGATAAACCTCTGCTCAGTCTTTCCTCTTTCTTTTTTCCGTACATGTGCACACACGCTGTATGGATCCGTGTGGGAAGTCTGGAAGGAAAGTTTGCCGCTGCCCGGGACTGCAGCGCCGCGCTGACATCACCGTCTCTTTGTCGTTTATTAATACTGTATGTGTTTTGTTACCGCGTGGAGTAGTAAGGAAATAGGTGCTTTGAATTATTAAAGTTGAGCCTAGAGAATCGCTGTATGCTCGGATGGCATTTGCCTCAGCATATGCAAATGATTTAGTTTCATTTGGGATCAATTCCCAGGGGCCCTCCTTTCCTGTGATGCTCCGAATTTGGCAAGCTCAAGT
>NW_028186923.1:118870-123457 GCF_003343005.1 Rhea americana
TTTTTGGTTTGGTTTGGTCTTTTTTGAGCTAGTTCTTCCTGTTGCAGGGATGYTAAGGATACGTGCAGCTGCTACCTGACATTTCCATGCATGGCATGGCCTGCCACACTCACTAGCTTTAAAGGAAAAAGTTCCTAAATGCTGCTATTCGTCCTCAGTAAGTAATAAAATCCTTGAGACAGCACACTATAAACAGGAAACAGAGATGCATAGTGCTTGCCTATCTTGGGAACTATAGTAAACAATTTTTGACACTTAGTACAAGTTAGTTCTTCTCTGCATTTCTCTTGCAGGGGGCAGATTGAGCGTTCGGTGAGCAAAACGGACCTTGCAGGGGCTTGTTTTGTTTTTTGCTTTTTTTCCCAATTTGGCTTTTTTTTTTTTTTTTTTTTTTTTTTTTTTTTTTTTTTTTTTTTTTTTTTTTTTTTGCACGCCGGGGGCCAAGAAGACCAGGCCATACAAGGCGGCAGCAACACGCTGCCTCGCCTCACCGTGCCGGCCCCCCGTAAAACGCCGGACGTGGCATCGCGCGGCCGCCGACCCCCTGCGCCGGCAGCCCTTCGGGGGCCCTCGCCTGCCTCGGGGGGGGGGTGTCTCCCCCCCCCCACCCCCCTTGTTTTTAATTCTTTGTCTTTTGCAGAAGGTGGCACTCCTGAAAATGGAGGTGGCATCTGGAAGCGCGTTTGTGGGAGCCGCGGGGAGGCGAGGGGGGTCTCGCCGTCGGGGCTGGGGCGCACAGCAGCGCCGGCCACGGGGAGCGAGTGTTTATACGTACGCTTGACACACAGATTTTTGTGTATTTTTTTTTTTTTTTTTTTAATGCAGCCGGCATTGTTCTGGCTCCGATTCCGCATTGCACAGCTCTTGATTTGGTGCCAGGCATCTCGCGGAGACCGTGTATGCCATGCATTAATTGCTCAGAGCGCCTTGCCGCAAGGACCTCCGCTCTCGGGGCTTGCGCGCCTCGCCTCCTGCGCTGCAGCCCCGTCGGCGAGGCTGTCTGTTGCACAAGTTTTCTTGGGCAGGAAAGATGCAGTCCTAAATTCCCCCGATTTTTTTTTTTTCTTTCTCAGTGACAAGTCAATTACTTGTTTAAATTCCGTTTGAACTCTCTGAACTGAGATCAGGCAGCGGAAGCAGGTCTTCCCTGGGAATAAACACAAGGAGAAAAATGCAAAATCCTTCCAACGCACTCCGAATCTAAGTTACTGTGGGAAGAAGAGTACAGCTGGGTGCAGCACTCACAAAAACTATTGAAAAAAAAAATTGAACTGCCATGAGTGCAAGATTTGCAGAACACGTTTTCTGCAACTCTCTCTTTTTGTCACTCCCAGGGCATTTTAGGAGAGCACACTCCATGGAGAGCACTTTTTGCTTTTAACTATTTTCTCATATCCGTTGGTAAGAAATCTTTTCCTTCACGTGTCTTGAAATACAGGATATTTATTTTAGAAAATCTCAATAGCAAAACTGGAAGTGTCACATAATAAAATGTAAACATAACCTAGTATTTGATGTTTACATTGATGATCATTATATAAATGTCAAGCTTTTGATTTATATTTTTTTCCTAAAGTATTATAAAAATGAAATTTCAACAAGCAAATTAAAAACATGTAGTATATTATCTGTGATTAACAAGAACACTTTGATTTTTAATTTTGGAAGCAATGAAACAACCAGAGCCATTTTTCAAGCCCTTGCTTGTATGTTACCCAAGGTATATATGATATTTTAAGATATGCACGTTACCTGAAGGGGGATGCCTGTAGTATTACTTTCTAAATTTGATTTTCAGAATTGCTTATTTTCAATTTCATCTCACTGAGATTTTAATAAAGTATTATTTGATCATACACAGTCTATTTCAGTGTGTGGAACTATAAAGAAGAAATTATGGCAAATGAAAAGGAAAACAAAAGTGGCAAAATTTTCTTTTAATGGTGTCTTAAGATCACATCATCAGCTCCCACCATGCGCATGTGTTAAATCATATAGGGAAACCTATAATTATTGTAATTGCTCTTTTTGCTTTATACTAGCAAGCTTCAAACCATCTCTCGAACTAGTTGTTTTGAAATAGTTATTTGTCAAGTCATCAAATCACAAAAAGTAAATGCTAATGAGTTTTTCCTGTTTACATTCTGTCTGCTATTCTTATTATAAAGCTTTTCAACTCCATAAAGTTCTTAGATGAAGATGAATGCTCTATGGTATCATTCCTACTAATAGTCTAGGCCAAATAGTGTAATAATTCCATGTACCACGCTTAATAGTGACAAGTGAGAACTTGTGAATGGCATGAGGCTAGTCTCGTTCTGGGACCGTTTCAGAAAAAGTTTGCTTTTTGAGCACAAGGAGAAAGAAATGACCCCATCTAAATTAGGGACCTTCTGGATTTGCTCCCTTTTTGAGCAGCACTGTAGTAGTCCAGCATAATATTTATGATTCATCTTTGTTTAAAGAAATGTCAGTGTTTAATTTGCTAGAAATACTGAAGTGCTGGCACAGAAGGTCATAGGAAAATGTATTAATTAGCAAAAGTTAGAGATGCTTTGAAGCATTTCCTACCTATAGGGACAGATTTTGTAACAAAATAACACTAAATTTACARCTCCTTAATCAAATTGTATCTACACGCAGGTACCTCAGACTTGATGATTTTATATGTATATGTATGTATGTATTTACATATATGTGTGTGTATGTATTTACATGCATACATCATTTACATATATATGTGTGTGTTTAGTATTTTCGGGATTGTGCTTAGAAGCCAAAATATCTATGAGACTCTTCCAGTATAGCCCTTCCATAAAACCCAYGGATATGTTTGCATCATAAATTAATACAATTTTGTAATCTCTCCACTGATAGCAAGAAAAGAAATCCTGCAAATGATAAGTGTGTCTATAAATTTTGTTATCATCAGTGTTTCTATGTTTTATATCCTGGAGGGAGGGAAGGAGGAGAGTWAGTTTATTCTGCATCTCTGGCTTTGCAGGAATCACTGCAGCACCGTCGCTGAGGCCGTGCTGCCTTGCTGCTCAGCTCAGAATCGCTCCCGTGGGCCTGATCGCTTTCTTTCCACGATACCTGATGGAAATTTCAGTGCTCTTAYGTTTGCAAAGCTAAATTTTGCTGGGAATTTTAAAGGATTACTGAAATATTTTTGCAGGGCGCTATGTTGATTGTTAGGTTTAAATGTGCTTTGCGTATGCAGATCAGAAGCGAACTTCACCCCTTCGTCTGTGCCAGTTTGAACATTATTATGGTGTTATTTTTTTTTCTCAAAAAGGAATTATAAATAGAATTATATTTTAATTGGTTATTGATTGATGGTAGACAAGAAAAATGATGTTACGGTGTTGACGTCTTCTAAGCACGTATTGCGAACGGCTTTTTTGTGGGTAGGGCTGGGGGGGGTTAACAAAAGATCTAATAGCTGGTGCAGTCTTTAAATACCTTTCCAATTGATCTACAGGAAATTGTGCAGAAGAATTGTTTGTTTCCTGTTTCAGCATAAATCTGGTTCGCATTACCCTTGGTTTACTGTAAAATTGCCGTGGCACTTCAGAGACATGGGATTTGGTTGTTTTGTGCAGGCAGTTTATTTTGAAAAGTGAATATCTGAGCCGGCGTCGGCCGGTTGCTTTCGGATTTTACGACGTGCCGTGGCCAGTGGGAAGTGGAGCTTCGAGCGTCGCTCGCTGCGGCTCCGAGGCTTCGCCGGGGCGCCGGCGGGGGGGCGCGGGCAGCTCCGCGCGCCTCCTCATTTTCCTTTTCTCTGTTTTTTTTTTTTAATTATTTTATTTTTGTGAGAGGAGCTAGATTTTGGCAGGAGCGCCCTGGGGAGGACTGCAGTGCCCCGTTGCTTTGCCCGGCTGCGGTTTCCCAGYGCTGCCGGAGGTTGAGCTGCCGCTTCGGCCGCGCCGGGCGCTGCAGCGGGACTGTGCTGGCGCCGCRGCTCCGAACTGCTCCGTGATCTTCCCGAGCAAACAGGCTGCTGAGTAACTGCTGAGAGCGAGCTTGAAATCTGGCTCGCAGACATCCAGCGCTACACTATTTTATTTTAATATCTCAGTGCCAATGCCCAGTAACAACAGTCGTAATGTGTTTCTGCTGAAAGCAGCCTTACGTACGGCAAGAAGCTGTATTTAGTTAGCGTCGCCTCGTAGGGAGCCCGTGTTTTTGTGTCAAAGCTGTTTGTATTTATTATTGTTTGGTTAATCAAAATATATGCTATTGCTAATAGCTGAGGTCATTACATCAAAAATAACCCCTCCTTCCGCTGTGCGTTTCTCTTTTCTATTGAGAAATTCTCAAGCTCCTCAAAGAATTCTGCATAAATCTCAAATYGGAAAGTTCTGCGTTCATGTACTGACTGCATTTCAAACCTAACAGGTATTTCAAAATATTTAGCATGTAACTTTTTTTTTTTTCCTGACATAAGTTGTCAGTAACATCTTGGAGCTTTGGCTGGAAAAATCTTTCTCCCCGTTGCATTCCTCGGTGGCTTTCTGGTGAATAAAGCGAACCGAACGGATGCAACGTGCGTGTTCAAAGCCGCTCAGTTAAGCACGGGTG
>NW_028186923.1:124043-128890 GCF_003343005.1 Rhea americana
GCCGCCCCGGCTGCGCCCGGGCCCCTGCCGAGGGTTCGAGGCCGCGTGCGTAGATCTTCCAAAGATCTCGGCCGAGGTCTCTAATTCGGGATGCTGTCAGCTCATAGGACGGTAATTTGCTTTCACTGTTTCAGTTTCTTATTTAAAGCMTCAACTAATTTCCATACCAACTTTTACTACGCTGGGGGGAAAGACAGAAGAGGGGGAGGAAGAAAGATCCAGTAATAAAATCGTAGCAAATTAAATCATCCTTTTCCCGTCCCGTAGCTCTCGGCGTGATGCCCGGGAGAACCGCCGCGTTCGCGGTGCGCCGGCGAAGCCCCCGGGGCCGGGGCAGCGGGGAAGGGCAGGCCGCGGGGGGCTGCTGCCCGCGGGAGATTGGAGCGGATCTCCAAGAGCTGCCGCTGCCAAATGAAAAACGTTTGAGAGAGGTCCGTGGTGGTTCGTGCAAAAGACCAGACGTGGTGGCGGTTGGGCTGCTGGCTGAGCCGTTTGCGTTTCTGAGTGCCCGTTGATGCACGTTTGAATGTTACGTGTGTGAGCGCGGACGTGGACGTCCTGCAGCGTGTGACGTGCAGCCCGATGTCGGAGCAGCTCTGTAAGGCGTTGTGTCCTTCGGTCAAGCGAGCATTTACAGAAAAAGGAATTTTTAATTTTTTTTTTCAGTAGCGCAGAGACCACAGTCTTGTAAACACACGCACGTATGCGGTGGCTTCACCGGCAATATTCGTATGCTTAAATTTGTACACGCTGGAAGTACCTGCTGGGGGAGGGCCCAGGGCTCCCAGGCACGAAGCAGAGATGCTCGGGCAGCGCTTGCGGGACACGTCTGACAGCCCTGCAAAGGGGAGCGTGGCGTTGCCCGGCTTTATTTCTCYAGTCAGAACTGGCAATTTTCGCACCGCAGCAATCCTAGATCGCGGACTTTGCCCGCTGTTCCTCGTGCTCGCGTGCAAAGTGTAACGATTTATGTCAGTGSTGGTTGCAACGATGGAGATGTCCCTCAGGCTGATGACGCCTGTTTACTGGTAGATTGGGAGTAACTGGTTTTCTGAAGAGCTCCTTTCCCGGTTGGGGTGGAGACACGTTTTTTGATACGTTGCCATGTCAGATCATGAAGCCCGGTTCACGGCCGTTACTTGCTTCAAGGTGCCGATTACCACCGCTCGTGGCTACCTCATTAGAAGAGGAACACCTTTGGCCTGGCCTCTGGCTCCCAGCTTGCAAGCTAATCTTTCACCGCTACTGGCAGCAGTGTATTCAAATGCCTCTTGTAATTTTTAGTTAATAAAGTCATATTTGCATAATTTTTTTTTAATTGCACCCCGTACCTATCTTGTTTATCAGCTCCGGTGAGTGCAGAATCTTTTCAGACCCTCTTTTCTTGGTGAGACTGGGCATCGGGAGATAACGGTGTCGCAAACTGGCAGATGCTTTATCCTTGGGCTCATGATGGTGTGCACAAACCATCATTTTTTCCTTGCAATAATTATGGTGTTAAGAGGCATTTGTGTTTTGTGCTCCCTTTCAGCTTGCACCATGTTTGGTTCCTGTTATGCAAATACTGCTTTAAACTTAGAAATGCCAATTTGCATTAATATTTTGGTTTCATATAGCTAGCTATTGCATTGCAAAAACAAGTGCATTTTAATGAGCGTTTGGCAGAATGTTAAAAAAAGATATGGTACTCATTAAATTCTATTATATGAAATGCAGTAGTTTGTTGCCAAAAATCATTAGGATAAAATATAATGCAAGTTAAGGCCACAAGTGTAGCCTTCATCCAAGAGCACTGCAACATTATGGAATTGTAAAGCTACAATGTTGTTTATTGCATCGTGCAAACTTCTCTCTTTTACTACGAAACGGGAATAGTGTGAACTTTTAGCATTTCTTAAAACCAATTCTATTGTCCTTGTGCCATCTCATAGTGTTTATAACTTTAGTGCTCTAAACAAAGTTATCTTGGCCTCTCTTGGGTTCCTTTAACTTACCTGATCCTGCAGACTTTTGAAAGACACAAGCGCTAAACTGAAAAGCAGTGTTTTTATTCCCAAATGGATTTCAGATCTTAAATTTGCAGTCAGCGAAGGCGTGGATTCCCTTTTGGCATCCTCGAACCAGGATCGCCTGCGAGTAAACGGCTCGGTGACACCGAAGAAGGGCTGCAGCATAGGTGCATCTCAGGAGGGTTCTCCAGAGACCTCTCTGGCCTTTGGGAGCCTTCCACAGAACTCGGGTTTTCTGCAGTTGAGCAAAACGGCTTTGTATGTGTCTGTATAYGTACACACACGTGCACGTGTGTACATGTGCACATGCTCTCTTTTTCTCTTGGACCTTCCTTGGCATGTTGGTCAGGAGGCGCGTCCAGGGCTGCTGCTGGAGGGGCTGTGCTCTGCGAGCGCCTAAGGGCGGGCTAGCACAGGGTTAAGCGGATTCTTTTCTTCATTACCCAGAAGTGATATAGACTTTTCTTTGACTAATGTAGCTTAATTAGCGGTCAATTAAAACGGAGCGTTGTTGAATTGAAGTTCTTTGATCAAAATCCCTGGCATGGGCTCCCTTTCTTTAACTAGCCACCATCTTGAATTCATTTGGAATCAGTAGTGTAAACAAGTTTAAAACTGGTTCTTTTATAAGAAGTCAGCAGGCTTGTATAGCTGTGGTTTCTTTCTTTTCTTTTTCTTTTTTTCTTTCTTTTTTTTTTTTTTTTAACTTCTGTAGGCGGCAATTCAAAGCTGTGCTAAATGAAAACAGTGCTACACCCTGAAAAGCGCATTTAAAAAAAAAAGGGGGGGGGAAGGTGACGTTAATTAATCAGAATATGGTGACTCTTCCTTGTTTCGTTTTATGTCATAATCTATATTTTCCCTCTAGTGAATAATTTCGGTAGCATCTGCAGCGTATCTGGTYGCCTGAGTGGCGCGAGGCCCGGCCGGTGAGAGCGTGTGCTCTGAAAACTCCTTGGGGTGAGATTTKGGGCTGTTTGCCTGGTAGTTCTGTCGCTTGGGCAGTAAGCTTGAGCTAAAGGTAAAAGAAGGGAATGCCCAGGGGTTGCAAAAAGCCGAACTGAAGTGGAAGGCCGTCGGCATGTCCGTGCGCGTGGTCAGCTTCTGGTCGTCTGGATTCTCCGCRGCCTCCTCTGGCTGAAGTTTCCAAAATACGGGCATTTTCGGTGAGACTTTTTGTAGATGCAACCACTTAGGCTGCAATATTCGTGCTTTTATAACACCTGGTTAACGTAGTTTTAGAGGCAGGTGCTGGCGGGGAACCAGGGAGGCTGGACGCCCTCGCGGTGCTGGGTGGAGCTCGCGCCTCTCCGCTGGGGACGTTCACGCGCTCTTCGCGTCGCGCCCGCCTGCGGTGGGACTTTCCGAGGCGGCAGCGGAGCATTCGGCTCTGGCCCCGGCTCCGGCCGTGGCGCGGGGCCTCGTCTCCCCGCTGTGCTGGCCAGGGGCGCAGAGCCTGGGAGCGCCGCTCGCTCAGAGCGCTCTTCGGATGGGAGCGAAGTCGGCCCGGCGGAGGCTGGCGTGGGGTTTCCAGAGCCCGGTTTCTGCAAGTTCGGACGTGCTATGGATTCCCCTGCTCCAGCTCCTCCAGCCTGGCCACCCGCGCTCCGGCGCCCTTCGCCTTGGCTTTGCAGTTGAGGTGCTTCATATGTCCTGCTGCAAACGCCAATGGAGAAGTCCAAGCTGTGCTCTGGGCTCCGACTGGGGCAGGGCCTGGAAGGGAATTGCACTGTCGTTCGTTCAATCCCTTTCATCAAAATTTTTTTTTTTTTTTTTTATGTTGGAGGGTGAAAATCATAGTTCTAAACAATAATTAAAATAAAACTTCCATCTCTTGACAGAGGGAGAAATTGTTTATAGTAAATGTGCCTTTCAGCCTTCCCTCATGCCTTCTCCCAAAAGGGCTGATTAGGATGTAATAATTGGGGATGATAGCAGGAGGAAGACGACAATTCCATTTAATTAAAGATAATTTATTTTACTTTAACTTGGTGATGTCCCACATGAATAAGAGTAGATTTAGCAGATAGATTTATTAATGGGTACTGACATCTCTGCTGACATAAAAAGCAAACATTTTCTTTCTTCATTGTTTTTATTGTGTCTCAGCACCTGAAACTGCTGTCACCCCGCTCCCCCGCCATCCCGGAGGGRTGAAGACGTTTCCGCAGGGGCTGTAGCTCACGGTTCATTGCTTGAGACAGGTCTGAGATGCCAAGCTTGCACCAGGATCCATTTCTTCCTAGAAACCAGACCGCAGGAACATTTAAYCCAGCTTGGGCCTGTTTCCGTTCATCACGGGAACCTGCGTTTCCACCCACAGTGGTTACGAGCAGTCAGGTCTTGGTGCTGTTACCTGGACTCGCTTCCCTGCGCTTCCCCATGCTCTGTGCCGCGGGGAGGGGACAACCACCGGGCACGGACTTGCCAAGGCCACTGCGCCTTGGGCACCGCGGTCTGCCTGGGCCCACGGGGCTGCAGACCTGGTGGCTTAGCAGCTCCTGGTGGATGTTATAGCAGGTTTCTTGGGGACAGGCTTTAAGGCATCATCTTAAATCAGTGTACCTAGGTGTCAGCTCTCCCACTCATGCGGCGTTGGTCTGTCTGAGTCAGCGAGTGCCACATATGTCTACTCTGATGCACGTGAGTCTGAGCAGCTCCCGTGTGCCTGCCGAAAGCCTGCCAGACCGGCCGAGGTCCTGCAAGCTCCCGTGCGCCTGCCGAAAGCCTGCCGGACCGGCCAAGGTCCTGCAAGCTCCTGTGTGCCTGCCGGACCGGCCGAGGTCCTGCAAGCTCCCGTGCGCCTGCCGAAAGCCTGCCGGACCGGCCGTGGTCCTG
>NW_028186923.1:129475-245222 GCF_003343005.1 Rhea americana
GTGCGCCTGCCGGACCGGCCGTGGTCCTGCAAGCTCCTGTGCGCCTGCCGAAAGCCTGCCGGACCGGCCGAGGTCCTGCAAGCTCCTGTGCTCCTGCCGGACCGGCCGTGGTCCTGCAAGCTCCCGTGCGCCTGCAGAAAGCCTGCCGGACCGGCCGAGGTCCTGCAAGCTCCCGTGCGCCTGCCGGACCGGCCGAGGTCCTGCAAGCTCCCGTGCTCCTGCCGGACCGGCCGTGGTCCTGCAAGCTCCCGTGCTCCTGCCGAAAGCCTGCCGGACCGGCCGTGGTCCTGCAAGCTCCCGTGCTCCTGCCGGACCGGCCGAGGTCCTGCAAGCTCCCGTGCGCCTGCAGAAAGCCAGCGTGGACTTTTTGCCGCCGCCTGATGTAGCCACATGAAATTCAGCCAGTTAAATCTACGCTGGGTTTAGTCCTTTCTTTCTTCACTGATACCATCTCAGCCCCACTGCCGGCAGTGGAGCTGTGCTGATTTACACAAGCTGTGAGGATATACCACTGAATATATAAAACATGACTATCAGGAATTTGTTTAGGGACTTCAGGCAAACAGATAAGATCTAATTAATGGCTGTATATGCTTTAAATTATTTGATCACACTGTGCTAGGTAGATAATGACCAGAACCACTGAAAGATTGCAAGATTAAGGCTCTTTTCTTGCAGAGAAATTTAGGAGGAAAATGTGGGCAGATGTCTGATACATTCACTGTCTCTGCATGTATTTGTAAACAGAGCATAGAAAATAAAAAAAACATAAATAGTTCTCAGTAATGCAGTGGAGAAAAGGAAAGTTACAAAGCAGATCTAGAAAAGAAAAGGAAAATGCATGAAATAGTCATTTTTCTTTTCTCTGCATCTTCTGGGAACTCTTTCATTTAAAGAAAAAAAAAGATGCTTGAAGACATGCTATCTTACATATAAATGTGAATTAGAATTTACATACGATGACTACCCCTGAAACTCTGCCAAGTGGCACCTTTGTTCTTTTCATCATCACTTTTATTTCTATTTTCCCACTCTTTTTCCTCATCTCACTCCTTATTGCTTTTTTTGAGGTCTGGTTCTGACTTGCTGAGTAGCTGCAACTTCTGAAATCACAGCAAGTGCAGGATGTCAGCTTAATTTTCCAAGTTTGTCACATATTTCCTCTCCYGAAGACCCCCGATTCTTTGTCTTTTCTTCCTGCCTGCTCTCTGCAGAGTTTGCTCTTTTGCTTCTCCTTCCATTCTTGACACATCTCCCGTAGTGTGTGTTGACTTCTGCACCCCCAGGATCCCTTTCTGAACCTTGGCCCAAGTTGGCCCTTCTAACTAAAGGGTTAGCAACTTGAGGATTGCAAGTTGCTCTTACCTAAATCAGGTAGATTAATCAAGCCTTTCTCTTCACTCTTGAGTAACCACCTCCTCATCAGCTTTCAGTGATTGACCACAATCCACCATTTTCTCTTCTGTTTCTTTACAGAAACTCTCATTTCTCTGTTTTATCTTCTGTTGTGGTGGTTTTTTCCATCCTTCCCAGAGCCATGCTGGACCTGAAGTGTGGCCAGAAGAGGTTTTAACAAATTTCCATGGCCAGAGCCCCTTTACGTTGTCCAGACTGCATCCCCCAAGCCCTGAAGGCAGGGGAGCTGCTCCGGGTGCCGTTGAGATGAAGGGAGCAGGTTTTAATTCCTCGTCTCCCGTGAGCGTGGACGATGGCTMGCGTGGGCTGGTGTGGCACGTCCCAGGTGGTGAACAATGTGCTGTAACTTCTGCTTTTCCATTTCATCCTGTGTCTTTCCCGTTGCTCCCCAAGGGAGCTTGGAGGAAGGATCTCTCTGGAGGGCTCTGTACAAAGGCTTGGTCGCTCTCCCGGCCGCTGAAGGACACCTTTCTCCAAAACAGCTTAAAAATAAAAATCAAATACCAGAGTGGTGTGGTCTCGGCTCCTGTTGTCCCGAAACTGTTGTATCTGGCTCTGTTGTCTGATCCTACCTGTCTTAGCAGATTTCTTTGCTGCTGARCAATCTGTTTTGTCCTTTTGGTAATAGACCTGTAGAATTATTTAGGTCTTTCTGCTGTGCCCRTCACTTTGGCACATTTCTACTTAGTTATTAAATTTTCTTCTCTGGATTTCTCTCTCTTTTTTTGTTTCTGCTTTGCTTTCCCATCTTTTTGTTCCTTGTCCTAGGGGCTTTCTCCTACTGTGTTTGGTCATCTTCCACTCTCTTCACCTACTTTTCTTATATTCCTTTCCTAACGCTTCTCCCACTTCCTTTTCTTTCCCTGAAACCCACTGGAAGCTACTCCAACTTGTTGGACCATTGGAGGAACTCGGTCTGCTCTCCCAGACCCACCTGCACATGTTAAAGAGAAGGGCATTGGTCAGCCAAGTGATGGATCTGCCATCGCTAGGAAAGCATGGAGTAGTGGAAGAAACTGCAGGATCTGTCGTTAGGATTCACCTGCAATTTCCTAGTTTCCCCAGTAATGACTGAGGACAACAGTATTTCTTCTGAGGCTTCTTTGGTAATGATCTAGGAAAGTTGCCTGATAAAGACAAATGGCAGAAAGAAATCGGAGTCTGAACAGAAAATCTCCAGATCTATTTATATTATTGTTGCTTTTTTAGAATGTATATTGTTGCACAGGGATGACATAATATTGTATTTTTTWTCTTTAATTTAGTTGACCCTTTTTTAACTTTGGGTATTCACAAGATGTAGTGTTCAGCAGTCCCATCTGGAAAATATTTTAGCTGAGCAGGATCTGCAGATTTAGAGGATCATATAGGGTGGGATAAGAGGGAAAAAAAAGACAGCTAATGTTTAGGGTATGTTTAGAGTGAGGCAGTTCTTCGTGTTAGTGGTGATTCCTGGTGGAATTGGAGCAAACAGTGAGCAGCAAATGAGCGGTTTGGTCCAGCTTTCCATGTTTCACCTCAAAATGAGCTGTGGTTTGTAAAACTGGCACTTTGTAGTTGCTTTTGAAGCTACATCASTCTCTTCAAGTTTCTACTTGATCACGGTTGTGCCAGTAAGAAAGACACCCAAGAAGCCCCCGTGGGTTCGCAGCAGCATGCTCTACCGGTGGCTTTGCTGGAGCAAGAGGGAATTGAGACTTTTTGCGTATCTGGGCCAGCCCCGCACAGAACTTCCTTGCCAGAAGAGCAGTTGTTCGGCTAATCCCAATAAGCRTATCCACCGAAACCCCACAGCCTCAGAAACTTCACTGGAGACCGTTTCAGGGTGTGAGGTTACCCAAAGTGAGTCTCCCTCGGTGAGGTCTTGATAATTTTCTTTTTCTTAATAATTCTCGCCAGCAGGTGAGTGGATAATCACGGCTGTAACCGTGGCGTGGGGCTGGTGGTGTCCATACGCAAAGCAGGGTGCTCGCAGGAGCACGTGCGTCAGCTACAGAGCACGGGGCAAAAAGCATTCGGGTTTTTCTCTTTTTATTTTTTTTTTAATTTTTTTTTTTATTTTTTGTGATCAGTCTCACACCTGCGTTCATTTTCCGCAGCACTGAACAACCTTTTTCATTAACCCTGGAGAACCTTTGGCCCCTGCCGTCCCCTCGGGCTTCGCCTTCGCCAGTGCCCCCCTCCCGGGGCTGTGACTTACAGGTGGTTTCCGTCGCTGCGTACACTTGTTTTCCACGGTGCACCGTGCACTTAACGGCTCAGCGGGACCTGCAATTTCATACCTCTCACGGGGCGCGGGCTCGGTTTGCATGTGCTTTTCTGTTTTGTGGCTCATATGGTATCAATTACTATTTGATGGCAACGCCAGGCCCTAGGCCTTTTGCATGTTTGTCCTGTGAGAAAGATCTGGAAGAGCCGACATCTGGTTTTGATTGCTGCAATTGCAGGTTGATAGAATAAACGCAGGGTGAGGTGGGTGGGTTTTCCTTCCGGCCCTTTCCACTCCGGGCTGGTAATGCGCCTCACTTGTGGAGCTGCTCTTTTCATCATCGCCCTCCTCCCCCACCGCCCGCTCCCTCTTCCTCCGGCTCCAAAGCACCAGCAGCAACATGTGGCCTGAATTAGGGACCTGCAGTTCAAAAAGTGTCCTTCTTCTGCTGGAGACCTGGGGCAGGTTGGCCTGGGGAAAGCGGAATCTGCTCCTAACGTGTATTAACATACCAGATAATAAAATACTTATTTATTTATTGAATCTAAATGCTGGGGCAATTCATCCTTAGGGCTGGAAGGAGGAGGCACAAGGAGCCGTGTCCCCACCTTTGGGAGCAGCAGCGCAGCGGGCTCTGCGCCCGCTGGCACGGGTGCATCAGCCCCTGGCTGCCCCCCTGGAAAAAACCCCAAAAAAATAAATGGTAGGGAAAGGTTGTAAGGGAAGGGATAAGAAGGGATGACAGTCTTTAGTGCCGCTGATGAGAGCGTCTCGCCCCTCGGCGCCCTGGGTGCGAGCTGATCGTTCCCCAGCTTTTTCCCACGTTGGGCGCCGGCCTCTGCTGCTGCTCGGCTTCCCGGCCTTGGGCGGGAGCCGGGGGCTGCCCAGCTCCCGGGAGCACCGTGCGGGAGCGGCGTGAGCCGGGCAGCGACGGGATGCAGACCGCGGCGGCACGACCGCCCGGGCTGCCCGAAGGGAAGAGCCGCGGTGGCGTCGGAGGTCCAGGGAAGGGGGCGAGGGGAACCGGGTAGAGGACCTCCTGCAAGGAGCCCGCTGCTTGATCGGGGCCTCGCCTGGCAGAGCCCGTCCTTCTGCGCGGAGCTGACATCTGCCAGCGCCGAGCAGATTGCTTCAGTGGGCCGGTTTCTTCTCCCTGACAGCTCCGATAGCCATTACGTTTTGCCATTTGGTCGTGTACTTGTAATTTAATAAACGTTCTCCTTGAGATCTTAATTTTAGAGGAGTTTCACCATACGTTTTGAAGTCTCCAGGCTGTTGATTGATGGGTWTATTCCCTTCGCAAGTGTTTCCTTGTAGCAGGTACCCGTTAAAGCGGACCGCTCGGTGTCCGAGTCGCGGCGGTGTTGGGCGGCTCGCAGGCCCTGCGGGGAGGGGGTGCCGTGCGGCACCCGCCCTCCCAGCTCGCCTCTCCCGCCGCTTCCTTTCGGTCTGCGAGGAAACCCGAGGTCTCCCTGCAGCAGCTGGACGGCAGGGGAGAGGACAGCTCCCGTGGCCCTTTGCTGGGCAGCTGAGGCCAGCGCGGGAACCCCGGCTCCCGGCACGCCGCGGAGCGTGGGAAACCCCAGCTCCCGGCGCGGGAACCCCGGCTCCCGGCGCGGTGCAGGAAACCCSAGCTCCTGGCGCAGGAACCCCGGCTCCCGGCATGCCACAGAGTGTGGGAAATCCCAGCTCCCAGCACAGGAACCCCAGCTCCTGGCGCGGTGCAGGAAACCCCAGCTCCCGGCACGCCGTGGAGCCTCGGAAACCCCAGCTCCTGGTGTGGGAACCCCGGCTCCCGGCACACCATGGAACGTGGGAAACCCCAGCTCCCGGCGCRGGAGCCCCGGCTCCTAGCATGGTGCAGGAAACCCCGGCTCCCGGTGCGGGAACCCCAGCTCCTGGCACACCGCGAAACGTGGGAAACCCCAGCTCCTGGCGTGGGAACACCGGTGCGGCGTGGGAACCTCGGCTCCCGGAGCAGGAACCCCGGTTCTTGGCGTGGGAATCCCGGCTCCTGGCACACCGCATGGCGTGGGAATCCCGGCTCCTGGCACGCTGCGCGGCGTTCGTCCTGCAAGATGGGCCCTGCTGGAGGACCCACTCCAGAGCCGTCAAACGGTGAAAAATGGAAAGGTTTTCAAATACATTCTTAGCAAAATTAGAGAGAATTGAGAAGAATTAGAGAAGAAAAGGCATTGGGAGCTGGCGGGCAGGCTCCCAAAAATCGAAACAATGTGATAATTTTTTCATGGTGTCGTATTGCAGAAGGGCTGCTTTTCCCCAGATCGGTGTTCATCATCTCTCCGAGCCTCCCAGCATGAGTCAGAGTCATTTGCTAAATTCAGGTTCTCTTTAAGAATATTAACGGCTTTAAACCTGTAATGGATTTTCTGTCACATCAGAAAGTTGGCTGTACGCATCTGCAGCTTCCTCCCGTTCTTCTCTTTGTAGACAGTGTTTCTACCAGTGGTGTAAATTCAACCTGCTTTACTTCTGCAGTGTGGATCAAGCCATTGGCTTGCTGTCTTTATCAACACACTTTTGTGCTCCTTTATGTGTCTGTTCAAGTGAGGGTGTAGGCACAATTCCTGCTTTGCAGAATTATCTGGCAAACCTTTATGGATGGATTACCAATGTGAATAAATAATACACTTTCTTGGGTTTCTTTTAAACGTTATTTGTTTTGTGGAATAATGGCAAGAAGACATGGGCCAGTTAGAATATTGCATGTGCATCCAGCTGATCATTTCCTTATTGCGTCTGGAAAATACTACAGCCCCTGGGATGCAGGGGAAACAAATCGGTAGACTTTGCGCGTTTTAGTGCGGGAGGAATTTCCATGCATGCTCCTAACTAATGTCGTGATAACATGAAACTCTTAGTGTGATAAAAACCTGACAGTAATGAATATTTACGTTGAAAGACTGACTCTTCGTAAGGAAACACAAGAATAAAAACACCCCACGCTACAGCTCCTTAAATCCGTTCTGATGACTGAGCCTGCCGCTGCAAAACGAGTTAATTTACTTGACTCCAGTGGCTTTCACTTTGTGAGAATTTTGCTATAAAACTAACAGGAAAAATAAATGTCTGTCTTTAGCGAGGAAGAGTTACACCCAGTTACATGACATTTTGTAAGCTGGCATTTATTTTGGCTTTCTTTTCCATCACTTCATGACCACTGAAGTCTGTCTACCCTCTTCTTCTCCTTTTGCTGTTTTTGTTTCCTTTGCTTCACAGCTCCTGAAGTGACTTGCACATCCAGAAGCTGCCCAGGGTAGCGTTTGCCAAAGTTTTCATTCATCGTTTTTATACAACTGCTAAGAACAGTTAAAAAAAAAGAAATCACCAAACATGTTTGACCCAGATTTAATTGCAGTCTTGTCCTGGCAAGTTTCCTGTTGCTAGCGTTGGAGATTGATTACAGCTGCTGGTATGTGAAACCTGAAAGCAGATCCACGCCTGTGCGTTTTACACCTGTCGGGCGCCTGGTCATTCCAGCCCRGCACAGCTCGAGGAAATGCAAAATCCGCAGCGTCGGCATGCGAAGAAACGCGGGCAGATGGCTTCCCTTAAACCCATTTCGCTGCTGGCTGCGTGCGTTTTGGTTGTTTCTGGAGCGTTTTCCGACTGGCTCGTTCAGAAAGCGGAGCCGCCGCTCGGGTGGCGTCGGGGGGCGAAGGAGCCGTCGGGACGAGCAGCCGGGCGTCGCGCGCAAGCGCGGTCGAGGCCCGTCCGTCCGTCCGTCCGTCCGGAGCGGGCTCCCTGCCAGCTCCGCGATCCGCTGCCTGCCGCAAAATGGAGGCAGGAAGGTATCCATTTTCATCAGGAGATGACAGCGCCCCGGCCTTCCTGACCATCTGGAGAGAGCGGCCGCGCGGCGGGAGCGGAATTCCGGGGAAAGCGCGGCGCCCGCCGGGAGAGGGGGCAGAGCGAGCCCGGGCGCCCGCGGGAGCGGGGCTCGCCGCGGCTTCAGCAGACAAGTGCGAGCGAACCAGCCTTGCGGCACGCGTGCCGGGTTCACCGCACGCGCAAATACAGCAAGGGCCGGAGAAGACGGCCTTTCCCCCCCCCCGATGCGTGCGCACGCTGCGTTGGTGGTCTTGTGCACATCCAGGTTTTTAACGCTCCTTTCAAGCTGCTCGGGAAAGAGCTAGAGCCATGGGAATTTAATATCCCAAGATGTGTTTATAGTTTTCAGTGGTCTTGATAATGCTGTTCTCTGAATTTCGTTTTTCAGTCGGGAAAATAATGAATTTGACGTCCTTGCCCTGCTTTCGTTTTTGTTCTTAAACGTTGAAGTCTGTATACTTCCATATGGGAAAATAAGTATT
Source organism: Rhea americana (assembly GCF_003343005.1). Lineage (NCBI taxonomy): Eukaryota > Metazoa > Chordata > Aves > Rheiformes > Rheidae > Rhea > Rhea americana. The sequence goes on from NW_028186923.1 coordinate 137,435, forward strand.
GTTTCAAGTTCTTGTTTATTTTCAGCTCCTTATTGCTCCAGGAAGAACATACGTTTATTCATTTTATTTACAGAAATATATAGTTTGACARATACCTTGCAAATATCCTTGTTTAAAGCTGGAAAGTGTCAGGCTGGAGTTTCTTTTGAAGCTTAAAATTTATTTTCTAGTCACACATATACTGAAGGTTTTGTATTCCGAGAGAAGAATTATGTAGTGTTGTGAACTGATTTATACTGAGCAAGGTAAAAACTCAATATTTCTTTCCTGCTTCCTGCTAAAGGCATGCTAAATTAGTCTTTTTTCCTTAGGTTTATGCCCCGTCAGCAAGCACTGCCGACTACAATAGGGATTCACCAGGTTATCCATCCTCAAAACCAGCAGCCAGCACTTTTCCTAGCTCCTTCTTCATGCAAGGTAAGACGCTGCTTTCAGAAAGAAATCTTTTTCTGCAAACATTCTCTGTGTTGGTATTTTGGTTTATRTGTCGTCGAGACATACGGGAATATCATCTTGCGGGCTGTAGCATTACCATTAAAATGAAGACCTGTAAGTTTTCGTTTGATCATTATGTCTCTGAACATCTTGTTTTGATCCTGCAGTGAAGCAGGATAATGAATAGCTTGCCAGGCTCTTATCATCTGAGTTACTGGAAGCAGTTTTTTCAGCATGTGTGTGCACGTATATTATGCGTATACTAAATGCACGCGAATTCACGCATGTACGTTGTGTATTGTTGGGTGTATGCTAATGAGAAAGATTTTTGTCTGCTGTGGAGCATACAGTGCTACGAGTATGTCTACGTGTTGTTTATGGAATTGCTGCAACCTGGTAAAAATTAAGCGCATAGTCGCTCACATTTGAGAATGGGTTAGTAGTTCTTGTGTATTCACCGTTACCGTGTTGTATTTCTTGCAATGATTACATGCAAGTAAGATGAAATTCCGTGTAGCTTAGTAAATAAAATTCCAACAGTTTGGAAGCATCCACCTRGAATGATGCTGCTTATCTTTTGCCACATTTAGGGCAAAATCATTAGCTTTTAAACTCCTATGCGTATACTTGGCTTCGGGCGGGTAAGTAAATCTGCGTGATCCGGAAGGTTGAAGTGTCTGCAGGACGAGGGGTTAGGTTTTGTCCTCGCTGCGCTGCCTCCCCGACTCCTGCCCTCGGAGAGGCAGCCCCTCCGCGCCCCGAGCAGCGACGACGGGCRCTGGCAGCGGTCCCCGGCTGCCCGCCCGGGGCCAGCGTGAGACCCGCCGCGGCCCGGCCCTCCGTCCTGGGCGTTTGCAGCTGGGTTACGAGTTGGCCGAAAGCAATCCCGTTCTTGCATTTCGTTACGAAGCCGGAGGACGGGCTGGCTGCCGGGCAGCGGTCGCGGCAGGAGCGGCTCGCGGCGCCGATCCGCTTGCCACCCCGCGGGGTCCGCGGGGCGGAAGCGGGGCAGGGACAGGGACCGTGCGGTCCCCTCCCTTGGGGCAGAAGCCTACCCCTGGACCCCTTCCCGACCCAGGAAGCCGCGGCTCAAAGGAAAATGGTGCTCTTGGCTTAAAACAGAAATAAGTTCCGCTTAAGGAGCAAAGTGTTATGAAACTCCTACAGAATTACAAAGATTTCTATGAAATTTCAGATTTCTAATGATGTGAAATATTTATACTTTGCAATGCATTCCGTGTTTTTAAATGTTACCTTCTCACAGATTTGTATTGATGACATAAATCTCATTTAATGACTGTGCAAACAACTATGGGGAGATTATGCTAGAAGTGGTGTTGATGCCGGGAAGTTTGAAGGACGTGAATAAGGTTGGAAGGACGTGAATAAGGTTGGGTTGAAACTGAGACAGAATTTTTATTAGACCAACTCTTGCAGTTTGAAAAAGCTGACAACTTTTCCAGCCCACATGCCTTTCCTTGAGGCCTGCTGATCCTTACGGAAAAGTTTTTTTTTTTTTTATAATGTTAAAACTGTGGCATTCTTCCAGTAGAAAGTATTTTTCACTGGATTATTATAACTCCATTTCAAAATATCTAGTTAAATGGAAAATGTACAACTAGCTCTTTTTCTTGGTAAAATGTGGAGAACTCTATTTCACAACTTTTAGTGCAAATTGCACCTTGCCAGTGAATTCATTGGAAGGGTGGATGCAGTGCATATTAGATGCAGAAACAGTGAAATCCCTGAAAGAAGACGCAACATAGTGCTACTATTTTTTTCCTTAAAAAAAAAAAAAAATCAGACAACCAGAAACCAAAACTATGCAAACAAAAAGAAAAAAAATYGGAGAACTCTCTGGATTTGGGAAAGTTCAAAGTTTGGGACATATTAGGTCATTCACCAACTTAAGGCATTCTCCAAAGCTCATTAGCCCAGGCTAATTGTGATGAAAACGCTTACTTAACTTCGTTTCAAAGCTCAGACCTTTGTCCCTGATGGGGTTCGTTACAGCTGGGCTCGCACGCTTGAGCTGGCGGCGCAGCGGAAGGAGTCGGACGGCAGGAGGCCCGGGAGCAGAAGCTGCGTGGCCGACCCGCGTCGCGGGACGGCGCTGCTGCGTGCGGCCGCTCCGTCCGGCTTCATCCGTCCTCCCGTTAGCTTGCGGAGGGGCGAGCCCGGGCGGTCGCGCGAGGCTCGGAGCCTTCAGGGAGGCTTGCTTTCTCTCTGTTGCAGATGGCCATCACAGCAGCGACCCGTGGAGCTCCTCCAGCGGGATGAACCAGCCCGGTTACGGAGGGATGCTGGGCAACTCGTCCCATATTCCACAGTCCAGTAGCTACTGCAGCCTGCACCCCCACGACCGCTTGGTACGACGGGCGCCGGGGGAAGGGGACGTGCCTCCGCGGGGCTGGCGGGAGGCGCTCCGGGCGTCCCGGCGCGGCGTCCCGGCGCGGCATCGCCCGGCCGAGGGACCGGAGTCTCCGCGGTCTTTGCTTGCAATACCACATTTCGGCACTCGGGCTCCTGTGAGAGGAGTAAACGTTCGGCCGCAGTGGCGCGGTGGCTTGGGGAGCCCTCCGAACGGGAGCGGGTGAGGCTGCCGCCGCAGGCGCGGCCTCCCGTGAGCTGGGCGTGCTGCACGCGGGAACAGCGAAACCTCTAAAAGAAGACGCGATGCAAGGGGGGCTGCTTGTTCTTCTTAATAAAAAAGGAGAAGCAAGCAACCCAGACAGCTAAGCTTCGTTGCACGGCTGCAACGCCGTGCTAGGTGCTCGCTTGCACTGAAAGAGCACAAGAGAAAATTGCTTTTGCCATCTGTGCGGGTTCAAACAGCGCGGAGCTGTGTGCGGCCGCTCTGCCTCTCCCGGACTCCCCTAGCGCGGCTGGGAAGCGGAAAGGGGAGAGGAGGGTCCTGCGGACGGCCCTCGCGGGCTGGGTCTCGGCGGGGCGGACGCTGCGCCCGCGCGTGCGCCCGCGCTGCCGGCGGCCCCCGCTCCGCGGCGCGGCGGGTGGCTGCCGCGAATCCCTGCCTGTAGGAACGGGAGGGGGCTTTTTGTTTCCTCGGGGACACCCTGAGCTCTCACAGTAGTTGCTGGCCCCAGTTCCATGTATTGCATAGGAACAGAATAAAACGGGAACTGAGCTGGTCTGAGCACGGCTTGGGGATGTTCTGAAACSGCGGCTGGATTGGTTACGTAGCGGTAAAACTGGACCGCGTCAGGTTAGGTTTTCTGGGGACTTGTTTTTTGTTTTGTTTTTCCTTTTGGTGAAGGAGGAGGTAAGGATATGAACAGACTGCTAAAAGGGAAGTCATTTTTCTCAAAACGTATGTAATTTTACAAGTAATGTTTTCCTATTTTGTACTGACACGTTTTATTCTGGAAGACCATTGGAAAGGAGAGTAACAAGAAGTGCTGGTTTTAAGGGAGGGGTCTATTGCTTTAAAGTTTAGCAGAAACTTCCTTTCACAAATTAGAAAAATTAAATTYGGTTTTGCAAACTGAGGATTAATTTGCAAAACAATTTTTTAAAATCTCAAATGTAATGAGGTTAGCACAGTGCTATGTAACACTAATAGGAAGTCAAAAGCCAAAGAAATTGCCTCAAAAACTGCTTAATCATGTCCTTATAAAAGGCATAATTAGGGCACTAAGCAAATTTAACATTGCTCTGAAGTGACAAGCATATATTATAAATCGAGCATACCTTTAAAACCCAATTTAATCTAATTTTGTTATCTACACTGATACTAATTCATCAGAATTAGGTGGCTTTCGCAGACATCAGTTCAGGGTGGAATTAAGACTACTGAGTGCCTTCATTGTGCCCGTCTGAGAACGTATTTGCATTTCTTCTAAGCGTACCTTGCTTCTGGATTTCCTGTAATGCACAGTGGTTTTTGTGGAGAGTTGAAACATTTCCCCAGGTAAGGAGGGCTGAGACATCCCACCTAGACTCTCCAGAATGTTTCTTCCATGTAGGGATTATTTGTTCTGAATTTTGGAGATGGTGGGACCTCACATCTCTCACTGACACCAGTGGGACCTGTAGGTGCTCAGTGCCTATGAACATGAAGTTCCTATTAATTATTTGTAGTGGATGTTGGTACTGGCAGAGCCTTCCGTCTGTCCGGTGGCGCTGGGAGAGAAGGGAGGCTGGGTGGGTGCGTTACTCATCCTGGAGCATCAAGGAGAGGTCGGCAGTTCTGCTGTCGAGGACAGCTGGAGCGGTGTCGGTTCAGTGCCGGCACGCGTTGCTGATGTCCCGGGGAGACGGAGGTGCCAGGGCCGGGGGAGAGCTCCCGTTTTTTATTCTTACTTTCTCAGGCATATTTGTGATTTTCTAAATAGGTGCTTAGCACATGAAGAACGATTCTCAGATCCCAGGTTTTTCCTAAGACGTTTGGCAGTGACGTTTTGCTTTCTTCCCCGGGGAAAGGCGGAGGTCGCGAAGCACCGCTTCGCTGCGGGTCGTGGAGCGGGTTAGCAGGGGAGGTGGAGCCGCGCCGTCTTAGACTGCTGACCGGAGCAATCGGCGCTTACCGCTTCTCAGTCCTGTGAAAATTCTGTTCATCTGTGCAATTGCAGCCAGTTGGATTTGGAGCTGAAGTCCTGGGGTGGTTTATAAATGAGTCAAAGCCCCAAATCTTTTCAGACTTTAGTCAGAATTGATGGCAGTTTTTCCGTGGGTAACAAAATAGGGTTTGGTTTATGTTTACATTTTTGATATAACTTTAAGATATCCTGCAGTTTGGTACTTAACTAAAAAAAAAAAAATCCTGCAAAAGTAATCAATAGCATCTTTTCTTTCATTTTTATTATTTTAGCCAGCTTGCTTTGAACCRCATAAGGAGACAGAGGGTGCAAAGCTGATGTTGCACTAACGTTATAGTGCCTTGATCCTGGGGTAGATACTGTTCAGTTATTGGTATCCTGCTACCTTTTTTTCCAAGGAGCTGTTGTGTGAGAGTGTCCAAAACCTAGAGGTCTTCTACATGACCTCTTCCCCTTGGGAACAGCACTGCAATGGAGATAAAAGCTGGGCATGTTCTAGCACTTGTCTTACACTGATTAAAGAAAAAGACTATTTAATAGTGACAAACTACGCTAATGGGAGCCAGGTTTATAGTAATGTAAATTCAGCAAAAATTTAACCACAGCAGTGTTGTGTCACAGTGATGAAGGTCTGTGTTGATCCAGCCGTATAGCCACCAATGTCTTCTGTGTGTTATGCAGACGTTTGTCTCGCGCTTGCTTAGACAAGTTGATCCATCAACTTCTTTGATTGTCTGCTGCACAGAAACACCTCAACAGGAGAAAAAAAAATGATGCARTAGATGATCTGATGTGCCCATTTGTGCCGAGGTCTCCTTGTAGCACGCTCTGTAGTAACTTGTCAGGTGTTTTAAATGTCAGAAGCAGTATGGGTTCCCACCACTTGCGATGGAAGGCTGTTCCTCCAACAAATAGCTGTCCTTGTCACAAAGGTTTGCTCAATACATYGCAGAATTTTTTTCTTAATTTCTTCCTGTTAGTTTGCAGTACTGCCATCAGTTAAGAACTTGCCACTGTAGATGTTTAGACATGTTCAATGTATGTTATACATGTTCAGTGCAGACAGGTATATTGGGTGCCCTCTAGAAGCTGTCAAAGTCAAGTAGAAAACTGTGCTCATCGCTCTGTCTGATGACAACATACTGCTTTTCTCTCTTGGGTGAATTACTGCACTATTGGAAACCGGAGCAATATGCGCAGCCTGCTGTATTGCATGATCTCGGTATTTAAAATGTTTCCATTTATTTTCATCCCTCTTGCCGCAGAGCTACCCATCGCACTCCTCAGCAGACATCAATTCCAGTCTTCCTCCGATGTCCACCTTCCACCGCAGTGGCACGAACCATTACAGCGCGTCTTCTTGCACACCCCCGGCCAACGGCACGGACAGTATAATGGGTGAGTGCTCCCCGCCGGTCCCCTTCGCTCTCCTTACCGTCCTCCCAGCTCATCTGTTTCAGTGCTAACGCCAAATAGTTGGAATCAAGGTGGAGAGCTATTTCCTAGTATACTGAAGTAAAGAGAGAGGCTAGCTGCTTGGTTCAGTYGAGCTAGAAAGATAGGAAAAGTAAATGTAAATAAATAAATTTCTGCACCTCCCTTCCTTATGCATTTGATGCTTCTTCTCTTTGAGGATTATTACAAAARTGTGATATTCAACTCAGTGAACTGCTTTGTTTCAAACTTTTTACAGAATATATTACACTAAGTGCCTGATCCTGCTGTTTTTGAAGTCTGATTTTATTGTCTTTAGTGATTTAATCRCTTACCGTGCCTTATGAAGTGAAACTTCACTTCTTTATCACAACACTGTTCCCTTCAGTTTTTAACTTGGTTTCCACGTCGTGTGGGGGAAGCTGGTGATGGCAGCATGTCTCTGTAACAAGAAGAGAGCCTCCTTTTTTTAACATTACTGATATTGTTCTAACACGCTCTCTAAATTAATAGCCTACATCTGTATACTTTCTTAAATATTTGGCAAATACCAGTTCATACTTAAATACAGGAAATAAAGAAATGTTGCTTTGCCTGTATCTCAAAGAACAAATAAAGCTAATTAAATAATTGGTAAATAGGGAACACATCATTTGACACATGTTTCAGATTACACACATGATTCTGTATTGAATGACTGTGAGCAGGACTAATGCAGTAAGAATGGAGGGTGGGTTCAAACATTAACACATGGGCATCATATTTTTCAAGGTCTCTGAACAAAGAAGGGACTAAATACAGTCTCTTCTTAATTTATCACTGTCTGAGAAAAACGTATCCCATTACAGTATAGCATTTCTGTGCTCAATCTTGCCATTCCATTGAGAATTCTTCCTTTTCAGTGTATTGCTTTTCCTGTGTGCGTGACATACAAAAATCACTCTCCCTCTCCTTCTCAAAGGGAGCCTAATTTAATCCATCCGATCTTTTTGCAACAGTTAGGTAGAAGCCTTACAGATAACATTTAGGGACGCAAAATTTTGCGGGGGGGTGTAAACAGGTAGGAGTCTCCTGACCCTGTGCCTGAACAAGCCACCCATGAAAATGTCTAAATTTCCTGTGTAAAAATATTATCCAGCTTTTCATCTGGATCCATCTGCTGAAAATTCCAATATGTGAATAAAAATCAGAAGAGCTGTAATACAAATACACAGATTTTTTGCACAGCTGTAGATATTCAACAAGAAGTACCATTGGCTTTTATCTAAACTGAAGCCTGCARAAGTATTTCTTGGATCTAGATGGGAGTCCTAATCTCTTCCTAAGTCAATGAACCTCCCTTGAAGTCTGGGCACATGCTGTCTCCTCCTCRTGTGCCCTGATTGCCAGAGAAAGGAGCGTAAGCGTGGACCGGGAGGGAGCAGATGTAGACTCTGGTGAGGTCCCAGGCTAGGCTGCTGGAGCTATCTCTCCGGGAGGGACACCAGCATACCCTGACCTCGCAGAGCGGGGAGACTGCCTCGCAAAGCGTGTCCCGAGACAGACCCTCCGCCATCCACGAAATGTCTCGCCAGCTCTAGGAGAGTAAGTGCGACAGCGGGAGAGCGTGGAGCTCAGGGRGCAGGACTTGGGTAGATGGGTCGCRYCTGTGTGTTGCAGAGGGCAGTGCAGGTTTGAAAARCGGTGGGGAGAAAGTTCCTYCAGTGGGCGACAGAAGAGCGCTGACAAGGAGCGGTGGCTSGTCTTACTCTAAGTGTTGGCTTTGCGTTTTCAAAGGTCTGAAGCAATGTAATGTTTAAGCAGGCAGTTACTGAGGTCGGTTCATGCAGCGTGTGCTAAAGACGCTGTATCATGCCTGTGTGATACATGTATTAATCCTGCTGGCTGCTCTCACTTCTAATGACATGTTGTTTGTATGACATGATGTGTTGTGACATGCAGCTTTTCCCGGAGAAACATGATGTGTATTTCCCCTCGAGGCACTAATTTTACAGTAATTTTATTACTACAGCAGTCACATAATACTGCAGTGTGCGTTTTACAAGAATGCTGAGCTTCCAGTTACACTAGGGTGGTGAGCTGTCACACAGCATAAGAAGAATATGACTTTTAYCCAGCAGTGCCAGTTCCTCATGATTTGGGAAGTTCATCAGCTATGAATACCAAGATGCTGCAAGTTTTTCCACTATTCTTTACATAGAAACATAATTTCCAGTCTGCTGTTCTAGTAAGCACTACTCCATCAGAACAGCATGAGTTTGTACTAGAATTTAAACTATAAAAAGTCTGTCTGGAATTCTCTAATAGATGGCTCCAACCTATCAGTTAAACCAGATACTTTGCTAGATATAATTATACTGGTTGAGACAGAGATTCCTGGAAGTTTATTCAATAATCTAAGATTTACAATCAGAATCCCAGCAATATGATGTGAAAAGGACGTATTTTATCATTCTGTCTGTATTCTTTCCAATGCAAAATTGATCTTCACAGAAACATGCTGAGAAAGTTTTAGGAGATTAAGTGTAACAGTAAACATGCTCTTCAGCATGGTTAGAATTGAACCATCACAAGGTTACAGTCTTTCATGACGTCTTCAGCACATTAATAGTTTTGTGAGTGGGAGAATAGCTCAAAAGTAGAAGTAACAGCTCCTGTGAAGCGTTTTCAAGTCCTGTTTTACAACAGAGGAATCCTGTTTCTAAGCTCTCTCTCTGTTGTGTCCCACCAAAATTTGCTGACGCATTGTATCAGTGGAGACTTGGCCTCCAAAAGCGTGGAAATAATTGTTTAGGCTTACATGCTTACATGTGTGCAGTAGTAGGACGTAGATAATATCTGTATTCAGACCAACTTGAGGAAATTAAGAGCTACCATAAGTATGTAAGAAATGCCTTACCGCAGCAGATCAGCGGTCTGTCTAGCTTAGCGTCTGCTTTGGACAGTGTCAAAATGTGATCCTGGCCATTTCTGTCATCTGTTCCCGTCGTACTGTCCCAGCATCCAGAATTTTTGTATTAGTGAGGTTAGGGGGTACGTTCCTGCCTACTTCTTCAAGTGTCTGTTTGTGGACCTGCTGTCCGTGAGTTTCTCTAATCCCTTTCTGGACTGACTGCTATGGTCTGCTTCCAAATTCCTGTGGCTGCAAGCTCACTACCTAATGTGTGAAGATGTACTTTATTTATCTATTTTAATTCATTTTCCTGCAGGTTTCACCAAGTGTTCCCTAGTTCTTGCCTCAAACCTTTGTCCATCATTAATTAATTAATTGAAACCTTTCTCAAAGTCTGGATTTGACTGCTTCATTCAATTAAGCCCAGTCCGGAAATGTTTTGGATAAACTGTCCCCTTCCAAATTGGAGCGGGTTTCATAGCGTTCCTTGTGCTAAGTTGTTCAGAATGTTTTGCAAAAGAACTTAAAAACATCTGTCCTTTTTAAGACCCAAAGCTCATCTACCCCACGGTCCTGTCTCCAACAGCCTGTAAAGATTTCTTTGGAAGGAATATAAAACCAGGGCAAGCATATATGGTATTTTCCCAGCCATTTTCCACTCAGGAGCTGCCTGAGCTGGGTGCAGTTCTGAGAATCTGAGAACTCTGAACTCATTCTTTTCCATGAGCTGATTCAGTCTCTCCTTGAACCTGTAAAGAGTTTGTCCCCGTCCCCTTGACACCCTCCCTTCAGGTACTTGTCCACATTGATCAGATCCCCCCTCAGCCTTCCCTTCCCCAGGCTGAAGAGGCCCAGCTCTCACAGCCGTTCCTCACAGGGCAGGTGCTCCAGCCCTCTGATCATCTTTGTAGCCCTACGCTGGACTCTCTCCACTAGCTCCATGTCTCTCTTGGACTGGGGAGCCCAGAACTGGACACAGTACTCGAGATGAGGCCTCCCCAGGGCTGAGKAGAGGGGCAGGATCACCTCCCTCGACCTGCTGGCAACACTCTTCCCAAGGCACCCCAGGAGACCATTGCCCTGCCTGCCACAAGGGCACATTGCTGCCTCATGGTAACTTGTCAATGACCTTGTGCACCAAGCATTGCCAGCTGCTGTCTTCTCTGAACCCAGCTCTTCCCAGCTGACTTGTTGTCATCAACCTAGATGTGCCACTTAGCCTTCTGGACTTCAGATTCCTCGGTGTTAGGACCTGATGCTTGGTCATGTCTGAGAGCTCCTTGCCTGCCTTACCACATGTGCCAGGGAACCTCCTCCTGCCTCTTGTTGAAGCTGCTTCCTCAGATCTTATGTGGCCCATGCTTGGTCTTATGCTGTCGTGAGCAGTAAATAGCCTCTTTTCCACATCAATTGTGGCTTTGTATCATATCCTGCTGGAGTCGTCCCTTTCCCAAGCTGGAGAACCCTTGTTTGTTTGGTTCTTCCTCTGGCAGAGCCCACCCCGAGGCTCTGATCTTTCTGTTGTCTTTTCACATTTTCTGTTCTGTTGACCTTGCTGCTCTTTTCTGGATGGACTTACCAGATCTTTGCTCAGTATTCGAAATACAGATGTGCCATAAGTTCATACAGTGCCATGTTTTGTTTTGTCTCTATTCTTTTTCCACTAATCCCCGGTTGTTTGTTTTTTTGGAGTTTGTGTGGRGTTCTGCTACTTAACAGTAACCTGATGTTTTCAGTGAGTTATTCACCGTAGTTCCTGGATTTCTTTCTKGAGTGCTTGTTAGGTAACGAGAGCCCACATGTGTAGTTAGAGTAAAACTTTGTTTTCTCCATGTTTGTTTCCCTGTATTTGTCAACASTGTTCTGTGTGTGACATTTATTGCCCAGCGAGTGTTATAAGAGCTGCTCTTCACTGTTAGCTTTATTATCCTGAATAAATTTTTATTCTCAACAAATCCTCAGTGTATGTCACTTTTTCCAGGCCATATTGGAGTAAGCTGAACAGGATAGGTCTGTGCACTGGGGTTTTGCTGGCAATGTTGCTCTATTATAGAGCTAACCATTGGTTCTTACTCTTTCCTCTCTCTTGATCGTTTTTTAATCTGCAGAAATAGCTTCCCTTTCCTGTTATCTGAAGACAATTTAGTTTATTCRAGAGCCTTTGTGAGGGGATTTTGCTGAAAGCTTCCTGGGAGTGCAAGTAGCTTGTACTTACTGGATCAGTTGTATCAGTGTGCTCATCATCCCTTTGAAAGGTTTTAGATTTGCAAGGCATGACTTCCCTCCAAGAAAGCAGTGATGACTGGAGTCCAGGGTGTTTATCCATGTGTATATAGTTCTTTGTTGTCTTTCCTAGGGCAGAGTCCAGATCTGAAATTTGGTGGCTCTTTGACTCGTAGAGCTTGTTTTCAGTATTGGTGTCATATTTTCTACCTTCTTTACTTYAGTACTAAGTTGGACTAAGCGGTAGGTTTCACAGTGCAATTGGAAGTTGGACAGTTTTGGGTTTCTTGAGAACTCTTAGAAATATCATTTGGCTCTTTTTTTCATTTTTCTTTTTATTTATGTATTTTAAAGCATTTACATTGAGAATTCAGCTGGAACCATTTTTTCTGACTAATCCCTTGTAAAATACCACGTGTCCCATGGACAAGGCTGATGGTGAAAATGATTTGCTTAGCATTTCTTCTGTGACCTTTCTCCTTGGATTTTCATGTTGCATCTTGCTTATCAGCAGGTCCTTCCAGCTCCYTGTGTTGGTCCCTAGTTCTCACGGACTGGAAAAACCTTTTAGCTTTTAAAAGTTTCTCTTTTAAAGCATTTTTTTRTTCCTATGTTTAAGTTGCACTAAATATTTGCCTAAGGTCATCCATCTTAATTAACCAGCACGTCTTCTGGTTTTCTTCCAAAAGCCTAAAATGAAGGGGAAGAGCACACTTTGATTGGGCAAAAAGCCTTTTATTTATTTAAGATCAGTATCTCGTCTGCATTCGAAATTTTTGTGGAAAAAATCTGAGGATCGTCTTTACCCAGAAGTGGCAGGAAGAGGTCTCAGCCTCTCTCAGGCCTCACCATGCTGACCCTCCAAGCTATTTCACAGCTCCTTCAGATGGGGCATCATGCGCCGCCACAGCTTACCTTGTGGATGCCCCTGCCTACAAGATTTATAGGGCTGCTGTTTGGAGCAGCATCCGCAGATTTCGTCCTGTCTCTCTCTGGTGCAGGATGACAGATCTGATGCCAGCTGGTCTGTTCTGCAATCCTTCTTCACGTGTGCCGCRTCCCCTGCCTACTGCGCAAACAGTTTGAGGGACATGTGCATTAAGAGTCATGTCTGCACGGACATGCTTTGAGAAACTGCGTTTGTCTTCGCGATTCAGTTCACAGCATAGTCCAAATATACTTTCTTACTTTTTGTACCAATTTTCTTCCATTTTGGGTGGTATTCTGGATGCTAGCGATGCCTCACAGAACTAAGCCTATCTCTGTTTGACCTTCAGTATATCACTAGTTGTATTTAAATAGTATTTCATCGAAGTCAGTAGTGAAATGATGGACCAACAACTGTTAGATATAAATAGCAACACTTGATAATATTCCATAGTCATTCCCTGTGTAAAACAGCATGGTATGGTACCTTTTTCTCTAGTGATACCATGGATTATCTTTTCCTATATTTGAAGTCCATTCTCTATTTAGGTAGTCGCAGGATAAGAAATTAGTTCTGTCCTGTTGCTTCCAAAATCTTTGGGCTCCTGCAGTAGACAGTCCGTGCTGTCTCCTCCTAAGCCTGTGTTTTTCTATTCCTCCTGCAGTTACGGGGTTTTCCTAGGCACCTGCAGTATTCCATCATGCCCTTTACATTACCGTTTGCATGTAAAACAATCAGTGGGGCAGGAAGTGAAAACATGCATAAAATTAGCAATGTTTAAGTATCCTGATTATTCTCCCAACATGAACACTTTCAGCAGTCTGTCTCAAGACCTGTGCCAGGCAGTGTTGGACTTGGTCTTTCAAGTGGAAAGTGTCTGAGTTACCTTCCTTTGTCCACTTTGCTGCCTCTCGGGACAGAGCAACAAAAGCGGTGGTGGCTCCTGGGGCCAGCGCTCTGCTGTCAGCGGTGGCCAGCAGCGGGCACTTTGCAAGGCGGCTGGGAAGAAAGCGTGTGCGTGGCCATCCATCCCCTGGCATTTCCTCCTGGTCTGGTGTCGCAGTTCAGAGCCATCCTGAGCTGAAGCTGCATCTGGATGCTGATGTTTATTTACCACTGATGGCCTTTTCCCCATGAGTTTCTCCAGTTCTTTTTTGATCTGCTTGTGTGTTTGGTCCCCACATACCTTAAAGCAGCGAGTTTCCCCATTTGACTGGACACTGAGTGAAAAAATGCCCCCCCTCCCTTTTTTTTAATATGGTGAGAAGCATGAATAATCATGCACAGCTTGCCTTCCCCCGTTGCTCGTGCTGCTATGAACCTCCGCCGTGTTCCTCATCATCCCTTTCTCAGTGAAGCACCTCTCCTCGAATGGAAACTTCGCACACTTTGGCCCATCCTTGTGCCTCTTCTTTGTATGCTTTCCAGGCCTACTGTATTAATTTGTCTTCAAAGTCTTTCGTGAAAAGTTTAATATTCAGTATATCTGAAGAATTCCTTTGTTCTTAGCAGTAACTAATCTAAGACGTGGCCCGGCTAAGCGCTGTCAGAGCCTTACAACAGCACATGCGGCTGTAGCGCCTGTGTTTTCATCTCCCGCAGGACCTCTATAGCTCATCTCCCAGTCTTCAGACAGACAAATGTAGGTCTTAATTTTAGAGTAATGTAGTTAAAGTCGCTTACAAAAAGGAAAAAAAAACCCCTCATGATTTACATTTAGATTCACAGTTCACTGTAGAACTAAGTAACTCAATTTTGGGACATCTGCCTCATGTTATTCAAGTTGCAAGCCGTTAGCTTAGAATTTGCAACATTAAATTAGTCTGATAAGTTGTACCTCTGACTGACACCGCATATTCTTTTTCTTTGCCTTTGCCTTTCTTGGTTACTATTTTAGGGGAGTAATAACTTTGCATTTTCCACAGTGGCTCAGTCTAGCAAATGCTAAACTTAATGTAGTTTGAAGACCTCATTTCAGACTAAGCTAACAAATAAGCATTGTCATTGGCGTATAAGCTTACTTTCAAATATACAGTAGTRAAAGTATAACTGAAAGAAAGGAAAAACAGGAGCAAGCAAGGATGTGGATAAACCATGCTATACAAACCTTATCAAAAAGTTTGAGATTGAAGTAATTTGTAAATGCCTTTATAAAGGATTCTGGTATAGGAGAAATGCTGAAAGGTCAGAATATTATGTAGTCAAGTTAAAGGTAAAATTTTTCTTTTTCTTAAAATTTATACCACACGTATTGTAAACGAGAAGTAGAGGGAAAGCCCTGTTCTGTGTCATTCTGTAAGTTCTCCTGGCTTTTCTCTGCTGAAGCTGCTGYTGGAAATTTAGGGCTTAGGCAGGATGGAGATCATTCAAAAGGTATGAAATAGAAAATTTAAAAGATAGCATTAGTTATTTCCCACCTGTCTCGCATGTAGGCATACACTTCTTCCTGTGTTTGTGCTGCACCATACAATTTCTAAGTTTGGTCACGTCTTCTCTTCTCCAAGGCCCTCTCCCCCTTCAGAGCAAAGAGTGGGTTTGCTCTGGTGACATCAGGCATGTGGTGGACCTTTGGCCATGCAGCAGAGCATGGAAAGCATGTAGGGAGCAGAGCGGGGGCTTGAGAGAGAGAAATGGTGATTAAAACAGGTGAAACCACCTTAGATACAAGTTCCTGTTGCTGCTTGAGCCATGATGTTCCAGAATGATACTAGAGAAGGTATTAATCCAGACTCTTCCCAGCGGTCACTGTTTGTTTCTCATTTTCTAGTTGCCTGACTTATGATCCTACCGGACCAAAGCAGAAGTATTGATCACTGACAGCAGTCAGTCAAAGCTATGCTTTTAGTTTATAAATGGATAGATAGATGCTGAGTGTTCTGGAAAAATAAAATTGGTGGAAAGTTTCACCCCAATTTTTCTTTCCTTCGGTTTCTCATATTAATTGGGAAGTTGCAATCCTATCATCTGAGGGTGAGAAATTGGTGGAATGTTTCACTCTAATTTTTCTTTCCTTCGATTTCTCATATCAAAGGTGCAATCCCATCACCTGAGATGGTGAGAAAACGTTAAATTAAATATTCATATAATGTTTAAATACAGTCAGGAGGAACACTTTGGAAAGTCTGTGTGGAAGTTGATAATGTCTGTAAAACATGTTTCAAAAAGTACGGAAGGGACTAGGGTCGCAGAGTGAATGAGAAGAAAACGAAATACCGAGTAGCTGCTTATTAATTGCCTTTTGGCTTTGCTTTGCTTTGCAGCRAGTGAGGCTAGGGTTGCATGGAAAAATAGTAAGTGATCATGTAATTAATAACTAGCTCGTAATACAGACCCAGAAGAWAGAGAAATCGAGCTCCACAGGCAGACTAAATTTTGTCGTTCCTCACTCTAGATGGTTCATCTTTGCCACCTTTGTAATGTTCCTCTCCGGTAGTTTTTGACATATTAAATGTGAAATGTTGCCCTTGTAACAAAAGTGCCTTCGAGTTTTTGAAGGGGAAAGCTCTTGTTAAAGAGTTGAGTTAGACTATCTTAAAATACGAACACAGCAACCTTTGATTGGCACCAAATATGAGCATGGGTCAGGCATGAGGGAAGGCAACCGTTTCTGCACACCAGGCTTCGGATTACAGCAGGCTTGTCTAGTTATGAACTTGCATATTTTTCATACCTTTGAGCATCTTCTACTATTAGCAACCTTTCATTTAGAAAAAATAAAGCCATATGGCCAAGTACTGTCAAATATGCAATATATTTTTAAAAAGCRGGATGTCAAGTTTATATTTTATCTGCAAAAATGGAACATGAATATGTTTGATATCTACCTTGGCAAACAAATTAATGGTAATTAATGATTAAYTTGATGTAATTAGCATTAAAATGCAATTAAATTATGAGTAAGTGGACCAGGAATAGAAATCTATGATGTCTTTCTGTCTGTTTTTACATTCAATCTTTTGTTTTTCAGCAAACAGAGGAAGTGGGGCAGCAGGCAGCTCGCAGACTGGTGATGCGCTGGGGAAAGCACTTGCCTCTGTAAGGAAATATTTACTTTGGAATACACGTTTACCATTTTCAAAGTGTGAACTTTAATCAGAATTGGACGTCTGGAGTTTAAGAAGATGAGCAGCAAACAGGAGAGAGCTGATCTCAGAGGTCATCCTTTTTGAGTTACTGCCAATTGAAATATTTAACAATCGGTGCAAAATGGTGCTTAAAAAGTTTTAGATTTAATTTTATGGCAGAATAGAAAGGAAGAGAATGGAAATTTTAGGCTGTTGGCATTCCCTGAGTGACAGTGAGCTGTGTCTTCAGTCTCACACACTTCATCTACTGAGATGAGGGAGGTTTGAATAAAAATCAACAGCAGGATAATTTTTGTGCCACTGAGCGATCTGCAAACAGGGTTTATTTCGAATTTCCTTTGCCTTCAGATGTTGTATTTTCCATGGTAGTTTCCACCTATTCAGTTGCTGTGGTTGCTGTTAACAAGTCAGTGGTTACCAGCTCTTACCGCACATGGGTAACCGGGGTGCAGCAGTTTTCCCGCTCCCGGCGGAGGGAATGCTGYGTATCCCAGCTATCCCTGCAGAAATTGCTGGCACAGCCTGGCTTTTAATAAGGACCACGATAGTTATTTTCTGGGCAGAGTGGGTTCCATTGAGTTCTCATGAGAGTCAATTTTTTTGCATATTGTTCCAATGCTTCATTTTAAAAAAAAAAAAAAAAAAAAAAAAAAGCACGACTATAGTTTGCCTGAAATACCTGATACAGTACAGAATCCACTTTCGAGTGGTGCCCTGACAGACGGCCCGGGCGGCCTCTCGCCCGCCAGCATGGCACAGCCGGGCTGGTTCGCCCCGCCAGCGGGCAGGTCCTCGGTGGGCGCTGCCACCAACCGCCCGCCGTGCCGGGGTGACCGTCTCCGCTCCCTTTGCTTTATTTTGGCTGCGAAGGGGTTTCAGCGTAACCAAAAAAAACAAAAAAAAAAAAACAATTTTGAGAAGCCCTCTAAGGCTTTGTTCGATGACGCTCATGCGTAAAGCGGTCTATGGAATAAAAATGTGTCTACGTACAGTAGCATATCCGTGTGCCAGCCCGAAACCATCGCTTAATTGCCTAGTGTCTGTTTCCATCGAGATGTCTCAGTTAAAAGGATTCTGTTGTCTAGCTTCCTACATCTAATACCATGTTGTCTTTATGAAAATATTAATATTTAAATAAGAGGCTTTTTAACCTGTCCTGCTTTCATTTAAATGAACTGAATGCATAAGAATTCCTTATTTCTTTCTGCATCAGTTTGTGATGGCTTTAGATTAATTCTTTATCATCTTTTAAAGATCTATTCTCCAGATCACACCAACAACAGCTTTTCATCAAATCCTTCAACTCCTGTTGGTTCTCCCCCTTCTCTCTCAGGTATTGTTGTTACAATTCTATTTTACTGAACGTTTCAACGTATTTTTGGTAGGAGATGCTTAAATGAGCTCCTACGGTACTGGGTGCGAGATGAACATCCAGCCAGTAGCATCAGGCTGTCTCSTTGTTGCTGTAAAACACGTGCAGGTGGCTGATGGTTCTCGCAGAGAGGAGCAGAGGAATTTTCTAAAAGCTGCATTTCGGCCAGGGCAGAGAGAAGGTTGTTAGGCCCCTCAGGCGCATGCATTTACCGCTGGACAGCGGTGGGGTTTTTTTATGCGTCCTAACCGCGGCTTCCTGCGGTGCCCTCGGGATCTTGCGGCAGGTGCTGTGGGCTCYGGGCGGCCGGGTCCCCGCTCCGAGGCGATGCCTCTGGGCCGACGTTGTCGCCAGGCGCCTTTGCGGCAGCCGCGCTGCCAGGCTGCGGTGGCAGGAACGCGTCCTCGGACGTTTCCCCCGGTCTCTCGCAGGGGCTCAGGCAAAGGCCTGTTAGAATTGGACCCAAAAAATGTGGCTTTGGACAAACCAAGACCCCATGAATCTAATTAATTTGTTGCATACTTTATTTATTGTAATTGCACATTTTAACTGAACCCATTTGTGCTAATAAAAGCCTAAACTGAAAAGATCCAGAGGCCCAGGGTAGTTCTCATGAGCATCAAGTGTTTTGAAAGTTTATCTGAATTTTTTGAGATTTTCCAGCTGGAGCATTAAGCTTCTCCTCCAGCATACGCGTTAACTTCTTGGATACGGCCTGTCCGCTCTCTCTCCGCTCTTTAAGAGTAGGTCTACTTCGTGAGGTAACCAGACCTCCCGCGCTCTCCTCTTCTTGCCTAAGAGCCCCTGGGTCACGTTAAGCTTCCTTGGAAATCTCCAAAGGCAGCCGAGGTGGTGTTCCTGCAGGGCAAGGCCGTTAGCTCGTGGAAGAGGCAGGATCCCCGCCTCGTTTCCTGAGAGCGAGAGCGGCGAGCGGCACGGCCGGGGTGGGGAGAGCTCCTCAGCTTTTAAAATGGTAGCACGACCTCGGAGACATCAACCTAATAATAGGCTTGAAGCGATGAGACCTTTTTGGTGGGAGTGAAGCTTGTGCTAGCTGACAACATATGAAAGCGATCTGGAAGGAGAAAAGAGAGCTAGAAGATTGCCCAGCCTCTGTGGGAAGAGGTCCAGGAGGGAGGGCCACCACACTTAGGTCCCGCACGGTCACCTTGCCGTGAAGGAGCATGTGACGGCTGTGCTTAAATTAATTCAGCAGGCATCTCCACCTCCTCCAAAGTCATACCTAGCAGGGGACCCGGAGCAGGTGCCACGGAGGGAGGGATTCCCACGCTGCAGAAAATGACACTCTGCCCTTGCATTTTGTCTGAAATCAATCCCTGAGCTTAAGTGAAACCCTGGCACCACGAGCTGCAGGTCTCTTGGTGAGACGTTGCCTTTGTTTGCAGTAACAGGCTCCGAGCTGAAGGGAAAATTCTTGTGGTAGGTAGTTYGGGCTGCATTGCTTTCTACGAGTTTTGCTGGATAAATAGAGCCAAGCATCAAAATAAATAAAAATAAGGAATATAAATCCATTTAAAGAGAAACTAAGTGTTTAGCACGCAACGCGTTTTTCCTTCAAGGATATCMGGGGCTAGTTAAAAATTATTTCGAAAGTAAAGATTTGCTCCATTCAGTGCTGTCGCAGATTCTCAAACAAAAAATCCATGGGGATCAGAAAAGAGAAGATTTAARTTTTAATCAGCGTTAACAATTGTGACTTTCATGAGAAAAAAAATCATATGGAGARCCTAAAAAAGACTGCCATGAGTTCCACCCTGGCCTATCTCAGTCCAAGCAAATGCCACTCGATTCAGACATTAAGGTTAAAATCCTAATACTTCCGTCTCAAATTCTTAACCTTACTTTATAAGATCATCCAGAAGACCATTTATTTAAAAGAAAGAACACTATAAATTGTCTCATCATTGTGCTATAAGTATAAGCTGCTGGGAAAACACTTGAAAAGACGTCTTTCCCCGTTTGCCTTGCCTCTTCCACGAGGGCAGGTTTTTTCAGTAGAAAATACTGCWGAAGAGCAAGAGACCTTTTCTTCCCGCAGCAGAAATAGATTCGGAGCAGTGCATGTAAACCAGAATTTTTTCTGTTAGCCCCTTTGAATTCCGAACGGGCCAAACCCAACAAGCTCCCCAAAGAGAGCGCAAACCTTATCAGCGTGCAAGTGAATGCTCTGCGTAGCGTGTTCACTCATTTCTGTCTTAAGATTTTGTGAATTTGGTGACTGAGTGACGTGACCGGTGGCACTGAATGTGTCTTGAGGCAAAGTTAGGATAATGGGCTAGTATGCGCTGGACTGGCGTAGCAGTCCAGCGGTCCTCGCGCAGCACTGCTGGAAAGTGCTCCTGCTCTCTACCAGCGAGACATTTCCTTCTGCTGGAGCCTCTCGCAGGTACAGCTGCTGAATCAATGAAATCCTCTATGCTGAGCAGCAGCCTGGGGGAACTTTGTGGCCTGCATCTACGTGCTTTGCTACAAAATACCTTTTTTTCATCCGTGTGTATTTTGGAAGTTCTCCATATGTCTGCTCTATAGTCTATCTGGAATACGGCATTTACGTGTCTACAAAACTGTCCAAAAAGTTTGAAAGACATTTTTGTTTGCATAGTTCTAATGGTAATTCCAATTTTACTATTAGCAGGCACAGCTGTTTGGTCTAGAAATGGAGGTCAAGCGTCATCATCTCCCAATTATGAAGGTCCCTTACACTCTTTGGTATGTTTTGATTAGTGACCTCCTCTGCCTCAGTATTTTACTTGCTGTTCTTTCCATTTCTCATCCATTCTCCTCACACAGGTTTTCATTTTGCTAGCGACCGCTCTGCCCTCGGTTTTGCCACCTCTCGGTCGGTGTCGCGGGCGCCCCGTGCCCCCGGGGCGCCCGGCACGGTGTGAGCTGCCGCCGGCGGGGACCTGCTGCTCGGGCACGCCGCGGAGACGCAGCGCCGGGCTGCGGTAGAGGGGGAGGCGCCGGCGCGGCGAGGCAGGCAGACAGACAGACAGACAGATGGGGTATACGGAGGAGCGAGCCTGCGGGCCAAGGCCGGGCTGCTGTTGGGCAGGACGGCGCGYGCGGCTGCTCCGCCGGCCCCGTCTGCCCAGCGCGGGGCTTCCCAGGCGCGGGCGCCGGGCGCAGCTGCTAGCGTGACGGCGAGGGCGAAAGGGGTCCTGGTCGGGTCCGTCTTTCCTGCTGCAAGGCGCAGGAAGAGCCGACGCTGGCCGGGAGCGCGTTGGGGCCGGCTTGCTGGGAGAAACGGGCGAACCTTTAGAGGAGCCGATGCCCTCGGTCTCGGTCTTCTCCGCTTGGTGTTTGTCTCGCATCTCAGTCCAGGAGTTTGCAGCAGCGGGGGTGAAAGACCTGGCGTTTCGCTGGGTGTGAAGCGAGGCGTGCCGAAGTCTAAAAGTGTCTCAGGAGCAAGAAGGAGCGAGAGCAGGTGGTTGCTGCGGGCGCAGCGCTCGGCCCACCGGCTGGAGAGCGACGCGGAAACCCCCCGCCGCGGGTTAGGAGCGAGGAGGACCTGCTAGGGACCCGCTTTTCTGCCCCGGTTTCAGCATCGAGTGTGATACTTTCCAGGCTACCTGCCTGGTGGAGGGGATGTTTGGGATTTTTTTTTTTGCTTTTTTCCCCCGTTACGCTGCTTTTGGGGAGCGGCGGGTCTGCGGGGAGAGTTGCTGGCGCGGCCCGTGGGTCCCCGCCAGCCGGTTTTGCAGCCGGAGCGTCGGGGTGGCCGTGTTTTCCTGCCCCGCCGGGGGTCCTGGGGGGCTCTGCCCGCTGCGCCGTGCCGAGGCCGCGGCTCCCGCGCCTTCCCGGCGCCTGCGCCACGCTGGCGCCCGCCCTTGCTCCCGGGAAGCGCTTTGGGCTGCTCGTGCGAAGGGCAGCGGTGGAAATCCCGGTTGCTCCGCTCCTCCCCAGCCTTGCCAGCAACGCGGCTCCGGGCTTTTTCGGCTTGGCACGGAGGAACCTCGGCGAAGCGGCGGTCGGGCTGCCTGGGAGCCCTGTGGCTCGGCGCCAAGGCTGGTGCTCGGAGCAGCGGCCGAGCGGCCCTGGGCGGYGGCGGCGGCGGCTGCGGCGGGTTCCTCGGGGCTCCCCGGTCCCGGGCGGAGGACGAGCCGAGGGGAGGGCTGCGCGGCCGGGCCGGGAGCCCGCGGAGCTGCGCTTGCCGCGGCCTGCGCCGGAGGCTGGAGGGTGCCCGCGTGCGGGGGAAGAGGAGCCCGAGGCGGGGGCGGTCCTGCTTTCCTCCTGGCGTGCGGTTA
This sequence comes from Rhea americana, assembly GCF_003343005.1. Lineage (NCBI taxonomy): Eukaryota > Metazoa > Chordata > Aves > Rheiformes > Rheidae > Rhea > Rhea americana. The sequence continues at coordinate 159,629 of NW_028186923.1, forward strand.
GCTGGGGGGAGGCACGTCCCTGCCGGAGGCTGATGAAAAGTAGAGGTATATTTGTTCCTTTCCTTCTCCTTTATTTTTTTTTTCTACTTTTTTTTATTACTATTATTAATTTTTTTTTAAGTATCTCTAAAACTTTTCAAAGACATAGAGGGCAACCTATGTACTGTAATGATTATGTTCATGAGGAATCATTGAACCTGTTTTGCCCATGAAAATCAAAGGCGTCCTTGGGTTAGCCACGCTGTCTCGAGACGTGTCCCGCAGGAAGCACAACCCGCCCGGGAGCGGGGGCGGAAGCAGGAGCGGGGCGCCCCGGGCGCGGGGGGCGCGCGCGTCCCGCCCCCTCCCGCCGGCCCCCCGCCTCTGCTGACCCTCCTCCCGCTTTGCTCTTCCCCCCCCACCCCGCAACCAAACAGCAAAGCCGGATCGAGGACCGCCTGGAGCGGCTGGACGACGCTATCCACGTGCTGCGCAACCACGCCGTGGGGCCCTCCACCGCCATGCCCGGCAGCCACGGCGACATGCACGGCTTGATCGGGCCGGCGCACAACGGGGCGATGGGAGGTCTCGGCTCCGGCTACGGCACCGGCTTGCTCTCGGCCGGCCGGCACTCGCTCATGGTAAGCTCTGCGGCTCGGCCGGGGCTGCGGTTTGCGCGCGGGATTCCTGCCCGTGCACGGCGAGCATCTGTCTATATACGCGTGYATATCTGTATCTATATACGCGTATATGCACGTGCACTCTGCACGGCTTCGTAGCGGGTGTCGTGCGCTTTGGAGAGGAAACGCCTCGCAGGTGCTTTCTTTCCCGCAGAGGAAAACCACCTCTCCCCGATCTGTTAATCCTTTAAATACGTTAGCAAAATAGCAAGCRAAGGAGAAGCGGCTAGTGAAATGCGTCTGAATGTATAGAAATCTCAGAGTCCCTCAGAAGTTAATGAAAAAGCAGCTGTCCTCTGCGCAGCGAGAAACCGCGGTTCTAGATTAGAAAGTGAAGGTACGTATGTGCGGAGTGGGATGAAACGTTTGGTTTTCCGCAGGATTATAAGGCAATAATTTTGATGCTTTAGAATTTAATTCTAGGAATAGTGCTGCTTGCTCATATGTGGAATGGAAAAAGGGAACTGCGTGTTATCTGGCAGTATTTTCAGATGTTCAAACTATTTAGGTTAATTAAGACTGGAGGAAAATATGTGGAAATAGAAAGGGACACGACAGATCCGCGGCCAGTTCGCTGCCATGTGGCGTTGTGGGAGGACTAGGCTTGATCCCCTCCTCATCCCACAGTCTGAGGGCAAGGCAGGGCAGATTAGAAGAAGGAATTCCAATTAACCGTACACGWTTTGGGCTGCAAACAATTCAGGAAGAAAGCATCTGCCTCTGCTGGAGAGTGGCATGGAGGTTTCTCTTCAGCGTGCAAGAATCATTAAAAAAYGCCAAACAGAACAAAAAAGCCCTTTGAATTGAAAAAGAACATCAGAAAGGACACCAAAACTGATGGAACGCCAGTGAATTCCTCGTATTTGTCTGGATATGTATAAATACGTGTCTGGATTTATCCTTACCTGGAGCTCTGTGTTCTGTTTTGGTTTTCCTGTCTCCACAAAGTTTAGTAAAATTAGAAGGAATTCAGTGGCAAGCACCAAAGATGATTGCGAGCCTGGAAAGGTTTTCCTGTGAAGAGAGATTGGACAGATTGTGTTGATTTTGTTTAGAAAGGAGATGAATAAGAGGAGACATAATAGAGGTGCGCAGAATAATAGATAGCATAGAAAAGGTAAATCTAGCTCTCCTATTCATCCTTCCTTATAATTAAAGAACAAGGGGACATTCAGCGAACCTGACAAAAAGAAATACTTTTTATTCAACGCACAATGACCTGTGAAGTTCATTGCTCCAAGATGTAATCAAGGCCAAATGTTCAGAAGCATTCCAAATAGGATTAAGCATCATATGGAAAATGCAAACATTTAGCGTTTTACTTGACAGGATTCAGACAGAATTCCTCCTTTTTTTTCACAAGGGGAAGGGGAAAAAAAGAAAAAAAAAGAAAAGAAAAAAAGAAAGGAGAAAACTTTGATGCCAGAGTGTGAGGCAACTGCTGGGGGAAGGAAGACGCTTCTTCTTCTAGTGGCCAATTACTTGGTAATTGCCTCCTCCTCCGCTCTGCTGCACACGCTGGGATGCCCCAGCGCTGGCTGGGCGCCGCCGTGACGCTCGGTTAGGTGATTATAAAATAATTAGCCGCCGGGACGGCGGGTTATCCTTACCCCGGTGCTGCTTCCCAGCCCCGCGTCCCCACGCGGGGCCCTGGGCTGAACCCTTGCCCGCGGTGGGTTCACCGCGTAGGAATGGAGCGGCTTCTGTCGCTGCGAGTTACTAAAATGCAATATTAGCTGCTGAAATTAAGTACCTGAGAAGCTAGAATAAGGGGGTTTTGGGGGGAGGGATGTTTTTTTCCCCACTGGGGCAGCTTTGTGACAGGCTCTGCTCCTCATTAAACTAAATGTTAATAAAAGTGACTCTGTCATGGGTGAAACATCATTAAAAGCCGCAAATGAGCTTGTGTCATCTGCAGATTCAAAAACATGCTAAGTGTTAACTGAAAACGGTCTGGCAAGAGGGCTCGGAGAGGTAGAAAGATGCTTTTTCAGCGGCTCRGTTAAATCCATCTCCTCTCCCCTTCCCCAGTAAAATTAGCATGAAGCAGACATTGTTTTGCTCTCTGTGGCAGTTGCTGAGAATTCACAAAAGGAAATTCTAGATTGTAATTTAGCTTGGCCTCAGGTAATATGTTAAATACACTTGGGATACATATAATCTAAGATTTTAGTTTGTACAAAGCTATTTTTTCCTCCAGTGTTTAAACAATACTGCTTTTAATGAAGAAATCTGGCTTTATTAAAAGCCAGATCTGTGACTTACAACTGTTTCTGCATATCTGCTCTCAATCAAGAGAAAAGAGTTTAATTTTTGTAGCTTTGCTCACTTTGCATATGTTAAACTGATGCAACATGCACCCAGGGCATCACTTCAGAGACAGTTTGTTCCATAAATATGTGCTCCTCRCTTAAATACCAGATGTAGGTGAGGTTAGATTTAAGCAAAACCCCAGCAACAATGAAAAATCAAAGTGACTGTATCCTGCACCTGAAAAATGCGTTCATATTTTTAGGAAGAGTTAGGCACTCATTTTTTTGGAAATTCACGTGTTTTGCTTTGGAAACACGGAGCGATAGAGCCTTATCGTGCTCGTTTCGGAGACGAGCTCCTGCTTACTTCTCTTCCRGCGTCTGTAAGATGAGGATATAGTTGAGCAGAGTTAATTGAACGGGAGAATTCAAATAGAAGATACGCTGCTTGGAGAGCCTTGCTGCTTCTGAAAACAAGACGGGCACATTTCTCTGAAAAAACAGAGTCTGCTGAGTTCCCCAGCAGCATTACTCACTGTCTGAAACTGTAACTTGTGTGAAAGAGGCAGGCCTGATAATTTCTTTTGGAAAACTGGTATGAATTTTGAAGTAAAAACATAAGAACAAAGGAAATAGTTTTTGAGTAGAGTCAGTCTTAAGTTAGCCTTTGACCATTTGATACATTCCACGCTGAAAAGGAAGTTGAAGGGGGGAAAAAGAAAGAAAAAAAAAAATCAAGGAGGATACTGGTAATGTTTTCCACATTTGAATTTTAATACATGAAACAGGCTGTAAAGCTTGGGCCAGCTGCAGTAAATAAAGCAGCAGTGGGAGGTAGGGGCCGGAAACGCGTGCGGAGCGCGCCGGGGGACCTCTCCCTCCGCGCCCGCGCGCACCTTCGCCCCGCCGCCGCCGCCGCCTGTCCCCGCACGCGGACAACACAAATAACTTACCTTACGTTGCAAGATAAGACTCTTGCGGGTCTGCAAAAAGAGCTTCGTGGCAGAGGCTCGCACGTTGCCTCTCCGGGTAGAAACTTCAGGGTTGGGGTCATCCCGTTGCACCTTCCCGGCTCCATCTCTCCAGGGCATGAGCCAAGCTGATATTTTCAGCCTCAGCTGTGAATTTCCTGGCTTTCGGTAGTTCCTGTTATTTCAGAGGTTGTGTAGATTGCGGGGATTTTATTGTAACGTTTTAAATTAAACGGTAGAGAACAGCATTTAAATGCTAACTTTTACTCAGGACTCTTAGAAGACACATGTTCCTTTTGTAGCAGTGCATGGAGGGATTGATTAAAATCATTATAAAACCCAAACTGGCATGCTTTATTGTTAAGATAATGCGTAGAAGGCCATCAGCTTGTCTGCATGCTTCACGTGAGGGCCCACAGGAAGAGAGCATGTTCGTGTATATTTTTTTTACGTTCACATTAAATTAACTTRTGGAATTTTCCACCCCTAGGAATTAAAGTAGCAGCTCATGAAGTAATTCAGTTATGTCATTCATACATAAACAAAAAGAGTCAAGCAACTTGGCATTATTTAAAAGACAAAATTTGGCTTTTGCTGTTTTTTCTTATTATCTTATTCTTGTCCTCATTTTTATCACAGTTGTAGCTTTTGCATCTGTTGTTTGTTTTGTTTGACCGTGGCTTTTAGTTAACAGGTATAATATAAATTGGAAAAACAAAAAATGGACAAAGTGACCTTACTGGGATGAAATCTAACATAACAAGCACCAGTATAAGATTTTTATATAGCGCCGTTTTCTGCCCTAATTGGTTGACATTCCTAATGCTATGMAATTACAGCCTTTATCATATTTTTAAACTATTTTTGAGCTGTGAAGTGCGTTTCGAGCAGGGGAGAAACCACCAACCAGTATTTTAATGGCACGTTTTTTTTCTTTTGCAGAGCGCCGCGGGTGCGTTCAGCCCCGGCGCGTGCATCGGGGCGGGAAGCTGCTTGGGGCAGCGCCCGGGGCTGTCGGTGCAGGGCTGCGGGTACCATACCGCRTCCCCGATAATCCAGAGTACAGCATCGAGATGGGGTACGGCCTGGTCCCCACGAGCAGTTAAATGGGGAGGAAGGGGAGCGCGCCTCCCCCCTGCCAATCTCAGGTTATTCGCAGCTGTTTGTCCGGCAGGGAACGGAGATTAGACCTCATAGCTTCTGCAGCACTAGAAGAAAATTTGCTTGGGAAGCTGGCTCTTCACATCAAGAAAATGTTCAGTGCCAAATAAAACTTCCTTTCGCAGCGCTCGTGTGTTCGGGTTGAGCAATGCTGTGATTCCCGCAGCCGCGCTGCGTTGCCCAAACCTGCTTCGATCGAGCCCGGAAAGCGTTCGGAGGAGCGCGTGGAGCGCTGCCCCGCGGCGCTCTCCCGTGCGGCTCGTGGCGCGAAAGCCACCCTTCAGCCAGTTCCCTGCCTCTGCTTCAGACGTGGCACTTTTTTTTTATTATTACTATTTTTCCTCCTTCCTTTTTAATACCGAAGTTCAGCTTTGCCACTTTCAGCTGTGTTTAAATGGCTTTTGCATACAACTGGCTCGCAAAATGCCTTTTCTTAAGTACTAAGTACTTAAGAGTTGCTTAGTACTCAGCATTACTTTTTTCTGTAGAAAAAAAATGAACTTTGCTTTTTTCCTGATTTAATGCCACTCTTAATGTCCTTTTTTTTTATTAAATCCTTTCTTTTGCTTTTGATCTTATTTATAGCTGAGCCACCGGTCATATGGAAACTATTATTGTATAGCATGGAGATGAAAGACTTCAGTGCAGTTAAATAAGAGTGAATAATTTGGACGAATAATACACACATACAGTGAGAGACCATTTGTTTCAAAGTGCCCTGTGCTGTTCCCTTTTTAATATAGCAGTAGAGGTTTATAAGGGCTTTGCACAAATCTGCTTTCTGTCAGACTTATAAATTTTGACAATATTGAACACATGTTAACATGCATCACCTTACAACTTTCTTGCCTCGTGTTTTTATTTATCTAATTGGATAACACAGGGTCATCGTTTTAAAAAGTACAAAGCATTTGTTGCTTGTTGCGTTTGTTCATTATATTAGTAAGTTAGGAATAGTCTCTTCCTAAGCTGGAAACTGCCATCCGGAGAGGATTTGACAATAGCTGTTAGTTTTTCCTTTTTAGCTTTGTGTTTAAAAAGTTGATAATTTGCACGAAGGCCGGCTCTCAGTACGAGAAGAGTTAACTGTAGGGAAAGGGTGCAGTGCTGATGCCTTCGTCGGAGACCTTTCCCCATTTTTTACGGCTCATGTCTGCTCCTTACAGTTCACAGCTTYAAATGCCCATCTGCGAGCAATAAAATAAACATTTGTATGACCATTTCTTGCCACTTCTCAAGATCCACTTCTGGGTCAAATAGTGGCTTTTCTTGCTTTGGAGCATAAAAGGTTCCATCTTCATATCCATGATGAAGATACATAAAGATAATTCAAGATGGTTCAAAGTCGGGCGCAATAGATATTTCATGGGGAGATTGTAATTTAAAGACACCAAAACAGCTCTCTGTGTCAAGAGGTGCCTAACTACCRTGCAGGCACATCAGCTTTTCTCTTTGCATGTAGTGGAAAAACGAGCGTCTTCCTGCATTCGTCTAGGGGCCCRTGTGTGCTCTGGCACGCAGAGATGGGCGGTCTGCTGGGGACAACCCWCCTCCATCCCCTGTGTCCTCCTGCCCCCATACCGAGCTTTTCCTTCCCAGTATAACTGCCGCTTTAGGCAGTTTCTTTTTGGAGAGGAGTATTTGGAAAGAAGTGTTTCACTCCTCAAGAGGTGACTAATACACATACAACAGGGAGCTGGGAAAGCTGTCCTCTGGCAGAAGAAAGCTTTCATTATTCTGTAAAATAAGGTAACGTCGGTATGCATGCCCTTTCCAGGGCCTGCCCCATCATACACTTTCAAAAGTCACTACTTTACCGTGCATTACTGTTTAAAATAACTGAAGAGTAGCTTGGGCCAAGAGCCTGCTCTGCAGGCACTTATCTCTGGAGCTAATATTGATAAGAGTTGATTAGCTGCCAAACTAAACGCTCTGCATCTTGACATTGATGAAACAAGCATCTTAAAGACAGCAGAACAGTTAGTTTTCCAAAAAGAAAGAAAAAGCCTCTCACTCCTTGGAAAGAGCCTGCAACTGGGACCAAACTTCTGCCCGTTGGCAGCCGCCGGCTGTGAGTGGGGGCATTTCCCCATCAGAGGTCTTGAGGAGCCCCTTGGAACCCGGTGGGCTCCTGCTTCACCCCCGACGCGTGCGATGGCCTGGTGGGGTGGACCGCTCTGGGCAGCGAAGGCTAAGTCACCAGGTGAGGATGCCCTCTCCTCGGCCTGTCCTGACCTGAGTATGCCAGGGGTGATGTGGCTTCAGACACCTTCTTCTTCCTCAGCTCTTTAACAAGAGCTAAAAGAAGCCTTTATTTGCTGAGTAGAAGTAGTCAAGTGTACCATACAGCAGCATAGTTTTCTATGCAAATGTGCTAAAATGGAAATGAAGAAGTGTGGAGAAGTGTGAGCCTCCATGCATGCATTCCACAGGTGCATTCCTGAGTGGTGCTCCTTACGGAGCATCCTTCTGAAAACATCTTTCCTGTATCTGTATCGATGACAGATACACGTCTGCCATGGGAAATGCTGAATATTTAAGAACTTAAAACAATGTCCCATCCATGGCGAATATATAGATTGTAACGCTAATCTGAAGTGCACACAAATTAGCATAACCTGGAAAGCCTCACATTTATTCTGAATGTCAGTGACCATGTATACAAATTAAACTGCAAAGTTAGGAGACAAGGTCTAGCCTTCTTTCAACTCTCAAAGTTTTTTTAAATACCCTAAAAGACTTACATAAATAGAAATTCAAACAGCAGCCAGATTTTCATGCCGTCTGCCAACCTGGTATGTACATGCCTCCAGAGAGACCTACACTAAAAAGTCCCGTTGGCTGATTTTGATCATTACTTCTTGTCCATGGGATCATCCTTCTATGTACTTGTATTTTTTTGCCTTCCAGAGACTTTTTTAACTTTCAGTAGCCAGAGTAACACAAGATTAGGGCTTCTCATGGTTTTTCCCTTCGGCTGACTTATCTCGAGTACACTGTACTTCACATGGTATCATGCACACGTATGCTTGCGTGTATACATGTCAGGGGGAGCTTATGATTTCAAACAGGAGGTAGAGACAGAGAAGCTCACCTCAACCTTAGAGCCCATCTGCACCACCAGTGCATGTTTTGGGGGCTGTTTTTTTGTTGTTTTTTTCCCTTCCAGTCTGCCGAGTGTTACAGTAGGGACAAAGAGATGGAAATAAATGAAATATTAATAGAACTTCAAAGTGAATTTGATTCGCTAAAGATAAGTATTATTTATAGATCTACACTCTTGGGCCAGGGGAATGATTCATATCTTCACTCTACCTCCAGGCGGAACTCTTGTTTTTATAGTAGACAAAACGTCGGCACTGCTTGCTGGTTAGGGAGGAGCAGATTTCTGGATCTTCTCTTACTTTTTATGAGCGTTTCCCAGCCCTGCCAAGCGAGGCTGGTGGTAGCAGAGTTTGCTCTGGGCTCACCGGATGTCTGCGTCGTTGTGCATAGCGGTGGCCTGGTGCAGGAGGTTGTAGCCCCTGGTCCTCTCCTCGCGACTGGTGGTGTGTTGGCATACAGCTCATTGGCTGAGCCCCGGGAGGTTGCAGTGCTTCTAGTGGGTGTGTTTGGCTTCATTTTGCGCCTTCCATTGGTGCAATGAAATTTCAGTCTGTTGATATAAATGCTTAGAATAACCAGGTTTTCTTCTTCTTGAGAAGATCAGACCAACAGCAGGGCCTCATCCGTACCTGGTAACTCAGGTGGGCACTTTCAGCTGGGCTTCGCAGCATGCTCATGGTCTTAACGGTGCTGAGCTCCTGGTAGTTTCATGAAAATAGATGATCATGTTTTAAAGGGAAAAGGAAATGAGCAGCCCATTTTAAGGGAAAATTTGAAGCCAAACTTAAGAGCCATCGTTTGTGTATCCCCACAGGAGAGGGCTGTGGTATGGCCTCAAACAGGGCGAGAACCATGTCATAGCAGAAACACAAGGCCCCAAGAAATCAGCCTTCACGCGTCCTCCGTTTATGGAACCACCTGATTGATAGACCAGCTTAAGTCTGATCTTACCCCATGTGTGAGCACACGCGCGTGCACACAAACATACCTGTAGCCTGATAGACCTGTAGTGGACAGACTTCTGTATCTCCAAAAACATATTGTGTAAGGGTAAAAATTTGTGATATATCTAAGTGATTTTGCTCCCTGAATTTTCTTTCAAGTGTTTGTAATGGTAGAAATAAATTGTCCAGAAAAATAAGATAGGGAGCGACAGTTGCGTTATGGCATTTTTGTAGGGAAAGTTGGAAAGAATCCGCGTTCTGGAGCAAAACTGTCTCCACTGCAGTGTGCAAAGGCCTGCGGGTGAAGCAAGTCCCCCAGCCTGAAGTTTGATCATATCTAAGCAGGAAACCTTACTCCCACTCACCCACAGGAAAAGATGTCTTACCCAAAAAAAACCACAGTGGATAGGAGCTAGTCTTTTCTTAGTGTACGGATGAACGTAGGATGGATTTGTTCATTAAACAAACTTTAAATGTGCCATTTTGCAAGAAAAAAAAAATAGAGTTACAAATCTCAGCAAACAAGGTTCATAACGTAGATTGTAAAAGAGAAAATACGGACTGGTAGTTTTTATCGTTCAGTTGTAATTACCTTCCAGATCTCTTGAGAAACTACAGGAAGAGATGTGCGAGGAAAGTTTTTAATATTGAAAACATTTTAAAATGTAATTAAAATGTCTTGTCAGAAGTACCATCTTTTTTGCATCTGAGTTCAACATTTCAGCTTAAAAATCTTGAAAATTGTTAGTGGTTTTTACCACCTCAGCTTTTGGGCAGGATGAAACGAGAGAGAGACAAGAATTCAGGCCAAATAACACAGATCTCCAAGTTGTTCTTCTTCAAGCTGGGCCACCCAACGTGAGCCATCTCCTTAGCCCTCTACAGAGGTGGCGGCCTCCTGAATCCCCCGCGTGGTCACAGGAGGTGGTGGGCTTCTCCTGAAGAAGCTGGAGCGAGACGGGGTGTTCSCAGTCCCCTTCCAGAGGGCTCTGTCTGTCCTTCTGCATTGCTTCTGGAAGGAGCCCAGGGAGGTGTGCAAGAAGAGGGAGGGACTCGGGGAGARATGTTGCGTCTGACAAAGTCCCTTTACAGCTTCCAGTTGCTCTCAGGACTTCTGCTGGAGGTGCAGTGGTTGTTTCCCAACCAGAAGTGGTATCATATGTTTCTTTGTCTTCCTCTACTTCAGAATTTGATGGTTTTCATCTTTCATAGTATTGCAGAAAAGTTTAGATTGGAAGGGACTTCTGGAGGTCTTCTGGATGAAACCCCTGCTGAAAGCAGGGCAGCTTTGAAGTCAGATCCAACTTCGAAGTTTGATCGGATTGCCCCGGGTCAGCTCCAGTTGAGCTGAACATCTCTGAGAGAGCAGAAGGAAAGCTTGTTTCACTAGTATTTTTTCTTTTGTAGGTGATGCTAAATAATACTTCTCAGAAGAATGTCATCATGGTTTTCATTACGTTTTATCATTTGAATCTTTGAGATTTAAGGAARCAGAGCTGCAGAGCTCTAAACACGTCTCTTAGCAGCTATTCTCTCCTACAACCAAACAACGTTGGTTCCAGGCTTTTCTTAGCATGTCATGTTTTTAAAATTAAAATGTCTCAACAAGGAGAGAGTTTGTCTCTCCTATTTTACACTTGCTTTTGGTTATTTGCATTTCGTCTAGTAGTAAAAGATTTTCTCGAGTTCCCTTTGGCAGGATTCCCTTTTATCTTTCTTACTGCGATTGCGACTTGCTGTTAACAATTATACTATATTATCTTGTAAGTCTGATTAGAAACATTCCTCAAACTTTTCATCTGCACGAGTGCTTACAATGCTTTTGGAGAATAGGGAGAGATTTRCAGTTCTCTGCTGAGTTTGGAAGCGCACTTTACGCGGGCGTTACGGGAGGCGTGCACCTGAGAAAGTCCAGACCAAGCACTAACTCTTAGGTGCCGGCGCGCTGGGTGTACCGCTCGCAGCGCTGGTCGCCCGTGAGTCGCGTCCGAAGSGCGGAAGCTCGAGGGGCAGCTCTTGGCGGTTCCCGCGCTGTCCACTCCGGGCGTTTTTACGTCAACGCCTGCTGCAGCTCCTGMCAGTTTGGCTCTTCAGATGCTTCACTCTCCTGCAGGGTCTCTTTTGCTTAACGATGCGATGACCCCGACTCACGCAGCGCGTCCGTGAGCAATGTCCTTGGAGAGAGCGGGTGCGTTCCCGTCGTGCCTGGGCTGTTCGGTAAAGCCCGGGTCGGTGCTGGCAGGCCGGGCGCCCCYTCGGGTTTGCAGCTCTGCGGTCAGTGAAACCCCGCGGGCGCCGGCTTGGACGGGGAGGAAGAGCAGGAGACGTTTCGTGACGTTTGCRCTGGGCAGGGGCCGCGGCACCTACTGCGGTAGCTGCCGCTGTCAGAGCCTTAGCTGGCGCGACGGAGAAAAAAATGTCAGGCCTGAGCATCTTTTCCCCCAAAACGAGAGGCGCGTGCCAAACTGAAATTCCTGCAGGATTTCCGATAGCGAGGGGGAATTGAGAAGCCCGCAATTAAGCATATGGGCATTAAGATAATTGTCAGATCCGCCGGCGGACATGATAGAAGACAGATGGGTACGGATCGGCGCGCTCCGCCGCAGCGCCCTGGGAGCAGGTTTGACGTTCTACCTGCCTGAGCTCCTCCGCCGGGCTTGTCACGACGGCTCGGCGCGGCGCGGCGCGGCTCGGCTCGGCTCGGCTCGGCTCGGCCCGGCGCGGCGTCCTCCCGCGGTCCGTCTGCGCCCTCTAGCGCGGAGCGGCGGGGAAGGAGCCGCTCGCGGGGTCCCCCGCGCCCCTCACCGCCGCCTCTCTCCCGCAGGTCGGCGCCCACCGCGAGGACGGCGTCGCTCTGCGCGGCGGCAGCCACTCGCTCGTGCCAAACCAGGTCCCGGTCCCCCAGCTGCCCGTCCAGTCCGCCACCTCCCCGGACCTCAACCCGCCCCAGGACGCCTACCGGGGTGAGTAGCGGGGGTCCCGGGGCAGAGCCCGCCGGCGGCTGGCCGTTCCTCGGGAGGACTCCAGCTGGCAGAGGTGTACCAGCGCGTGGGCTCCAGGCGGGGGGGGTCTGACACCAAAACTACTGCGAGCAGCAGCACTCACAAGGCAGAAAGCACGCAGGGCGCCCATCAGGAAGGTGTGACATTCTGGGGAAGCGGAGGCACGCACCGAACTTTCAGCAGCTTTGCAGGTCGGTCTGTGAGAGGGTCAACACCAGGTTGTCCTCAGTTGGCGTACGCGCTGCGCTATCCCAGCTCGCGTAGATCCATACGCAGACCTGCAGTGCTTCAGTGTAGGTGTGGAGCTGTCTGACCTAGGGTTTATCTTTGCTCCTCGAGTCTGAATCTCGCAGTTAAAAATGTGGAAGGAAGAATCCCAAATTGCTATTGCGATGTCTCACAAAGTCTTGCTCATTCCTTGCAGTTGTTCTGAGTATTTTATGGCAATGACATATTAAAGATCTTTTTTAGCATGAAGTTGTCTAGKTATTGTAGAAAAGGACTAGCAGCTAGGCATCCCGTGTCCTCCTCCGCAGTCGTCTACCAGCCAGAAACGTGAGGCTGGAGGAGATCACAAGCTCGCTGTCAGCTTTGTAAAATGCTGATAATCTTGTTGGCCAACAGGTAGTGAATGTGCAGAGCTCTTTCAGGTGTAGAAATGGAACTTGCTATAGAGGTTGAAAGCCTTACTTTCTTCCTAAATCCTTGCATGCAGAAAAAGCTCGGGATAGTGGTTAAAGCACGCACTGGGTCCTCAGTCAGAGCACACGACGTGGTTTCTGTGATTACAGTTCTCCGTGCAGTTTAGCTGCTGTTCCAAAGACGGRGAGCCATCATCTCTTCCAAAAGATTATGGAGGAGAATTAAACCTGAAAGCCRCAGCTGAGAGCTGCTTTCAGCAGCTGCGTCCTCTGCATTTCCCTCTGCAGCCGTCGGCGGGGCTGCGCTGCGGGCAGCGGCCCAGGCCCTCCTTCGGGCACCGCTAGCAGAGGACGTGGACCCAAGTCGTGCAGACTCTTGCTGAAGTGTTGCCTTACAGCTCACCCATGTGTCTTCTCCTAGGCATGCCAACCGGACTGCAAGGGCAGAGCGTCTCTTCAGGTAGCTCCGAAATCAAGTCTGATGACGAGGGAGATGAAAACCTCCAGGACACAAAATCTTCTGAGGACAAGAAACTAGAGGATGACAAGAAGGATATCAAATCAATTACTAGGTCAAGATCTAGGTAACAGTATATAATAGTGTCGCTTCATTTAATTCCTTTACTGGATTTCGATGAAGTGAACAGATCAGGAAGAAACTATGAGTTTTTTTCCTGGCAGGTAAAACCACAGCCTAAGTGGAACATAATGATTATTCTGGCAGTACTAAGTACATTTCTGATACTTGTACTCCAGGGCTTCCTCAAATTTGAACAATTCACAAATTTGGACACTGAGCAAGTTCTCCTCAATCTATAAAGAAATTGCATTACGCTAAAATGAGTTTATTAGGCTGTTATCTAGGCTCTCTGCCTAGATTGCACATTGGAATACAGTATACATTTCCACCTTTCCAAAGCGTGCCTAAGAGTCAATCACATCTACACCTGAACTAACAAACTGTTTTCTTTTCTCTTGCCTCTGAAATATATTTGTTATAGCCGATCCTTAATTTCTGTAAATCTCTAGAGTTTCTAGGATCAGTTGGAGGATGTAGTGGCCTTGTTACAGCAGCTAAGGATTTGGTCCTGTCTGTATCTTCTGGAAGAAGACAGGCCTTCTGCTGTATCTGAGTCCCAGGAAGAGCAGTAGATTTCTCTCTGCCTTGGAGACAGTGGTGGTTGTGAAATGCATGGATGTATTTGGAGTGCCAGGGGGACAAAGTTTGTTCTGCATATTCTTCATGAGTTTTTGGAARGTATTAGTGAAGTCACAGTTATGTTTTGTCATCCAGGAGCTCATGTCCTTGGTGAACCTGAGTGATGTCCATGGAGACTGCAAACATTAACCACCTGAACAAAGGACAGGCTTTTCTTCTGTCCTGTTTGGCCTGAATTTCACCTCTCTGACCTGAATTTCACCCTCGGGCCTGAGGTGCATCTCAGGAGTGCAGATACCTTTCATCCTTAGTTGAGTCCCAAACTACATAACAAAAATGCCAAGAAAGCTGAAATCCAGGCACAATCCTGCTTTGTTTTCTGGGGTGTTTTTAAAAACTGAATGGAAATTCAATTCTGCCTTTTCTCCTTCCACCACTGGTTCTCCATATAAAAATAGAGACAAGATAAGAAACATCTGAGTTGTGATGTGCAGACATTTTCCTCCAGAGAAAGGGCTGAGACTTCAGAACTCGCAGGCTGCACTCACTGATTTTTAAAACGTTAATTACATTCACGTCTCTTATGATTGCAGAAAATATATGACACTTGAGATTGTCTCTCAATAAATGTGTTGAAATAACCATATGTATAAGTGAGGCTTTCATGTCCATGTATGATATGGTAAGAAGAAAGCACCTTTATGCTGATGTAAGCTGATCATAGTTCTAGTTAATTTAACAAATATGGTGTCACTTATGCATATTTATATATGCTTTGAAGCTTTTGTAGGTTAACATTATTGCTTTTAACATGCTTGCAGCTTTAAAAGGTTACTCCTGATATTTGGTTATATGTCTACGTTCATGTTGTTAGGGCTGCTGAAAATTTATTACTGTATTTGCATAACCAATTCAAATTATATAGTGCCAACTCACTAGTTAATATGTTTTCAATTTAAAATCATCACCTTGTCTGGATAAAAAGCATTTTTTGCTGCAGAAAAGATGCAGATCCTAACTGTAGGGCTCTTTGCAGCCGTAAATTACTTCTGTGGCTGTTTGCCCATGGACATTTCACTGCCCCGTGCTCTGTGTCACGGCTGGGTGCTTCCCAGGGCAGCTTTGGTGGCTTTCCACGGCCGTCCCCGCAGAGACTGATGGGTCCTTTAMCCTCACAAGTCCAGAGAATGGAGAATGTTTGTTCTAAAACGGTTATGATAGTCTGCTAAAGGTGGCGTATGCAAATACATGGCTGTCTTCCTGGCTTAGAAACTTAATTGATGAGGTCCCGGCATCCATGAGATCTGCCTGCTAACATATTTAGTGGAAGAAGCCAAAACAGCAGTGATAAAAGCGTAAAGCTTGTGGATCTCCAGAGTTGTCCACAGGCAGCAAAGATGGTGGGAAACATGCTACTAGCTGCCAGTGCGCTCTTTGGCATGGAATGTAAAAATAACCGTTGGTTATTTGGTTGATGCTCTTCAGCCCTGGTCTTGCAGCTGTACAAGAGCCTTTACACGCACACTATAGCTTCATTATAYTTCAGTATTTTCATTTTGACCTCACTCCCAGTCCTTGTCTGTGTCACCTAGGACAGTCTTCTGAGGCCTCCTTTATCCAAAGAGCCATATATAATTACTATAGGATTTCAGCTAAATAGATCCCCTAGTCACAACTTTTCTTTTCACAACTTTTTATTTTCAAAAGAATAATCAGAAGTGTCTGGAATGCTATTTATTTTAATTCAAAATGGACATGTGCCATCGTTATTCAGAACAATGTGGAATTCAGAGAATATGTAATGACATATTTGTTATGATTAAAATTTTGCAGCGTTGGCCATGAAAAAAATTCAATTGGAAAAAAAGTCTACATTTTTATATCTTTTAAATATCAGAGGTCAAGCTGTCCTGTCTTTCAGATTGTAAAGCTTCATTACAAACCAAGGAGTTTTAGTCAATGTAAAATTTAATGGGAGTGAATTTTACACAGAGGTTTGGCAGAAGAAAAGCAGCAAGTTAGAATTACTCAGGAGGTATCTGCTCATGAATGTATCTGCTCATGCTGTACTTTTGGATGAAGTCTGTTTAAAATCTTTGCATCRCTTATTTTCCACATCATTAGAAAATGATGTATTCCTTTTGTTTCTCAGCAATAATGATGACGAAGACCTGACGCCCGAGCAGAAGGCTGAGAGAGAGAAGGAGAGGAGAATGGCCAACAACGCTCGCGAGCGCCTGCGCGTGCGCGACATCAACGAGGCTTTCAAGGAGTTGGGCCGGATGGTGCAACTCCATCTGAAGAGCGACAAGCCCCAGACCAAGCTCCTGATTTTACACCAGGCTGTGGCTGTCATCCTCAGCTTAGAGCAGCAAGTCAGAGGTCAGTGTCCCAGCCRAGCTCCTTAAGTTCCTCCTGGTCTCCAGTCGTGTAAAACACACCTTTGTGATTTTGGAAACTCCTGGCTTGTGGCACCCAATGCCAAGGAGGGAGGAAACCCTAACCTCTCCCACTGGAAGGTAGCTGGGCACCTCGCCTGTGCTGGGTGAAGGCACCTGAAGGGGATGAGGTCCCRTGGCTGTTGGAGATGAGTTTTTCCCAGCCCTTCCCATACAGCTGTTCTGCTTTGTATTAATCCGTTGGTCCAGGGATGGAGACCGGCGATGCTAACGCTTGGTGTCCGGGCTGCTCTCGCGGTGTGTAGGATGACGCCGGAGCTCTAGGTCGGGCTGAGCAGGGTCTGAGAAACGCCTCCTGCTCCCCATGCAGATGCCTGTGCCATCGCGCAGCTGCTGCTGGTGTTGTGTGTGGAGTTGCACTGGGTGACCTGACCAAGCTGTATCATCGTTTCTGGCCCTCTAAATTCCTGTAGTGAGGCTGCAACAAGTAATTGATACATGAATTGTTTTAAATGCACATGCAGTGAACAGATTGGTTTGGTGTAAAAATGTGAATATTTGAAATCGCCTTTTTCTCCAATTCAACAGAAAGAAATCTGAACCCTAAAGCAGCGTGTCTCAAAAGAAGGGAAGAAGAGAAAGTATCTTCCGATCCTCCTCCACTTTCCCTGGCGGGACCCCACCCTGGGATGGGAGATGCATCCAATCACATGGGACAGATGTAAAAAAGGCAAGTTGACGTCCGGCAACGCCCAGGTAGCAGCCTGCTCCCGTCACCCAGCGGATTGCAGTGAACTGAGGCAAAGCTAGTGCATAGGACCCCTTCCTGCACCTCCTCCTCCTCCTCCTCCTCCTCCTCCTCCTTCTCCTCCTGCTCCTCCTCCTCGCGGTTCCTCGGTCCTCGGAGCCAGGGCTGGGACCGAGCGTGAGTTGAGTGGTGGTAACAGGCCCACCCCGATGACGGAGTCATCGCGCAAACACGCTCGATTGCCAAGGCCGCGTTCAGATCGTGCGTTTAAAGAGGATCTAGGTGTGCGTGTTCAGCCATCCTGGACTGATTCGACTTTTTTTACTTCTTTCACAGGTCCAAGTTGCCACATTTCTTCATTTAAACAAGAGACCACTTCCTTAACAGCTGTATTATCTTAAACCCACATAAACACTTCTCCTTAACCCCTTTTTTTGTAATATAAGACAAGTCTGAGTAGTTAAGAATCACAGACGCAAGAGATTTCAGCATTCCCGATTATTAAAAACGAAAAAAAAAAAACAAAAAAAAAAAAAACAAAAAGTGCAACTTGAGGGACGACTCTCTTTAACATATCATTCAGAATGTTTAAAGCAGTATGTTACGAGCTGTAAATGCACAGCCTAGAGACTGAATGGCAATCTTCTCCACACTGTGGGACAATGCATTTGTGCCTAAACTTCTTTTGGAAAAAAAATATAATTAATTTGTAAGTCTGAAAAAAAATATTTAATTTAAAATTGTAAACTTGCAATAATGAAAAAGTGTACTTCTGAAGAAAAAAATGAGCGTTTTTGTTGGTGTGCTAGACAGCTAGTGTTTATACTTACTGGATATTAAAAGGGAAGCTTTGCTGCCCAGATATTTACAAAACCAGCAAACGTCCTAATGAAAACTGAAGTGATGACATTAGCCATTCCTTAGGGTAGGAGGAACAGATGGATCTTATAGACCTATGACAAATATATATATATAAATATATATATAAATATATATTAAAAAWTTAGTGAATATGGTAAGCTTTTGTTCATTTGTTTCAGACTTTTTTGCTCCTGTAAAAAAATAGTACTGATTAACTTTTTTAAAAAGAAGATTTTACTGTACATAAGGATTTTTTTGTCTTATTTCTGTCCCTCTCCCCTGTTTTTGTTATTGTAACCTGTAGTGCCAACTCTGTCTCTGGAGGGGGGTAGTGCAGGATGAAATGCTGACCCTGACGTTGCTTCTCATTCATAAATAAGTAGAGAGTTGTTTCTTCGGTCTTTTGGGAACACAGGACTTAAAAAAAAAAAAAAAAAAAAAAAAAAAAAGTCACGTCATGTGTAGATACTACAGGCAGCATTGCCGAGACTTGGC
Source organism: Rhea americana (assembly GCF_003343005.1). Classification (NCBI taxonomy): domain Eukaryota; kingdom Metazoa; phylum Chordata; class Aves; order Rheiformes; family Rheidae; genus Rhea; species Rhea americana. Next base: position 178,026 of record NW_028186923.1, read on the forward strand.
GAAGGGCGTTGGTCCGACCGGTGATGTTGCTCGCGTTGACCCTTTTCTGGGATTTTCAGAGGTACAAGGTTAGAATGCTACAATGTTACCACTGTGCCTTCCAATGTTTATATCATCAGAAGCATAACATAATCAAAGTGGCTGTGATTTAACAAACTGATTAAAGTGTTACCTATGTGTGTAGCCTAAGTAGTGTGCAGTGAGGCGTTTCTGAATACATGGTCAGATGCGGGGGCGGCGGGGGGGCGAGGGGGGAGAAAAGCATCAAGTGGGAAAATTGCAAGTAGTGTGGCAGATTCGATCGACTTTTTTTTTTCGTTTGTTTCGTTTTGTTCCGTTTTGTTCTTCTCTTGTTTTTAAGTGGATTATTTAAGTGTAGACCACTTGCTGCCTCCTCCTTTATTTGTAAAATGCCAATTTCAGTCATCATGCAGCATTACAACAAGCCTTATGAGTCCTAAAGCATTAAGTTGCACTTTCTTGAGGAGGGGTGGTAGTACAGTATTTCTCTGGCCAGTATGAATGAAGTTTTTACTTAACATATTTAATAGTAACATAGATCAAACTATGGCACAGCAACTCATCCGATAACTAGCTTTGAAGTCTGGGCACAATTGAACCAACTTCCATAGTGAATCTTAATAATGATTGACTTTGGTGTACAGTACAATTAACAGATAGTGCTCCTAGTTAAGTATTTGTCAGCATCCTTTTGTCTCGAATTCCAGTTTCTATTTTTACAGCCACACAAACCTGGCATGTATTTTAAATAAAATCTCCCTGTTCAAGTAGATTTTCCACCTATCAACACTGAATAAATGCCATAAATCCATCAAACGGTCTAAATGTTCCATCTGTTCTCCTGTTTTGCCAGTTATATAGTAATGAAAAATACATTTGTAAATTTTATGCAACAAATGGCAAACGTATCATTATTTTGAAATTGTGTATGTAAAAGTTATATTTTTACATGTAGACTCTTGTTATTATGTGTTTTAATACATTGTATCAGTTTTTTGTTTATAAAAATCTGTGTGGTTGAAAAAAAGTCTCATTTAAATGAAATAGTGAGATACAAGAATCTGAATTTTATGTTTGTTTCTGAAAACGTAAAGAACAAATATGATAGTTACCATGTGATCACCTTCTACATACCCATAAACATTTTGATTAGCTGTGTGCGTGCTGAAAACTGTAAATATGTTCAGTAGCGGTAAAACTTAAACTGTTTTGATTTGTTGATAAGTTTCTCAAATGTGGAGGTGGATTAAACCACGAGAAAAAATAGTACGAGAGGGGCGAATGCACTAAGGGTTGGTTCCGGATTACAAATGCGTACGACGTTTTAAGTGCTGGACTTTGAGCAGGCCTGGTTTATATGAAAACGGGTGTAATAAAGGTTAATTCCGCCCAGTGTTAACGACAGCTAATGTTTCCGAGTGCTGGTGTCCTCAGCAGGGCAGAGGTCTCGGTCCGTGAGCGCCGTGCGTGCTGCTGCTGGCTCTGGCGTTAGCGAGGAGAGGGCGCGCAGCCCGCGTCGGTTTGCTCAGGCCCGTCGTACCGCGGTTTCGGTGTGTGCCAGCGCGCCGCACGTGCGTTTCGGGGAGCTGCGAGTCGTGGGGGCTCCGAGACCCGGGCGTCTGATGAACGGTGCAAAAAAAAAAAAATTACCAGAGCAACTCCGCGTTTGTCTGAAGCGATCTRCGGGCAGCAGAGAAACGCCGGGCCGAGCTCGCGGGGCTTCAAAGGGGAGAAGCCGCGGCCGCTGCGTGCGCCGCGCCGCCCGGGACCGCGCTCTGCGCCCGGTCTAGGCGCGGGAAGGCGCTGCCCGCGCGGCAGGCGTGCAGCCCCCCGTCTCCCCGTGGGTTCCCAGCGCAGGTAAGGCGCGGGCGTCTCGAGCTGCCTTTGCCTTGGCTGCTGGCACCGAGGGTGGAGARCGAAGGTTGGAGAAGGCTCTGTGACGTGGCGATAAACCGGGCTRAGAAACTCTGAGTACTGAAACAGCAGCTTGTTGCGAAATGATCCACCTCCACATTCAAGTAATTTATGAATATGCTGAATAGGGAATCTGTTCACCTAGGACTTTTTTACCATTTGTCTTCTGTGTAGCTGCAAGGAACACTAATGTTTATACAACTGTCAGTCCTACCAGTGATGCAACTCGTACTGATTCAGTCTTCCGATTTCTTTCTTCTTCTTTTGTTTTTTTGTTTTTTTTTTTTTTTGTTTTTTTAGTTTTCTTTTAGCTTTTTTCAGGGGTTGGGGGGAAAGGTGATGAAAACGGGCGGTCGGGGAGAGGATGGTTTCATCTTTGTGTCCAAAAGGCAGATATGGTCCGTGTCCAAAAGTGGACAATACAGTACATTGCCAGGAATGAAGAGATTTCAGCGAAAACAAGCAAAAAAAAAAAAAAAAAAAAAAAAAAAAAAAACAAAACAAAACAAAAAAAAAACAAAAAAGAAAAGAAAAGAAAAAAGAAAAAAACACAAAGAAAAAAATGAAAAAGAAAAAATTAGTCCACTAGTTGACTGGAAAAAAAAACCCTGAAGGTGGAATATGATGAATTCCAACACAGTGGGGCACCGGGGCCTGTGGGGGGCCCTACCTTTCTGTTTCGTTTTTGTTCTGTTTGTTTGTTTTTTTAAAAACATGTTCTTTCTCATGGGACTTGAAGTTGATTCATATTTGTGCAGTGCTGGTTTGACCATACTCATTTCAAGTATTATAGACTTATGTAATGGTGAAAATATATGAACTGTGGCCTTTTTCATTCTTGTTACTTGTGATGCAATTAAGTGAGATAAGAAAAAAAAAAAGCAGAGATTTACCATGTATCAGTGCCTGGCTTTTTGTTATAAAGCTTCGTTTGTCTAGTGCTCTTTTTGCTATAAAATAGACTGTAGTACACCCTAGTAGGAAAAAAAAACTAAATTTAAAAATAAAAAATATATTTGGCTTATTTTTCACAGGAGCAATCCTTTTATACCATGAATATTACGGAAAAAAAATTGTCAGATTCTGAATATTTCTTCTTTGTAGATTTTTGGAATCATTCTGAGTAAAAGTTTGTTACTTTATTTTACTATTTAAAAGATGTTATTTTACCATGTGTTATTGAGATGAAACTGTACGGTAGCTTTTTTTTTTTCAGTTGTAGGTCGCAACGGGAAAATTTTTGCGACTATACACATAGCTGCAACAGTAAAAACAAAAAAAGGGGGAAAAACAAAAAAAAGGGAAAAAGATCAAAAAAAAAAAGAAAAAAGATGAACAGTTACACCTTGTTTTCAATGTGTGGCTGAGTGCCTCGATTTTTTCATGTTTTTGGTGTATTTCTGATTTGTAGAAGTGTCCAAACAGGTTGTGTGCTGGAGTTCCTTCAAGAAGATCTGCAAACCAACAACCACAGCTTGGTGTAGGCCATTACCTGTTTCTCATCTGTAGTTACTCGATGCCGTCATGTACATGACCGTTCTGTAGCAATAAATGTGCCATTTTTATAAACCGTTCCCGGCACTTCTGTCTCCTTCGAGGGCGGCCGGTTCCTGGGTCCCCGCCGGTGCCGGCGAAGCTCCGGGAACGCCGGCTCCACCTGGCTCGCGATGATGCCGGAGCTCCGGCACGAGGACGGAGGAGCTGCGTGGAGCGCTGGGGAGCATCCCCGAGACCCCCAGCCCCTCCAGGGCTTCCGCCAAGGGGAGGGGAGAGGGCCCAGGTCCCAAAACACTGCTGGCGGGGAGAGGGGCCACCCTGGGCTGGGGGCACTGAGCTGCAGACGGGGATGGGATGAGGATGGGACTGCGATGGGGATGGGGATGGGGATGGGGATAGGATGGGGATGGGATGTGATGGGGACAGGGACGAGGATGGGGATGCAGATGAGGGTGGGGATAGGATGAGGATGGGGATGGGAACAGGGATGGGATGAGGACAGGGCCAAGGATGGGGTTGGGGGCAACTGGGGAGATGGCAGTGCTGGCGGCTAGTCCCCAGTCAGCAATGTTTTCTTGATCTCCAACATTTTTTCTTTTTAATCCCTTAACCTCGCCCAGCCATCACCGTCTGTTCCCTCTCCCCATCGCTTACAGAGTTTCTGCTCCTGCTTTCTAGCAGCCAAGTTACCAGAAACAGCCCAGTCTAAAGCAGAGAGCAGCTCTYGGCGGGGTAAGAAGGTTTTCTGGCTAACCCCCCTGGCGTGGCTATGTCATTCCCCACGGCAGTTTTTTTTTGGGGGGGGGATCAATTTTCTCGCCTGCGAGACTTTTCATAAACAGCAGTTTCGGCAAGACATGCTGGCACGGTTCTGCCCGCTTCGCGTGGCTGCTGCTTCTCGAGCGCCGCTGTCCCGGGGGCCGGGGCGCTGCCCGCACGCCGCTCCGGACCTCCCTCCCGGAGCGCTGGATACCTCCGCTGTAGCCTGAGCTAGAGCGCGTTTATCTTCTTTACACCGCTAAGCCAATATTGTTATTTATAACAGAAATCCTACAGCTGTCATGGAAATCCGGCCTCAGGCTGCGCCGTCGGGACTTTGCAGTGGGGCAGGGGAAGCCTTAGTGGGGCTTTCGCTCCCGATCCGGCGCCTCCCCTGCAAACGGACATTCCTGGGGTTTTCCCAGGGTTTTCCCAGTAACCCTGCGAGCGTCAGCCCCGACGCACAGCCTGGGGGGTGACGGCGGCGGCGGCGATGTGCTCGGGGCGCCCAGCCCTCCGCGGCGCGCCTGGGCGCCGTGCTCCCGCGCGCCCAGCTGCTCACCGAAACGCGCTGAAAAACCGTAAGCCTGAAAGTCAAAGGCGGCTAAAGARGATTAAATCATCTGAAATAGGCCAGGACTTTTCCATCGCCGCCGTCTTCCACTTTGTGAAAACGTGAGGAAGACGCCGGGAAGCCCGCCAGCCTCCCCACCGGCGGTGCCRGTGGCCCCAAGCAGCCGGGTGCCTCCCGGCCCCGGGACCGGCGCTCCCGGCCCGTCTGGCACRCGCCGGCCGGAGTGCGGTTTAGCAGCCTCTAATCTGCAGAGAAAAAAAAACATATTTGTAAGAATTTCGGCCGGCCGAGGTGGCGCGGCAYCCCACCGAGGTCTGCGCCAGTGCGGCGGGGCACCGAGACCTTCTCCCTTGCTACGTGAAAAGCAGCGATTGCTCCCCGAGCAGCAGGGGCTGGCGATCCCTCATCGGGGATGGGACCAGTGCCAATGGTTTCCACCCCTGGTTTCCAGTGTATGTCTTTTTTTTTTCCATTACGTATCTCCGGAATAAGGACATTTCAGCGGACTGGGCCACGGCTGCACGGTGGGGTTTGGTGCTGGGGTTCAACCCAGGCCTCCAGCCTGTCCTGGCAGCTCCAGCCACCACTGGTCCTGCAGGGTCCCTGTGGCAGTAGCACTGGGGCATCCTCAAGCATTTATCCTCCCAGCATCTTCCTGCAGAAATTATAGAATCACAGAATGGGTAAGGTTGGCAGAGACCTCTGGAGATCATCTAGTCCAACCTCCCTGCTCAAGCAGGGTCACCTAGAGCATGTTAACAGCATCATGTTTGGGCRGGCTTTGAATATCTCCAGACAAGGAGACTCCACAACCTCTCTGGGCAACCTGTCCCAGTGCTCCATCACTCTCACAGGGAAGAAATTCCCCCTCATATTCAGTTGGTGCATTTTGCTTCCGTTTTGCACAGGAAGGGTGGTCCCAGGGGTTACAAAGCCCCAGGAGCTTGCAAGCTGAAGCCCACATGGCCCAACGTGGTGCTGGGAGCAGATGCCAAGGTCCTCTGTTGGGAATGGGCACGAGGAGAAATCACAATCGTGTTTTTTTTCCTGGCACTACTTGATGCAAAGGTCCCTTAGCTGAGAAAACTTATGAACTTCCCTCCAGCTTCCTCATAGACTGCATTCAAAGATGTTTCTGGACGATGCTCTTTCCCTCTGGCAGTCCATGGGGCCGGTGGCCCGTAGCGCAGAGCGAGAACGTSGCCTGCGTTGGGTTTGCCGCATCTCCCAGGAGCTGCGCTGCAAGGGAGACTCAAGTCAATGGACGTTCAATGCATTTCAGGTAAATTAAATAATCTGGGGCGGCTGCAGAGAAAATGATTTTCTGAGTAGACCATTAAGTTTTAATAGAGAAAATAATGGCCCTTCAGGGAAAAAAAGAAAAAAAATGATTGGAGGAAGATCGGACCCTTCCCCACTGTAGGTACGCCCGTGGCTGGTGCCTGCCGGGTCTCCTGGGCCGGTTCATGCCACGTGTTGGCCAGTACAGCAGCAGCCTTCCTCTCAGCTGCACGTGCAACATGTTTAACCAGCAAACGTTGCCCGGTCCACCCTGCTCCGCAGCTGCGGGCGGATTAGTGCCACGCCGCGTTACGGCACCGGGAGCCCCCTCTGCCCAAGCAGAAACGTGTTGGGTCAGTCACGCCATGGGCGATGCCAGGCCGGTCCCTGCTCGGGGGGACGCAAGGTGAGCAGGATTTAGCCTTCCATCTCTGAAACCATCAGAAATTCACACTGTATGTTAGGATCATTGTAGTGCCAATTTGGAAAAAACAAAACAAACAAAACAAAAAAAGATGGAGAGCAAGAACAAGCATGTGGAAATAAAACCTTTTGGTGGGCTGCAGAGAAAGCCAAGCGAAGATGAAAATATCAGAGTGGATTAAAGGCAACAGAGCCACACTTAGAGGAAAAGATTATGTGCAATTCCTGAATAATATGGAATAAAAGGGACTCAAAGATCATCATTAAAATTAATCAGAGATTAGCTGAAACAAAATGCAAGACTGCTGAGCCAGTGTTATCTGCTATCAGTCGAACTTATTTTAGCTGAGCAATAAGACTATCAGATTTGGAGCACAATAATAAGGATAAATAAGATTGCTTAAATCCGCAAAGAGGCCGTGTCAAGTGTGCAAGCCTCGCCGGGCTTCCCGCGCCTCCGGCTCCGGCTGGGGTTGCTTTTAAGCAACATGAACAAACTTCGCTGAGAGAAGATTTGGCCTCTTTGCACCGAGCAGCTGTAAAAGCGCCCGSTAATACAGACAATATCGTTAGCGACAGGTACCACGCTGCGCGCGGGGGCCTGCCGGCCGGCCAGCCCCGCTCTCGCCCCGCTCTGAATCTAACCACCCCGAGGGACCGAGATGGAGGCGGGATTATCCATTTTTCTTTAGGAAAAGGAAAGATCTCCACTTTGTCATGAGGCTGAGGYGCTAAAATCAAGAACTGCAAACTGCCTGCGTATCTGAACCGCTTTTTTGCTGTCACAGCAATGATAGTATTTGGAAAAACCGTGCTCATCAGTAAAAAGCCTGCTTTTCCCAGCGGGGCTGGGGCAGAGCTGTTGCAAAGGGCGAACCGTGAAGGGCCACGAGCTCCGCCGGGCTGAGCCAGGCCAGATCGCTTCGGCTGCGGGAGCYGCAGTGAGCTACATCCGAGGAGGGTCTGGCGCGGGATTTATTTCGGGAAAAAGACAGCAAATATGTGGCGGCTTGTTTGCAAAAACGTGGTTCAGATTAAGAGTTACACTAAAAATAAAACAAAAATTACCGTCGCCTTTGAAACGCCCCAAGGGAAGCGCTTGGGGAGAAGGCGGGCGCGGAGGCCGTGCGGGGCCCCGCGGGCGGCAGGGCTGGCGGGACTGGCCGGCAGGGATTGTGAGCGCTAATTAATAAATAACCGTTTGCTCCTGAGATGGTCAGTAAGAAAGCCAGCCTATTTGTAAAGATAAAGAAAAAAAAGACACATTCAGCTGCTTATAGACCACTTTTATTTGTTTTTAAATAAAAACCTCACTGTGGTTTTTAGGGCAAATTATAAACTAACCTAGAGACTTATAAAAAGTGTTTCCAATAGTTTTATCTYTGTTTTCAGACAACTCACCCAGTCTTTCATTTTTATTGCCTCTGGGACATTTCTATGAGAGGAATTAATAAAACAACCCAAAGCCCAGGACTTCACTAGCTTCTTCAGGCTTTCTTCTCTCCTCTGCACTTTTTAAATAATTATTTCACTCCTGCTAGACTACACAGTGATGCCGTTCGGCAGTAAAGCATTGGTCTGAACACAAACTAGTTCAGACACGAGCTAAGGAAACGAACCTTTGTAGGACCCAGAGCAGCGAGGGGCCAAAGGCAAGCGGCGATGAGCCGCTGGGAAGGGGACGTTTTTGCAGCACAGCATCAGAATTCTGCTTATATCTGCTAAGAAAAATGGGTCTAGATATTTGCCACCATTAATCCCAGCTGAAAAATTCAGGTTTTAATCTTATGTGCGAAAACTACTGTGAAAACTTGAGGAGCTTGAGCAAAATACAGGAGCTGCGTACAACAAGTGCCAGCCCAGGCGTCTGGCCCTGCTTTGCCGCAGTATCTCTGCCTTCAAGGTCCTTCTCTGACCGCGAGAGCAAACCAATATAGTAAGTTAAATTAGACATATTGCACAGGAATGCGGGCTCCAATCAGGCCCTTGCTGCTCATTCCCCTGCACAAAGCCTATAAATTCATCCCAGATGGGTAAATAAGCAGTCAGCTTTTATTGAGAAAACTGTGTATTCATTTTGCCRCTGCTGACCGATTTCTCGGAGATTTTCCTTCCTGTGTGTTGAGCAAGCCTCTTCCCGCATCCTTCTGATGCACTGTTAGTAGCAGAAATTATATCATACTATTTCTAATTTGCGTTTAGTCATTCTAGCTCTTTTTACATAGGCTCATCCAATTAAACTGGTGCTTTGCGATGGAGGTRAGCCAGAAGTCTGGAAACCTGCTGCCAGGGCTCGGTGCTATCATGTTCTGGGCGGTAGGGCCTCAGCATAAACTGATCAGATGCGTGGTCAGGAAGAGACACCTCCTAGGCACAGCCAACTCGTCGGGGCGAGCCGAGGCGGGGGCGGATGCTCCGGCCGAGCCTCTTCCCCTCGCGCGCCCCGCGGCCGGCTGGCAGCTCGCTGGCTGGGGCCGGCCGGCCCCGGCGCAGGCAGAGCGCGGGCTCCTTTACAAAACTTGAGGGAAAACAAAACAAAAAGCAATGAGGTTCGCAATACGGAGGTGTCTTCACCTGCCTCCCTTCGGGGCTATTCGGGTTTGCACGGATGACCCAACAACCTCCTTTCTCCTTCTCTGGGTGTCCTCGTGCAGCTGGCCGGCCGCCGCTGGCGGGGGCGTCCCGGGCCCCGCGGTGGAGCGGCCGAGCCCGCGCGCACCTTCTGCCGCCGGCCAGCCCTTGGCTGTCACGGACAGAGCAAGCTGCTGGCAGAGCCCCGCTGCGTGCCCCCGCGCCGCGCCGCCGGGGCTGCTCCGCAGTGTCTGCCGGGTCTGCAAACGCCGCTCAGCCCAGCTCCGGTTCAGAGCCCAGCACAGCAGCGCTGTGCGTCCCACGGCTTGCCTGGGACGTGGGCTATCATGTAGGCGCAGCCCCGGGTGTCTGCCGCTGGTCGGGATTACGCGCCGTGGTGATCTTTGTATTTCAGAGATGTTTGCGTTATGAGAGGACGAGCGCTGCCGAGCACGCCAGAGGTTTTGTTTTCGGGAAGTACAGTTCTTTTTAACCCTCAGCGCACGTTCACTGCACCACTCTGCTCCCAGTGAAGTTTCACGTTGACTTTTGAGGTTGTAGGATCATCTTCACATCTTTTCCATCACGTTCATTTTAACACGAATGCACTTAGGCTTTTTTCATGCCACCAGTGCAATTTCTACAGTGACTCAGTAATAAAAACTGATTTGAGATTCGTGGACGTTCAATGCATTATCATTTCAGTCTGTTCTTTCTCCTCCTCCATCCCTCCCTGTCTCCTTTTTGCTTACTGGGAAATACTCTTTTAAGAAAGCCTGATAATGATGAAGGCTTATTTATTTTTAATTTTCATTCAGTATTTTCACACATGTCAGAAATACATGGCAAATTTCCAAGGGAGAAAATATGTGTTAAGGTCTAAAATTTATCTGCTCAAAGATTGCATTTAAAGTCAGGGTGGRTCAAGAAACCTCTGAAAGGCTGGTATTAATTTTAATCTAGTATTTGGTTATTACACAGGTGCAAGTTCTTAAAACAACTCAGGAAATGAAAAATAGGGAAGATATCAGGCTAGGAGATTTCCACTTATTCCAAAATTTGTATTGGTCGAAAGGGTGGTGCATCAATATCTACACCGCATAAAGTTTGTACCTGGTTGTCATCTGGGGTGGGTGATGGACTGGGCAAACTCTTCTAGGGGTTGAAGGAGACACCCAATGATCAGCTAAGAAGAACATTTGGTGATGTTTTGAAATTTGGAGGACTTTAAGCATTGAAGGGGGTCCACAGAGATCTCTAAAAGTGAGAGAAGATTCTAGTGCTGGCTGCTTACACCTCCTAGGTGTGACCAAACACAGACGAGTTCAGTGGGATAGGAAAGGACAGGAGGTGCGACAGGGATAAAGTGGTTCAGAAGGAGAGGGGGAGAGCACAGACCTGTAACGGCTGAAGTCGGGCACATTCATGCATTTCTTTCCAAGACGCTCTACAACACTTGGGGAGAGACGGGGATATCACTACAYTGGGATGAAGCAGGGCTTGGGGTGGTCAGAGAGAACATGTCCTTGGAAAGAGGCAGCAGAGGCAAGTGTGGAGCAGCATGAGATGTGGGTTTTGTCAGAGAGAGCCTCTTACGAGTTTGTAAAGTTTTCATCTTCCTTCAGCCCCTTCCTCTACGCCTGCAGTGTATCAAGGAAGAGTRATGGAAAGGGCTTGTAGGAGGCTGATGCACAATATTAAAGAGCCTAGATGAAGGCCAGTGAGGGATCAGAAATCAGCTGCTRTGAGATCCAGTGGAGATTGCCAGTTTGTAAAGATTAAGTCCAGATGGGAGGAGCAGTTAAACAGCAGCTGCCGAGGGGGCAAGGGCAAGGCACGCTCCACGCAAGACCTAGCTGGGTCACTGTCACCGGTGCTGACATGATCCAAGGTAGTGAAGGAGGTTGTGTGGAGAGCRCTGAAATCAGCTGCGAAAGCTGATGGGCAGGTGATGTGTGGACAGTAGATGGGAACGGTGCATGGGTAGGAGAGAAATGCTATTTGAAAGACATGGAAAGAAAAGGTGAAAGGGATTGGAAAGACTAGGATAGGAGAAATCAAATAATAGTGTTTTATCATGCTAGATGGCTGGGGAAGTGTGTGGGCAAGACACCTCAGTAGAGAGTCACGCAAAAGGAGCTGGAAGAAGTGGTGGTGTGGGGTGCTGGAAGACAGCAAGCCCAGCAGAGATGGATGGGCCATGAGAGCAGAAGAGGGGTGGAGGTGGCAGTGATGGCTGCAGGAAGAGAAGAGTCAAGGGACCAAGGGGGGCAAATTTTGGGCTAAGAGTTGTAGCTCTTAACGAATTTAGCTCTTAATGAATTAAAGTGCCTGGAGTTGTTGTTCAGCAACTTTAAGCTCACTTTCATTACTCCCAATAGAAAAAGACCATTTTTGTAGTAATCAGTATGGACAGAAATGCCCTTTATTTACATCCTGTGAATTTAGAGGGAGGTTCAAAGTAAATTTTAAAACGAACTCTCATGGTTTAGGGCCAAATACAGTTATTAATGGCAGAGCCAGAATCTGCCATTTGACAGCACTCTTAAGAGCTCTCTTAAGGTCAAAAGAGTTACTCCAGGATGAAACCGAGGGACTCGGCTCAAACTCAGAATAAAAACAGCTGCTAATAACACACTGTTAATACCAAACTAGTTCATTTACAGTTCAAAAAGTAAATCTTCCTAGCCCTGGAGGTGAGCCTGTCCTAAACTATCCAGCAGATTTTGCTTTCATCCACAACCCCAAATGTTTAATTTTCTCCAAGCTGTTTTTTTAAATGGCCCAAAAAGCCAAAAAAAGAAGCCATAAATTATGTGGGTTGATTTAAAGCAGAGGGAGAGGGAGGTGTGATGTGCACACYGCGCTGCTGTGCCTGTGGGGGTTTGCTGGCAGTCTACGCACGGCTCGTCCCGGTGAGCAGGACTCGGGGAGCCCCGGGAAGCCGGCGGGCTCGGCTCCGCCGCCAGCCCCAGCCCGGCTGCCTGTCCACAGCTTTCTGTGCAGCACTGAGGGCTTCTGCTTCTCGTCCTCGCTGGAATCAAGGAGTGCGGCAACATCAACAGCAATCAAACGTTATGGGAAACAAAYGATCTGTCCAAAACCTCCACTGATTTTGGTGGGGRTTTTACAGGAGAGTCAAAGTTGGATTCAAAGTGTTTGTCTCACATTTRTCTTARYTTCTGGCTCAGTATCCCAGCTTGTWCTTGTTTTTATCTAAATCTGTTCCCTGTGCTTAGTCCTTAGAGCTCAGAGATTTGTCCAGCTTGCGTCTGGACATCTTATCATCTCATACATACCTATATAAAATAGCGATGCGAACTACAGCATGGCAGAGTGTAACTTGGAGTACTGGATTATCCCGAATATCCGTCTTTCTGGGTTTGCCTTAGCCACCCTGCAGCGGTGCTGCCTTTTGAGGTCTCCAATCCTGCCCAACTGGCCCTGTAGAAGGGGGTCTGGCAGGTGCTTCACAGACCTTGTACAAGATCACCCAAAATTTGTTTAGCCTATTGTCCCTGTTGAATGGGAAGGACATGAGGAATAAGGAGAAGGATGTGAAGAGCAGTGTTGTCCCRTTGTCTCAGTCGTTGCTATCTACAGCCATTAGGGTCTGGTACAAATTAGCGTAGGCTTCCGGCAGCTCTGTGCATAATACAGTGAGGAAGCTACACAAAGCACAGCACCAGCATGTGGTCTGTCCATGGGGAGAAATCAAAGCTTTCTAGGCACCCTCCGGCTTGCATTCGGAGCGTTTTGTTCTACACAAGTGTCTGGCCATATGCAGTGCAGTGAAGCTCTTTAATGTCCAGTTTTGTCCAGGTTCTGAAACATTTCACTCTTTGGGTGTGGAGCTGGTTTTCTCTGAGCAGAGCTGYTGTTCCTCAGGAAAGCTTTCATCAGGGTGTAGACCTGTGATATCTCAGCTCTGCCGGAGATTCTCTGTGTTACCAGGTCGGTTTTGACAAAGTGCATATCCTGCAGAAAGATAGCTCTATATAAATCAAAAGGATAGCTCTCTACATAGCTATGTATTTTCTCCCTTTCTAATGAATAATTTAGAACATGTACAGTGCTGATTGAGGAGGGCATGTAGGAGAGCAAGCATCTGGGTTGTATTCTTGGCTTTACCCTGAAGTTCTTGCATAATTCATAGTTGGTCACGCATGGCCAGACCACCTGCTAGAGGCTCCCATCTTGGCGGTCCCACCAGCAGCAYAGCCAAAGGTCAAGGGGGGGAATAAGTGCCTGGGGTCAGCTAATGCCAGCTGGGCATAGGCCTGGTCAGGCTACCTCCATCCAGCCCTGTAATTATTCAGTTACTGCAAACACAACCTGATTACAGCCCTCATATGGGGTTCATATGGGAGGTTCAACCTCTTACCTTCTTTTATGTACACACAAGCACATCTAGGGYGTCTCCAAAGTCAATGGGGAGAGACAGGAACCCTCCAAGGATCCTTTATCTCATCCAAAGCCCAACATCTGAGATGAATTTCTTCAAGGTTCATCCCTTGGTGTGGCCCAGTGGAGGCCTGGCTAGCTTGCTGGTCCCAGCAGCTGCCTCCAAGACTATTGCGTTTTGGTGGGATGAAGCTCAGCCTGAGACATGTTGTTTGGCAGTTGTATCTCCATGGCAYGGACATGCAGCATTCTTCTTCCTTGTATGTCCTTTCTTTCCAGACTTAAGTCACAGGGATCTGCAAAACTGTCTCAAGCTTTTATTTAGATGAAGAATGCACTGTGTCTCGGTGACAACCCAGGAGTGATGTAAATTGTTTTTGATCATGTGGCAAAATTATTAGAGAAACTAAATAACCAAAATAGCTAGAAACTAGTAACTAAGAAAGTTGTCTAATGACCCAAGAACATAAATCCAGTCCTTTTCAAATAAGGATTAATTTGTTGGGGTTAAAGAACAAAAAAAGTCCAAGTAAAAGAAAGAGGAACCTGATCACCTCTAGCACAAGCAAAGTGTCTCCCATCACTATTTGTAGAGATATTAATGCTCTGCCAATTTGGTAGTTTTTTGAAATGTTTTGATGAACATTTTGTAGTATTTTTTCTCTAAATTTAAAATACTCTGAAAAGTCTGTAAAATTTTTGCAATTTTTCAATCAGTTCTGGAAGAAAGTTCTTTAAAATTTTGTTTCTGTTGGGTTTGGAATAGAAAATGTTATCAAATGTCACTTAAAATACCCACATTGACGTCTGCCTTTTTCTCTGAAGGGAGGTTGTACGCGTTGTCAGCAGTTTTTGTTGCTGTCTGGGTGAGCTTCAGCCAATCATACTAACAGAAAACTACAAATTGCTGATACTAGTCAGAAATTGCCCCACAAGCAACATAGGGAAAGAAATGAATGAAGTCCAATGATGAACTATTTGGGGGCATAAAATCTGTTGTCCTCAGAGTTGATAAATGAAGCTCTCTTGTTCCTTACTGTCAGTCTTCTTTTATGCTCAGGAATATACTAGAAAGAGGATTTATGGATTTTTTAATTTACATATATTTAGAAAACCAAGCTAATTTTCATGAGGATTTGACCAGTGGCTAATTCCAGACTATGAGCAACTCTCTACAGAGATGCAAGGATGGGATTATAGTATGTGTTCTTCAGTCTTTAGACCAAATACTTCTGGGCCAAATCCTTTGATTTCAGTGGAGAAATATTTGAACCAGTAGTGAGCTTGACCAGACCTCTCCACCTCTGATTCACTTTTTAACAACCGAATATAACCAAAGGTCTGGTCCCCGTGCTGTGAACATGAAATCTTGTATTGAGTAATAGCTTAACACTGAGTTTTAGGGACATGAGCGATTAGGTGGCACTGKTTTTTGTGCTTGTCTGCAAAAACAAAAATATGCATAGGGACTGCTGGGTTTCCATTCCCACGTACCGTGAGTGCTCGGGTCATGGACATAYTTTTAAAATTCTTTACACAAAGAGCTTTTGTGCAAGAAGAGAGATGGTGTTTTGGGGGGTCTGGTTACTTACTGAAATGCTGCTTGTCCACAGCTACTGTTCTGGCTGTGCCTGGCGTCTTTTCTGAATTTATTTTTAGATAATATGTGTGAAAGTAAGTGCCTAACAACCATTCTGCACTAGTCATGGCTTAAGGTAATTATAATCACTCTTTGACTAAGCWGCACTTCTCTCAGTTGATGGTTGGTGGATTTGCGTGGAGAACAGTCCCACGCAAACTCATCATGTCACAAGAAGTTTTCTGCAAAAAATGAGTATTCTTTTAAAGAGATTTATCAAAACTATTTGACATCAAATGTGGACACTCCTACTGTCACATGAAGTTTTTGTGAGCATAAAAACGTGGCATGAGCAAGGATATTTCCAACCATTTTACTCCAGAAATTGCTTCATAAATGAAATATGTAAGAGACTATTTATAGTAGAAAGATCAACTCTCTTGGGACATGAATAGCATTATACCGTATCATGTAATTAAAAGCTGAATATGACTAACACATTCCCATACAGATGTATCACAGCACTGGTGACCATGTGGGATATGTGGAGAAAAAAAGATCTAGTTAAAGAAACCACAAATTCCAGGGGTGGGAGTGTGAGGAGGGGGATAATGAAGCGCTTTGCAATGTATTTTTCTTCTTTTTCTTTTTCTCCCCCAAGAAGAGCCTGGGAACACATGAATAGCATTAGGTAGCTCCTTGCCTGCGAGAGGTTTTGCCATGGCTCAAGCCCGTGTCAGCCTGATGGAGGATCAGCGCTTCATCCAGGACTCTGGGGGCCAGGCTGGCACTTCCCCAGCACCCACGTCGCTGTCCTGGGGATGCAGAAAGCATTAACAAAGAGTTTTTCTTCTGGAGGGAGAGCTAACAAGAAAATTGCAATTGTCAAAATAAAAAAGAGGGAAAAAAGATGAAATGCTGCGAAGAAACTGGGGATTGGGAGGTTGGGAGCATGGTGCCTTTGGAGCAGGTGGGCTGGCCCTTGCTGTCGATGGAACTGATAGCACCGGTTTTGGGGTTTGATCCAAAATTCAGTGAAGTTAATTGGAGCTTCGGCTGTGCCCCCGTAACAGCATAGGGCTGAGGCCGTCAGSAGCCAAGCAGATCTTGAAACATAGGCTCAGCCAGAAACCAGCCTGCCTAAGTCTCCACTAGCCTGTATAGACCATTCTCAAAGATGAAGTTTAAGGCTATTTGGGTGAGTGTTTTAATTCTGATTCTACGATTCTAATCTACTCAGCCATTGGGGTATAAAAGCTTGATTGCCTAGTGCAAAGTTGTCTGTGCAAGAGAGACAATAGGTGCTGAAAGAAACAGAGGAAGGAAAAATGGTTGAAGAAACAGTGTAAAATTGACAGGTAAATTCTGCGTGTGGAGGGGAGAGTGGAGAAAAAAAATGTCTAAGGGACGAATGATTCTGGATGTATCTGATGTCATCTACGTGATGAATCTCTTTGTGATGGAGCTAACGTGGTGGACCAGAAGTAGCGAGAGCTCTTAGCAGATTTGGGCCACCACTGGGCTAGTGAGTGCTACGGCCTCTGCGGATGCTTGCTTRTTTGATAGTGATACCTCGAGCCTCCCGAGCTTGGGGCTGCCCATTTTCTTGCTGCACATGTCTTTCGGGGAATGGCATTACAGCCTGTGGTTTGCCTTGCGGAATTCAGAACTGGAGCTGGCAGTGAGGTGTCTCCTGCCCAGAGTCCTTCCCAGTGTAGCTCCATGGACCTGCTCCTGCATTTCTACATCCTTCTGAAATGGGCCCAGAGGTGACCTTTGTAACCAGGTGTGTTTATAACTCCTGTCCACTTTAAAGTCAGCAGACGATTGGCCACTGCCCATGCGGCTCACACCTGTTGGCAGTGGGAATGGCTGCAGCAGACCCCAGAGGGCGAGAGGGCTATCAGCGGTGGAGTGTCAAGGTGTGCTCTTGCAGAAGGAGCAAAGGGATCCAAGGGCAGATGACCAGTGAGGATGGTGGGCTGAGCACCTCAGACACATCTATGAATGCAAGAACTGTGCAAATAAACAGGAGGCCCTGGCACTGCTAATACACAATCAAAGTGGTGGTTCATTTACCTAACGGTGGCAGATCCTTCACTTGACTGGAATATTAACAAAGAAGTAACTTACTTGGGAAGGAAAGGTGAGGACGTAAGAACTGAGCCATTGCCCTGTTCACCGGGGTTCACACATTTGCTCTGAGGTTCAGAGTGCAGAGAGGGCAAGAGTTTGACTATTATATATCTATTGCAGCTGTCCAAAACAGAAAGAGTAGATGGATGAGGCTTTTATGAGCTGCTCATAGTAGTGTCCAGAGCCAGGGACTTAATAGCGACAGGGGTTTTCACTACATGAACGTTGCTGGGCCAAGGGAAACAGCCCAGCGCAGTCTGACTGCAAGTTCTGCAAACATGTTGGCAGCAACTTCTCTGTAAAGAGCAATGAAAGCAACCAAAAGGGATGTTTTACATCCTATTCAGTCCAATAGAGCAGGACTCATCGGATGTCAAATGTGAAGGCTAACTGGTGAAAGCAGTGTTCAATGAGCAAACTAAAAACAATGAGTTTGCAGAAAGCGGATTTCATTAACATCAGATGGTCAGTAGCAAGATTTCCTAGGAAGCTGGTTTAAAGGAAAAAAACATTAGAGAAAACTAGCAAGGCTTTAAAGAGGCGGTGTTAAAAAGCACAAATAGCAACTCTCGCCTCACAGTGGAAAGATGGGACAAGTGGCAAGAAGCCAGGTCAGGGAAATCATGGATTCTCCATGGACCTCAAATGTAACAAAAGCAGAAAATGCAGTAGGTTGCTAACAGCAGACAAAATCTTCTTCGGAGGGTTTCAAGATAGCCCATCCCTCTTCAGCAGGAATCTATATGGTTGTTTGGCATGACTGTTTCTTTAGGCACCTAAAGGTAGGTAGAAGTGGCACAGACTAGATCCAGAGCAATAAGCAGCTCACAGGATTCTCAGACTTGTCTTGCTCTTGCAACAAGCACTCTCTAACATCTTCAAAATACTCGATCACTAATTCATCCAAATACTAATCCCMACACAGTGATTACATTAATAGATTTGATCTTTCACACAGTTAATTTTTAGTCCAGAGCCTCAGAGCTGTGTTTTACCAACTGTCTTTCATATTTTCGAATCAATGCCACTGAAGGCTCAACCACTGCCTACACTAGAGCTGGACTCCTGCCACACTCCAGTTTCACATCTCTCTAATGTAACTTCACTCAGTTGTGCCTGAGTTAAACAAGTCTGAGAAAAGAAGGAGTGACAMCTTTAATTATCCAGCTAGGGGGCTGGAGGCAGCCACGTGGTCSACCCTTTCCCTCTACAGAAGGGTCAGCTGTGCTCTTGTGTATACTCATCCCCTTTTGGCCAGCTCGATAGATTTCCGGCTGAGAAGAACCTGCAAAGACAATGAGACAACTCGGTCTTTGCAGGCAATCCATGCCAGGGCTTCACTCCCTTCATCACCAGGATCTTCTTCCGAATTTCTGTTCTGAATCTCCCCTGCTATGGCCTGAGTTGCTGGTTTCATTTCTTGTTTACTATGGAGAATACATCTACATCCTTTTTTTTTTCATTGCAGCTGCCTTTTTACATATTTGAAAGTGAGCAGCACATTTTCTTTGGGCTTAATAGTGGTGTTCATTCAATCTGTCTCTTCAGGTCATGCCTCTGTGAATTATTTTCATTTTCTTTTCTTCCAGGCTYTCTCCAGTTGGGTCACATTTTTGCTGAATCGCTGCACCCAAAAACCAGACACAATACTCCAGCTGAGGTCTTCTCAGTATCAAGYAGAGAGGAAGGATTTCTTCCTGTGTCTCATGAACAACATGTCTGTTTTCACAGCCCAGCATGCTGTCTTCCTTTTTCACAGCGGCGTAACGCTGCTGGCGTATGTTCAGCACATGATTCACGAGAACCCCAGTTCCTCCTCTGCAGAGCTGCCGCTTAACCGGATGCTCTTCATCCTGTCGCTGTGCCGTTAGCGATCATCCTACCTCGGCACCCCGTGCTGAGCTGGCCGTGGTGAAGAGCAGTCTGTGTCCGTCAGACCGTGCTGCCCACTTGTGTAGTTCATTTTGAATTCCAACCTTGTCTTCCCAGCTTGCAGTGGTCTGAAAACGTTATAGGTATACTCTGTTCCATCAGCCCAAGATTTAACTGCAATGGGATTTAATGCATTGCACTATGGCCAGGAACCGTGCTGAATAGGTGCCTGTATTACATCAGCTGGTCTTTGAACTCTTCCTYGGGTTTGGTCTTCCAGTTTAGGTTGCACCTGCTCCATAACATTTCCAGCTAGACGATGCTTCCCTGGAGTGCTTACATCCAAATCTTGCCAGAGCCGGGACACGTGACATCYGCAGCTTCTTCTCTACCCTCAAGGCCTGCTGCCCTGCTGTAGGATGAAATTAGACTGGTTTGACATGATTTATTCTTGACAAATCCGTGTTAGTTGTTACTCATCTCCTTGTTCATATAGTTATAATTCTTYTATTAATTGCTCCAGTACTTTTCTATGACTTGACATTAAGTTGATGGCTCCATAGTTTCTCTGCTCTTCCTTTTTTTCCTGTTTTAAGGATAGAAATCCTGTTCTTCCATTTTCTAATCTTCTGATACTTCTCAGGTTCTCTGGATTCAAGTTCCAGAGAGCCCTACCAAGCACTGCGCACTGTCACTAGCTGCTTTTTCCGGTAACTTTTGATGGCCTCATCTCAATCCTTYCCCTGAAAGTTTGTCTTCGGCACCTCACGGGGCCGGTGGATCGTGTGGGAGGGAGGTGTGGTGCGGTGGGGCTCCAGGGTGATCCCTCAGGGCCAAGCGTGGCAGCACCCGCAGGGCTGGCTTCCAGCTCTTCCTGCCAAAAAATGTCACATCTGGCCATCGGTTTGGATTTGGCTCGCTGCGTCCTCCTCCCCCCTCTCCACAGTGGCTCCGCTGACTTAGATTTAAATTAAAAAGCTTCAGAAGAAAATCAGATGCCTTAATGACACATCCCTACTTTTATTTATAATATGTTCTTCTGCTCTGATCACACATACTTGTTTGAAATATGTTGTAAATCAGCGTGCCCTAATCCAATCTTGTGTTAATTAATTCTTCCACTTGCGTTCTACTTGGGGGAAACATAAGAATAGATGTAAAAGCCATGATAGTGATGCTGGAGTGGCTGATTATTATTTTTTACAATAGTGTATTGATAAGAAAATGAGCATGTTCTTTTCCCATTTGCGGCACAACCTTGGGCAGGAGTTTGTTATATTAGAAAAAAGCAATTTGAAAAAATTGCTCCCTGGCTCCTGCACAGCCACTTGAAAATTGATTTATTTTGGGGTTTCCACAGCTGTGTGTGGATTTCCACAAGACTTTATTTTGTGTTATTAAATCTGGCCGTTGAAATGTTCTTTTGATTTAATGTGAAGTATGTTTTATTTGATAATTCCTTATAGATATGGAGGGGAGGTCTTCTCAAAGCCGGAGAGGAATAAATAAATAAATAGATGAAGTACTGGCTCGGCTGCAGCAGGCTCCGCRGGGAAGCCGAGCCCGGGCGGCTCCGTCGGCGTGCACCGGAGAGCCGGGGAGGGCTCGCGAGGGTTTCGGAGGGCCGGGCTGGGGTCCGCAATGCAACTTCCAATGCCTCTCCTGCAAGAAGAATAAACTGCATGATTTCAAAGTTATTGTGGTGCTACCTTCTGCTCTTCCACCCTCCCCCCCTTGCAGGAATATTTTTAGCCAAAACCTCCAAGAGAACAGTTGCTTGGAAAAGAGAAACCCAGGGAGCTTCTGGTGGCGTTTCTAAAACAGTCCAAGTCTCGGCCCTGGGGGCGGCTGTGGCTGCTGAAGCACACGCTCTCGCTGCGAGTCCCTCCGAACACCCCTCGCTGACGCCTGCGCGTCAGTAGGGGACCAAAGCCGGGTGCTCGCCTTAGCCTCT
The DNA here is from genome assembly GCF_003343005.1 of Rhea americana. Taxonomy (NCBI): domain Eukaryota; kingdom Metazoa; phylum Chordata; class Aves; order Rheiformes; family Rheidae; genus Rhea; species Rhea americana. The sequence continues at coordinate 199,011 of NW_028186923.1, forward strand.
CGCTTGAGCCCTTAACTAACAAGCCAGGTCCTTTTCCAAAAGCCCCAGTGCTGGGATGCGCCTTCTTTCTTTATTTATTTTTTTTCCTGCAACTGCTCTTTCCAGCGACAGAACGACGCCTTCTCCTCTCATTCTTGCATCAGCCGTTTCCATTTCTGGCTCAGCTCCTCTCCTCCCTTCAGCAGCGCCGTCCTCAGATCAGCGCCCCGAGCAGACCCTGCTGAGCTCTGGCTACCCAAGTACTCACTCACTCACAAAAAAAAAAAGGTGGTTTTGGTCTCACCGGCCCAGGCGACGACAGCCCGGCGCTGGGCCGTACTGCGGGGCGGCTCTCAGAGCACCACGCAGTGCCCACTCGTCCTTGAGGAGCGCTTCTGAGCAAGGTTAAGTGGAAGGAAACGAAGGACCGGGGCACGCAGCGTAAGTGCAGCGGCATGATTAAGTGAACGAACTTTTTTGCCGTGTACGGTTGCAAAAAATTCCACCGGGAGTAATTAATCTTCAAGTGGATGGAGGAAAGGACACAGCAAAAGGTGAGTGCATGGGCAGAACAAGCACAGGACATTTTCAGGGGGTAATTTTTGCACTAATACAGGATTCAGGAACCAGAAGGTCAGTGCATCAGTTCAGTAAATCTGTCATATAGCCCATCAGCCCTGATTTTATTCAATTGTTTCATTTTGTGGAGTGAGTGGTGTGGAATTGCTTACTCCCCATGGGTTAAAAGTCAAATTAAACAATACTATTTTAATAGTCTGTAAATGATCATCATTAGGGAAGAAAAAAATCCAGTGGTGCTGACCGGGACGGCAAATGCAATTATGTCAAATAAGAAATGAATACCTTGCCCTTGAGTAGCCCCTTTCACCCAAGGACCAGAAGGTGGTTCATAAACATTAACGAATGAATGCTGGGAGTTTTGCCAAAGGTGAAAATTAATCCAAACAACGGTTCCTTTATTCCCCTGGAGCTGAGCTCAGTTCTACCTGCATCGGTTATTCGGTTATTTTAAACCGGTGCAGAGGCCACCAGCCCCATGGACTCCAGTGGGATTGCATTTGTGTTAGCCAAGGAATGAACTGYGAGTGCTTTACATAAAAATAACTTCATCTGATGGGTTGACGGGGTTGTCACAGAAAATCTGGACAGATGTGACTCTGGGTCCTGTTCTGGCCTACACGCGACTGGCGTCACTCTGCACCTGGACCAACTGGCAGAGCTTAGCCGAACACATGCTGGTCTTCGAGAAGAGCAGAAGGTGTGTGGCTAGGTTGCACTGAGGGGTTGCAGGAATCAGGACGCCGTGCGACCCCCAGCAAGCGGGCACCGCGGGCATGGGTGCCTGCTGCAAGCTTGCAGTCAGGGTTTTAGCTACAGCAAAAGAGAAACGCAGTTTTGCAGTGAGCCACAGAAGAAATCGCTAGAGTATAGGTTTCAAAAGCCTCTTCTATGTCAAAAACAAACAAGCACTCTTGCTTCTGGCTGCAACAAAAGATTTTGGACCCTATGAAGTATTTCCCAAGAAGGCCTGGTTACATTTGTTGTGACACTGATCTCAGAAGAGCTCTGCGGTTTGGTTCAGTAATGGAAATTTTAGTCACCTTAGCTAGCTTTTGAATTACAATCATAATTTATGAACAGTGACAGAAGTAGTGTTTTCATGTATTTTCATTCAGCAGCTCTGGAAATCGGAGGTTTGGAGCTCGGAGCAGCTGGAGCAAAGTGCCATCTTAATTTATGTCGGGCCAGGTTCAACCTTACGCGACTCCGCTGAACTCGGTCACCCTTCATTTCCCTTCCTGCTCCAGTTATGCTTCCTAACGTTCTGCTTCTCTCCTCTCATTTCCTTCCTGTCCCAGGCCTTGGCTCGCTGCCTCCTTTCCTCCGTCCACCCTCGGAGCAGGCGCTGCCCTGCTACTGCCTCCCCGCTCCCTCTTCCGCTTCCCCCCGCTTCCTCCCTCTCACTCCGCTTCCCCCGAGAAACCCGCTTTAGCATATGCCCCTTCTTCCTTTCCTACCTTTAGGAGCCCCCGTTATCTTGCTCTTCATCTGCTCTTTCCTTGTACCTCGATCAGCCCGCAGGCGGGTTTGGGAACAAACATGCGTTTTCCTGTAACTGTGCCGTGTAAACCTGGGCAGCACTGCCCAGCGAGACTGGCCCGAGGCGCTTCACTACGAGCAGTTCAGGACGGATTGGGCCTGTTACCCAGGCACGAGAAGACATCCCAGCTCTGCAGCATTTCCTTAGTCCAGTTGGTTTCATTACAAGTAAACAGACCATATGGCCAAGGCTAAAGGGCTCGTCATGGTCCCGTTCCTTCCGAGATGTCAGGCTTAATGACAACTGCCAAGTCATTCTGCAGATGCTGCTGCTTAGTTGAGTTGTGTAAATGTTCCCTCCTTTCTGAGCAACTCCGAGGCGCTGCCCGAGCTTGCAATAGCAGCCCTGGCCCTCAGGAAAGCTTGGAGCTAGCRTTTTGCAGGCAGCAAACAAACGGAGAGCACCCGGGCAGAAAAAGGAGCGATTTCACATATGCTGGCCTGCGGTACGTCCCGCGCTTGGGAAGAGCCCGAGCTCTTGGGTGCATTTGCACGCCGTGACCTGGTGCGAAGCAGAGAGTGGCTGCATAAGCCCTGAGAGCATCAGGACCGAGCCGCGTTGCCCCCCGGCCGCCCCGCACTGCCACTGCGAGCTCGCGACAGCGCGCGCTCAGCCTAGTCCCGCTCCTGGGAGCGGCCTGGGGGCTTGCAGCTTGGAAAGGAAAAGGAGCTGTGACCTGCGAAAGCCCTTCCCAAGGTGCGGGGCACTGCACCGCGAGACGCTCCCGCACCCACCTAAGGAACTTCAGCTGGTTGCAGGCACGTCCAGATTTCCTGAGCACAAATGTTTATTCATTTCTCAGGTGAGACTACTATAAAATCTAAAATAAAACCAACTTGCATTTGCTTTGTCCCAGGCTCTGTTAGAGCTGCTTCTCTTTTCGTCGCAGGAAGCGGGCCGCCAGCGTGGCCAGCCCCGCGGAGCCGTCCCCGGACCACCCAGCGTCTGCGGCCGAGGCGGCACGCCGGGCAGCGGCCGGAGGGAGGGGGACGACGACCTCCAGCCTTATTAAAATGCGCTGACCTAATTTAACTGATGGATCTCTGGATTTACACGGGCTGCCCACGGAATCGGCTGGCACTGACCAGATTAACTACAATTATTTGGGATTTGCAGAGACTGTTTGCAGAATCAGCTGGCACTGAGCAGATTAACTAACTAAAATAATTTGGGATTCAGGCAGACTTCCCATGGCAAATAGACTGACACAAATAAAATTAAGAGAGGACCAGGGGAAATACATTTGTTCTGCTTATTCATTGTAGTTAAAATTTCTATATTCCTTTTTTCCACAGATGTCTCTTTTCCGTTGTCCCCCAAACAAATAAAAGATATTAAGTATATGGAGCGATCAATCCCTCCTACCATTCCTACCAGGATCAAACACAATAAGAAAACAATTACAGATGGGTCGTTTACTTCAACATACTTCCAATCTTTTGATTTTATTTGTTGTTGTTGTTGCCCTTGGAAACACGGAGCCCGCCCTGCTCTCTTGCCTGCAATCACCAGACGATGCTGCTTTTCCTTGGAGGACGCATCGCTGCTACCATGATTTACAGCCTGTGACCAGCTAGGAGCCTGCTGGGAGGCCCGGGGCCGAGATCAGAGGAGCCACGTGGGAAGCCGAGGGGAGGGGTGGCTGGTGCAGGTCCTCTGTGGCCACGCCGTGCTGGGCCATGCCGTGCTGGGCCTGGCTATGCCATGCTGGGCCTGGCCATGCTGTGCCATGCCATGGTGTGCTGAACCATGCCATCCTGTGCTCAGCCATGCCATGCAGAACTATGCCAGGCCATGCCATGTTATGCCATACCAGGTCATACTGTGCCATGTTGTGCCATGCTGTTCCATGCCATGCAATGTCATATTGTGCCATGCCATGCCGTACTGAACCATGCCAAGCCATGGCATGGCATGCCATGCTGTGCCATGCAGTGCCACACCACACTGGATGCAGCACCCTGTGGCTGGYGATCAGCCTTTCCTGAGCAGCTTTGGGACAGAAGTAAAAATCAGCACCTGGCACGTGGGGAGTCACCGCGTATGAGCCTCAGGTGCAGGAGRGGTGCAGGTCAGTGACGGTGTGAGGGGCTTATTCTTCCTAACAAAGTTTTCATATTATGCTTGCAGTGCAATTGTATTTATTTGCATGCCCCGTCTTTGCAGTGGCTATTTTAAATTCACTTTTTTTTTTTTCCTTCCTTTTCATTTCTCCTCACTGCATCTTCTTAGTGGGGAAGGCAGAGCATGAAATAAGGACACCAAGAGGTCCTTCTTTGACATCACCCTCTTCTCTTTGCATTCCTTGAGCATTTCCAGGGGAGGCGGGGGAAATTCAGCAGCACAAAGTGGGTCTGATGCAATGCCAAGGAGCTGCACAGCCAAATCCTGCAGCAAAACTTCCATTCGCTTCAGTGCTTCGTAAAGCCACAGACATCCAAATCTAGATTAAGAATAGTGTCTTAAAAATAAAAATCCCCCTTGCTAGATCTAAACCACCCACAGGACAGCAGGGAGACCGCAAGAAAGCCCGGAATAGCCTCGCACCGCCGCGGCGCAGAGCAGCGAGCGCGAATGTGGAAGCGGGAGTAGCAGATGCGAGCGAAGCTCCCGGGCCGTGCGGCGGGCAGCGTGTGCCACACCGCCATCTAGCGCGCGTGGGCGCGCCGCGCCGGGCCGGGCCGGGCCGGGCCGCGCCGGACCGGGCCGGGCCGCGCCGGGGCCGAACGCGAGCGGCGTGGGGCGCGCGGGGCTGCGCGGCTCGGAGCCCTTCCGCAGCGGCACGGACGGTCCTGAACGCCGCCGCAAGCGCGCTCGGGCACACCTTTCCCTACCGATACCGGCTAATAAACGCAGCGGGAGTCTGAAGTACCCTGAGCGGCGTCCTGCTGTGCTTATTATCCTGTGCTTCTCCGCTAATTACCAGAGCCGGAACTTCTACACGCGTGTGTTTGTGCAGCACAGCTTTGCCAGCCGCGGGGCCTCTCCCTGCGGCCGCGCTCCGGCGCGCCTTCCCGTGCGGACGCCAGGAGGTCCACCACCACGGCCACGAGATGCCTACCAGCCCAAGCCGCGGGAGAGGGCGGCACGAGGCGGCGAGCCCGGCGGGACCAAGGGACCCCGCCGCAACAGATGGCGGGCTCCACACGCCGGCGGAGCGCCGGGGAGAACAACGGCGCGGCGGATTTTGCGGGGGCTTTTTGGGAACGCATCCCAAGCGGGAGAGGCAGCATGGGAGGAGTTGCAGCAGTGCTTGCTCGGGGGTGCAATGAGGGGCGATGCAAGAACAGGGTGCTCATGGGGTGTTGACCTGCCACGCCAGGTGAGCTCCGATGGGCAACGCATGGTGCACCATGCAGGTCCCTGAAACATCAGRCAGGTAAAGCATGTGTGATGTGACCGGGGAAGGGGGCACAGTGTCCATGGAGGAGTGCCAAGAGCGGTGGCAGCATCCAGGCAATGGGGCAGGGAGGGGGGTTTTGCAGCTGACCTCCATGGAGAGCAGGATTCCACGTGTCCAAGTGCCAGCAGAAGCTGCCAGAGAAATCAAGGTATCAATTAATTAGGGTTGCCACGTTTCTCCACGGGGTTTCCCAAGCACCATGCTGTGCACGATGCACACACAGTGAGCCAGCAGCTCCTGGGGCGCATTGGTCCCACTGCACAGGTGCCACGCAGGTGGCCTCCCTGAGCGTGCACCRCCTGCACCCGCTGCTGGACCTCCTCAACCCTGGGACGACAGTCAGGAGCCCTGGCTCTGCCCTGACAAAGGGAAAAGATGGTGCATCCTGTGAAACCCAGATCTGTGGTAATTCCAGATATAATGAGAAGACCTAGATGAAAGCTCCTAATATCCTCTTGCTACATATAATCCTTCACGGGCCAGTAAGTGTCAGCGCCTTCTGGCTCCAAACGAATTCCCCGGTATCCAGTTCCTCTTGCCCAGACCTCTAATATTGCTCCAGTCTGGGGATCAAATAGACATCCCATTTCTTTGCTCTTTAAATCTATTCCAGGGTTTCCCTGTGCCAGAAGCACCGTCATGCAGTCCGCACACACTGCTAAGCCTGGGCCAGCTGGTCCCACAGCACATTCGTGCAGCCCTGGAGATTCGCAGGATGTCTCCTTTTGGGCCAGGAGCTACTCACACTTGCTTTATGCTCTACCAAACACCAAGAGTTAAGCRTGTTAGTACAGAGCTAAATACATCTGTCCTCACCCTCAGACTGAACGTGGAGATAACCACAGAGCAGTCCTGCTCTTAGCATCTCACCTAAAAATTACCATCCTCACGYGTGTCCACTGCTGATAGACATCCCTCCCCATGTCCGAGGGCAACCTGCACTGACGGTGCCCGCGAATGTCCTTGGTGCGGATGACGAGGACAGCGCTGCGTGGAGCCCCCGTCCTGCTACCTGCCTCAGTGGTTGCTGCATTTCACTCCAGCAGCTGGTCGCGTTTCAATGCTGGATGAAAGCGACTCCTGCACATTGTTACTAAAGAGCTTAGGGACCATTAGGGACACAAGGTGTTACAGAAATATACGCTGATATCAGCCACGACAACAGAAAAACTGCTGCAACTTTACAGGAAACATGGAATGGCGCTGTGCTCTTTGGTGGCTTTCAGCTGGGACTTGCTGCCTCTTGTCCTTCAGCTGGTAGATGCTGCACTGCTTCATGGCACCTTGCAGTTCTAATTTAGCTGACAACATTCAAAGCATTCAAGTCCAATAAATTGGATTATCACCCTTTTGTTGGATTAAGATGAATGACTTTCCAAATTCTTGGCCTGTTTACTTTGGCTGAGCTCAAATCCTGTGAACTCAGCTTCTGATAACCACGTTAGAAAGAGGGATATGTGGAAAAAAAGACTGAAAGAGAAATACATAATCAACCAATGACTTTCTGGTTGATTTTGTTTTGTGTCAGAACTCAGAATCCTTCCGTAATTGCCTTCATTACTCTTGACCCAAGAACCACATTCAAAGGCTCTTTAAAAGGGATTAATAAGGGGATTTGTGAGGAAGAGAAGGTATTGCAAATAATTTTTATGTCTGTCCTGAACCAATTCAGTGAAGCGTCTGTGAGGCAGAGGGGACTGCGGAGCGTCCGTGCCKCTGCCTCTCGCGGTGCTCCTTACCTTGGACGGATGCCCTGCATCACCCATGGGCAGCTCTCCTGCCCTTCCCAAAGCCTCGGCATCTGCAGTCTGTCCCTAGTGCTGCAGATACATTTCCAATGCCAAACTTCAACCACCAAGCCAGAAAAACATAATTCTAAATCCTCAAACCACACATTCAGAAAACTATATCCTTCGTCTTAATTTATGATAATGCGTAGACAGATAAGGTTGGATCAATGCCGAGGCAGACAAAGCTCAGCCCGTGGTGCTGAACGTGTCCCTGTTCATCTCGGGGCTGGTGGCAGGTTATTGCCTGACCCAACCCCGGTGGAGCCAGCAGCTGCTCTCCCTTTGGCTGCTTGGCTATCGAACCGGGTCCGTACGAAGTCCTGACACCGGCAGCAGTTATGCTGTCCCCAGTCATCAGGCACAGMCTGTTAGTCATCAGTGGTGACCTTTCTCATGGGCCTTGTCTTCCCAGCAGAATGAAAAATTGAAATACAAGTGAGAACTGGTTGTGTCAGATGAGAGGACCCTGCGCTGAGCCTTTAATGCCTCACGGGGCGATGCTCTGGAAGCGGAGCAGCACAGCCGCTCGCTGCCGCTTGTTCCCATTCTCCTCTGGCGGATTTATGGCAGCCCTCAAATCCAGCTCGACCTACTTTTCCAAATGTGACTGCATCTGCCACCATCTCCAGTGTGCCACTGGACCTGGGCGTATCACTCTTACGTGCTGTGTCCGCTCCAGGTGTGGCTGGGGCTGGAAGTCACCGTGGAGTTGGACCTGCCTGTGCCCAGGGTACAGGTGTGCTTTACCCCTCCCCAGCCAGCCTCCCCAGCACTAATCAGTTTGCTGGAGAGCAGAGTGGGCTTTGCTGCAGGAGAAATAATCTGCTCCTGGTGTCATGCTGGAAGCTCATGCTGGGCAGGCACTGGGATGCAGTGCTGCCTCAGGAGACCCTCACCCAGGGCTCAGGAGCAGCTCTTTGAAGTCATCYCTGCTGCCACCTTCCTCTGAACTTGGCCCAGCTCAGCACTGACTCCTCTGTGTTTAAGGATTATTCATTTTTTGTTGTTTCATCCATGATCTTCAAAGGTAGGCCAAAACAGTTCTCAAAGAGAGCCAGTGCAGTGCAGAAGTATAAATAAATACTCATCAACACCCAGGCAGTCTGGAAAGGTTGCACATTGCCAGATTTGACCCATCAAGCTCCCAAGTCCGCCTTGTTTGGTTTTTTTCCCCTACAATGGGATATTTCTGGCATGGATCTGAACCTCATCTGAATCTCCTGGAGCTACCTATATGTCTGCCAGAGGAGAGAGTTAGGCTTAGGCTGAGCAGGGAGCTCCCAAGAGATCTCTTCCAATAATATTTGACTGGCTTGTAGTTTTAATCAAAGATGTGGTCACTTAAAATCTTAAAATTTCCTCAGCAAAACAAAGTCTGTCCTTCCTTCCCAAGGGAGTCTTTTTTTCTGAGCAAAAGCTGTTTTTCAGATAATTTCCCTGTCTTCTTGCAGCCCAGCTCCAGAGTGCCCGGATGGCAGCGCTGCCCGGATGGAGAGGAGTGGGCTTTTCAGTAAAGTGCAAATGTAGAATTACCGTTACTGGAGCCACCAGGTTCTTTCATGGGGCTACATTTCTTTGCTGAGTACCAGGTCTACATAAGCTGGTCTACATCCCAGGCTGCTTCTAATGTTGTGCTTCCCACACCCGGATGATCTCAGCATGTTCGGGAGAGCTACAGTTGCCCTTAGTGAACACATGGCACATGACTAATATGTACCAAAAGCTTCAGAGAAAGGCATGAAAAAAGCTTTAATTTGTAGCAGGCTGTATCTGTAGTTCTGTGCCATGTTCTTAATCACATACACACGGATACTATGAGTTTATACACAGAGACATGCACATGTATGTGTGTGTGTGTGTGTCAGTGTATATGTATATATGTATTTATATTTATATTTATTTATATATGTATATTAAAATATATATCACAGAAGCATTTGGGATTGRCAGGGAGCCCTGGAGATCCCCTGSTCCAAGCCCTGCTCCAGCAGRGTCACCTCGAGCAGGTTGCCCAGGACCGGGTCCATCAAGTTTGACTATCTCCAAGGATGGWGGTGYCACAACCTCTCTGGGCAACCTGCTCCAGTGCTCAACCATGCTCACATTCAAATAAATATATATATATGTTTAAGTGAAGTTTTCTGTATTTTGATTTGTGTCCATTGCTTCTTGTCCTTTCAGAGGTGTGAAGTGACTACTGATACATACACAACTACATAACTGTGGGTGTTTGTGAGAGGCGTATGGATGTCCATTCCTATTGGAAAGGTGACTGACTTTTACTTGCAATCTTCTTGCAATGGGTCCCACTAGTGCATCGTGTACTACATAAATGTATTTTTATTTTCTTTAAAGCTCACTAACTCCCATATGTTCCAATAAAAAGGGCAGTATAGAAGACAATGTCTGGTGAAACATTTTATAGAGTATTGCACCAGCCACTGGAAAATATGCATTTTATTCTTGATATTACACAGAAATCAGTGTTGAAGAGGTAGGTCTCTCAGTAGTAGTAAGGATTAGAGGGTTTTTCTAAGGCAGCTATTTGTTACTGCTAAGAGAATTATAGATCTTAGTGCATAGGCATGGCACAAGCACTCAGCAAAGGAATGCAAACCCTTCCTTGCAGACACAATCTGAMAAAAATTGCTGAGGAAAGGAAAAATCAAGAGATTAAACAGATTACTTGAGGTCACAGGCCAGCAGAGCCAAGAGCTGAACCCTCCTTTCTTGAATCCTCAGCCTAATTTGTYGGATCATGGCAGGGAACCGCTCGACTTCGGGGACAGCAGAACTGCAAAGTACGTTTATCTGCTCTGAGTTAGCCGGGAGGTCATCAGTGTGTGGCCAGCAGACCACCTGCAGCACCAGTAACTGGCCACGTGCATGGTACTGCTGGTCCTTCCTCYGGCGGAGTAAACACGTATGCTTTGGATGGGTGTATACGAAACTGAGCCTCGATCAACATGGGCAACCTGGACCACAGGCTACCTGTCAACATCCRCGTGAGCAAACGCCCACGGAGAGCAGATGCAAGAGTGCAGAGCATGCCMAAAGTGAGTTAATCAAAAGGCAAATGAGTGATTTGCCCGGCGTGGACTGCAGCCCGGCAGGAGAGGATGGGATGCAGTGACATTGAGGGGTGTTGAGCAGATGCTGTGCAGTTCGGGGGTGTCAAGCAGCCYGGCAAGAATGGTCCAGGCTTGGGAGAGGAATTTCAACTTCCTGTGGTCCATATGTGTGTGGGGAGCGCTGACATGATGCCGGGGAGGTTTGAGAAAGACTTCAAAGCCCGGCACGGCGAGACAGGTGGTGTGGGACACTGCAGAGGCTCTGCAGTGCTCGTGCAGGGGGAGGAAGGTGAAGAGTGATCCCTGAGCCCCTCTAATGCGTGTGCAGATGGGGTCGATGGGGCTTTGCCGAGCCCTTGTTGTGATGAGCGGCGACTGTTCCCGCTTAAGAAAGCAGAGATTATTTCCAGTTAAGAGGCACAGCCTCTGCTTGGGTGGATGGTGCCCACCCTCTGGTTTGCATGGCAGCTCAGCAGGGACCGTGGTCCCATAGGGGTGAGTGCCACCACTATTGTGGAAATGGGCTTGCGGATGGGTGGTTTGCACGGAGAAGTCCCTTCRCTGTAAACAACTCGCTGGACTCCTTGTTGGCACCCCAGCACATCTTAGAGCCAGGAAAATCATACCTGCACGGTAAGCAACACAGAGCCAGGAACATCCAGTGTAATAGGACCATGCACTCTTAAAATGYGGGTGTTCAGAGGGTAAAATAACTATGAAAGGAAGCTTTAACTCCACTCCCAGCATTAGCTCAAYGCTCAGCAATAAACCTTTGAGAATTTGCCCSCCYYYYTTTTTYYYYYCTTTTTTGGRAGTYAYCTGTCTCTACCTTTCTTTGCTCATCCATCCTCTAAAAAGTTACTGAAGGAACTGGAATCCAGGTGAAGGTATTCCTGTGTCTGCGTAGAAAGCTTTCCAAAAGCTCAGCATGGGCAAGGCTGCTACATAACCTCTGAGCATGTCCCATAAGGTGCAAGCGCATGGGACCAGGTTGGTCTACCATGTGTGTTAYCATGTAGCTGCTCTCCCAGCTTACCTGCAGTATTTTTTCAGGTAAGTTAGGTAAGCTAGGCATGTGAAAATGTGCATGAAAAGCCTAATGCCTCCTGAAAGCCTGGCCCAGGGTGTCTGTTATGGTCTCCTGTTTTGTGAAAGTAGTGCATCTATTTCAGGGTCTAAGGCATCTGCTCACCTTGTTTCTGTTAGGAAAGAAATTAATTATAGGCCATCGTCTTTACTGAAAACAGAATCTGGCCTAATGGTTTTATTATCAGAATCTGTTCCTAAAGGGTGTCCAGTCCCCGTCTGATGTAGCAAGCTAATTACAAAAGCTGGTTTTGATTAACTTGAAAGGTATTGTGACATTCAGCTTTGAACATCTGGAATGAAAAATGGGATTCCTTTTAAAAAGGAACCAACAGAAACAGCTAACAAGGCAGTAGGAATAAATTATTTTGTTAAAAACAATACYCTCATAAATGAAATACTCACCAAGATATGTGCTAGTCCTCCCACTGATCACTGCTTAACTCTTTCTTCAATCGTCTTCCTAACATGCCCTGAACAGAGGATGTGTTGTTTTCTACACTTAAACGATGCAACGCAATATAAAGGGGCCCTAATACTAAATGATGGCTCTAGACCAAGGGAGGAGGCTATCTGTATACTGCAAACTGATAAAGCAGAAAGAAAGCACCTGGCAGCAGGTGAGAAGAGCCAGAGCTTGCGGGACCTCGTGTGGCCTCAGCGTCCCCAGGTGGGACCTGTGCTGTGTTCGGGGCTCCCCACGGCCCTGCTCGCATCGTTGCAGCAGAGCGAGCCCCGGCGCTGCCCAAGGGCACAGCTTCCTTGCAGCGGGAGAAGAGCTGCCAACAAGCGAGTTTCATGTCAGAAAGGAAAATGAAAGAGGCTCAGACAATGAATTGCTGAAAACAATACGAGAAAAAAATATTGAAGAAAGGGCTTGTGACCCCCATGAGRAAGGAAATGGGGAAGAACAACAAGAACCACACAAAAATGACAGAAAATCAAAGGGCACCCTTCAGGCAGCGGGAGAGCCTCCTTCCTCCCATTCTGCCTGCAGAAGCGCTCATGTCGCTAGAGCAGTCAGAACCTGCAGGAGATGTCCTAGCCCATTGCCTTTCCTTTGCTCTCTTTAGGAAACCCGTAGCTGGTCCATTGCATGCACACGAAGCTGTACAGGTTTCAGGCTCTTACCAAACCCGCGAATGAATAACMTGGGGCTAGGCTTCCTGTGGCATGACTGAAATAGGAAATAATGTCCAAAGCAAGAGGTGCACATGCACAGAGGTCAGCTGATTGACAGCTTTGCACCAGTTTGCAGCCTGACTGTCACTATATCACCAAAAAAGTCATAATTATTAGTGTGGCTTGGCTTTATTAAAACAAAAAACCTAGATTAAGTGTTTGATATCCAACCAATGTGTATTATCTGCTGTTGCACCTGGAGGAGCTCGTTTTCCAGAGCAGACTCTGCATGTGTTTTGGCTGCCCAGTGTCAGGAGGTGCCTCAGGCTGGGCATCCAGACATGAGACCTTGCATGAGAGCTGCTGTTTTCTGGAAGTTTGGCCACAGTCTCACCTCAAATGCAAGGCTGASCAGCGGGGTATATCTCTGCTGTGGTAGGAGAAAGGTTTCCTTCACTTCCAGCCTGCAGGCAGGCAGTGGAAGAAGTKGCCATCACAATACATCATGGTCGGGAGGAGCCACACTCTTCTCCCAACCAGTCCTGCTGCTTCCTGCTGTGCAGAGGAAAGCACATAGCTCAATATCTGCTCCACACATGCCRGTGGGGAACACCAGCCAAATGGTGTTTGTCCCTATCCTATGCCTAAGTCAACAAATCCTGGGATGTCTAAGCGGGAGGGTTCTTGTGTTTCTCCAGTTACTTCCAGCCAGAACCAAAGAGCTTTGAGTGCTTTCACCTATGACTGAGGCACATAGACATTGCACTAGGAGAGCTAAAGCCGTAAAGCACATCTATCCTAAATGCTTTGACTCCTTCCTGAGTGCTTCCTATAATTAGCAGCAAGAACAACGGCTGCTAATTTGGTGAATGGAAAGAGTTTGCAAGAACAGCTTGTTCTGGTGCTTGTGCTACAGGTATTTTGTATTCACTAGTTTTGCATTTTATTTTTTACTCCTGGGAGAGCTAATTACAAAYAATTTAATTAAGATCTCTCACTCATTAATGTTCTAGTAGTTTAGCAAGTTTGGGCTTGCTCAGCAGGTTGCAAGGGTTTTATTCTATCTGTTATCCTCCTGTTAACTCATCCTGTATCAGCACTGGGTTTGCTTATCCCTCTCAGCCCCGGGAGCTAGATGGCTGCAAATATCATTAAAGGACACGTTCCTGAATATCTCAAAGTTGGGGCTGTCACCTGCCTTGGATGGCAGCCTCCCTTTAGACCTTGGCCCCAAACAGTGCCCTGCTGATGGACGCTTCCACAGCTAAGCTCAGAGCGATAGTCCTCGGGGAGGACAGACAGACAACCGCGGTGGCCAAGAGCTGCCCCGTGGGTGCTGCGGTCCATCAGGCATGSGCCTGCAGTATTGGTCACTGCTTTGTGCTAAACTAAAGAACATCATAATAAACTCTCACCTTGTTAGAAGTGACCAGGAAGGTTAAAAACAGAGGAAAAAGGCAGAAGGCTGTGGAAAAATTGGAAACGCCTGCAGAAGGGGCTCAGTGAAGCTGGTGGCCATTTGGGGCACAAGCTGGAGAACACCAAGTGCCGGCGCTTGCTCACCGGGCTGCTGATATCGACGTCTTCACGTGCTTTYGCTTTGCTTTTACTGTAACCGGGTGCATGGCATGTATCTATGTCAATTAGATCTGCAGCGCTTGCTTTCACAGCTGGCTCTCAAATGAAAATGGATACGTAAATCATTAAATCTGATCTCACAGGAGACTTTGACCCCTTGCTCTTCACCTGATGGGAATAAGGCTAAGGAAATGAAGCTAGGAACAAGGCTTGGGTAGTTCAGGTAGTGAGAAAGACCAATATTGGTAACTGACTCAGACAAAAATCAAAATTTCCCATCCAGCAGATAATTCTGGGAATTCTGACATTTCACTGTTTCTTCTGCTGAATTGCTGAAGCAAAACATCAAATTCTGAGATTTCTCCTTATCCAGGAACACAGAAACACATAATCACAAAAGGGTTTTCCRTCAATTAAACAAACCAGCATTTCTTGTATCAGATGCTTTATTTTAGTTTTGCTGAATTGAAACAAACTGCTCCATTTTGCAGCAGATCCGTGTTGCACGGCACTTTGGGTGCCATACCTCACCCCTCTGTTGCTCCCCTGGGAGCCGGGGTCCCCATGGGGCTGTGTACCCTTAATGCAGCAGAAACCTGAGCGGCTGCGTTGCACYGCGGGAGTCGAACGTCTCCCGCGCTGAGACGGAATTGGTGCGAYGCAATGAGCTGTGCACGGGCACACGGGGATGCGGCTCTGCAGGGGACTCATCCCTGGGAGCCACGGAGGTCTTAGTCCAATGCGTTTTAGTGCTTTTGGGGACCAGTGAAAACACCAAGGTGCAGCATTGGTACAGTGCAATAAAATAAACAGATTTAGGTAGGGCTTACCTTAAACAAAATATGTTATTATGGTTTCCCCAGCATATTTGGCAAAATTAGAACATTCCTGAGGAAAACTTTGCTTCTGTGGAAATGGAATTTGAAGAATCGTCCTGATGGGCAGTTCCTGACCAGCTCGAACTGAGATTTAGTATTATATAAAATATTCCACTTCTCTAAGCAGTAAAGRAGAAGTGTTCACCCTATTGTATCTATCCTTATGGATTTAAATGTCAGGATAGGAAGGAGGATGCTCACTGCTCCTGTCGAGGTCCTGGAGGAGAGAGGGGAGCCAGAGGCTCGCAGCGGCATGCAAGGTGCCAAGGCTCTGGAGAACAAGGCTGAGCTGCTACATTCTCACCTCAGTAGGCAAAGAAACCTCACCTGGTCATCCAACCCCACGGCACTCAATGCTTCAGCTGACTTTTATCCGTGTCTCTTCTCCCTCCCTCTGCGGGGTAGGTTGTGGGCAAGGCCAGCAAACCCTCTGGCCTCCTTTGAGGTAACAGGGCCGGTGGCCCCAGGTCCCAGCAGCTCGGCCACGGGCTCTCCTGCGAGCGCGTCTCCTTGGAGCAGCTCTTGCCGTGACCTTGACTCAGCTGGCAAAACGTCTGATCGGGTAGATATGGATTTCACCGAGAGATGAATCTGTTCCACTGGGATATGAATTTATTTCCAACTGAAATGAATTCAAATCACCGCACAACATAATGATGTCAATGTTGCTATATAATCTGAAAGAAGAGCAATATACTGTGAAAGGGCGGCGAGGGAGTTGCTAAATACAATAACCATACAGAGGGAAAAATAGATGTTTAGGGAGTCACCTGCAGCCTTGATTGAAAAATCAGAGCTACATTAAAATTTTTCCTATTTAATTATCTCACAGATAATATCACTTAGATTGAGTTTCATATCTGAGCAAATTAGTTGTGCCACTATTATTAAAACCTACTTAGGAAACTCAATCAGTGAGAACTACCACTTTGAGGCTTCACACGTGCTAGGAACATGACTGGAGAGGGCTTTTTTTTTAATGAGCTAAAGTAAATTTATGATATAGATGTATGTAGTATGAGTGAATCCAAATTAACACTGCTTTAGTAATTGCTCTTCGATTTAGCACTGTTCTGTAAAGTTGGGCTTGCAAAATTTAATACAGCTAGTTGCGGTCAGGCTCCAGACTGCTGGAGCTGACTCTCCTTTGCTAATGCCCCAGATGTGGCAGTGCAAAGGAACCTTAAAGTAAATGTAAATGTCATTTATTATTTACACGTGGTTCGAGGGCTCTCCTCTTCAAGAGCTCTTGCCCAAGTGATGCAAAAGAACTTTAAAGTAAATGAAAAATCTGTTCTCCTGAATTTAATATGTTGTTATATAAATGTTTATGCACTATACAGACACACACACACACAAACACATGCTCACACACGTACACATTTTTTATATGTGTGCACTAAAAGGCTTAGTGCAGCAAGCATTCTGGTGTTGAATGAAGGGCTGGAGCAATCTTATCTTCATTTTCCACAGTCCCATGTTCAGAGCAGGAAAGCCAAATCCCATCCTAATGCAAAGCCAATGTCACTGTGCTTTCTTACAATATGCTTACAGGTTTTTCCATTTGAACCTCCGTAGAGTTATTACCTGAAAACTTTTCATTTTTAAAGAAGCTTTTGGAGTTGCTTGGCTTTCTGCTCTGCAGTGATTCAGCGAGCTGGGCTCCTCGATCCATACCTTGGCAGTGAGGGGTATTCTGCCACTCCCTAAAGGCTTTTTTACTCCAAAGCTTAAAGAAGGCTTCCATATGAACACAGTATTTTAAGTAGTCACATGTCCGGGATTTTGGGAAAAGGATCTGAGCTGACTTTGGAGCCAGATTATTGTATCTTAGATAGCTAAGGCTGGATGGACTTACTGAAGAGGGATCTCTCCTTCCCCCCTCACCTAGACTGCCTCCATCTCACATGATAAGAGAGATTGGATCACTTCATAACCCTTCCTTCCCTTTTTTCCTCTCATCTTCAGAGCTACATCAAGTCCTTGCTGCATTTTCATTTTGATGCCAAAGACAAAAAGACACYAAGATTTTAATTTTTGTGCAGCTGCAGATTGTGCTATGTATTCACTTAATTCTTTATTTTTGAATTGCTTAGTTTATGCTCCAAGCAGACTTTTTTTTTTTTTTTTTTTCCAAATTAGTGCTATTTCCTGCCCTTCATCCTTTGTAGAAGTAATCAGTGTGAGTTTTTGCTGATTTTCGGTTTCAGTGACTGTCATGAAAATGGTCTAACTGCCAGCCCCATCCACTCCACAGACATCTATGTCTCTGCAGGGTGTCTGGAGGAGTTGGAGGAACACTCACATGTTTTCAGGAGAGCACTTGGGGCTTTTCATGGACCTGCATGGAAGAATTCCATGGGAGACTGTCCTGTAGATGAGAGGGGTCTGATATTCAAGGATCACTTCCTCCAAGCTCAAGACAATCTATTCCCATGTGCAGGAAATCAAGAGTGGCAGGAAGCCTACATGGATGAGCTGGTCCAACACTGTTTAATGTCTTCATTAATGACCTAAATGATGTGACAGAGTGCACCTTCAGCAAGGTTGCAGACCATACAAACTGGAAGGATGCAGCAGGTGGTTGTGTTACCCTTGAGAGGGATCTTGACAGGCAGGAGAGATGGGCAGAGAGGAACCTCATGAAGTTCAATAAAGKGAAGTGCAGAGTCCTGCACCTGAGGAGGAATAATCTCTTGCATTCAGACAGGCTGAGGGCCACCTAGCTTGAGAGCAGCTTTGTGGAGAAGCCATGGGGGTCCTGATGGACAGTAAGTTGACCATAAGCGAGCCATGTGCCCTTGTGGCCAGGAAGGCCAATGGTATCCTGAGCTGCACTGGGAAGAGCATTGCCAGCAGGCTGAGGGAGGTGATCCTCCCCTTCTACTCAGCCCTGGTGAAGTCACACCTGGAACAGTGTCCAGCTCTGGGCTCCCCCATATAAGAGAGACATGAAGCTAATGGAGCAAGTCCAGTGAAGGGCCACTGGATCACCTTTCAAACCTTCACATGTACCTCTGGTGCCCTGAGATAGCTGGGGACTGATTCTCCAGAGGTGAGGGGCTGTGGCTGTTGTGCCCGCAGAGCTGGACGCTGGAGGCCTCAGGTACCTGGCATGCCATGGCTAGTTCTTCCCTCAGCCCCATAGTGCTGCCACTGCACCAGCTGTAGCTCTTCTCTGTCCTGTTCATTAGGAAAGGAAATATCTTAATGAGTGGTCGAACATCTTGTCTCCCGAAATGTTCCAAAATTCCAGCAGATATTTCCAGTTTGCAGATTGGGCTGATAGTGCAGGATGTGGTATGGATTAGGCTGAAGTCATTCCTCCAGAGAAGTCCTCTGGCTTGAAAAGGGAAACCTCTGGACCTCACAGCTGCTGAAGTTTTGTGGGGAGAGAGAACAGCAACGATGTACATTTTAATAAAGTTCACACTGCCACCATTTCCGCTTCTTTGCCATTCAAGTAGACGGAGCTATCAGGACAGGTCCAATCACTAATAGCCAACTCTCCCTCAGAGAGAATATCTTGATCCCRGTCTAAGGACGGGAATATCCTGAGAGCCATCTCAGCATAGGCCAGGCAGAACAAGCAAGCACGAGCAGGGTGCGTGTGGAGACAGCAGAAGGGTGTTGCAGCAGCGATACCCTGAGAGTCTGGCACGCTGGTGCAGGCTACGCTTCTCTGTGAAAACAGGAGTGAAACCAAGATACACCAACAGCTACAGGGAACAGGGACTGAAATTCCCACAAAATATGCTAGGAAGCAATTTAGCAAAGCAGCTGGCAGTGGAAACATGTTAGCATTTCATCCTCTCTTTCCGTTTTTTTTCAGTCTAAAAATCTTCTTTTTTTCATTCCTCGTGTAAAGAGTGAAGTGTTGCAGCCATCTTGATCATGTGGGCAAAGAACAAACTGCAATTAAAATTACAGCTGCATCATCTATCATGAGTCCTTGACAAACCTTTCACCTTAAGGTACAGGCACTTACACATGCAGTTGGCAGTTATGATGCAAAGTTTTCCTGATGCCCATATGGCAAGAAGCCAAGTCTTRCCTAAAAATGAGGTGCTTCCCCAATTAAGGGCGCACCAACATCTATGTAAGCTGTCTTTGAGAGCAAAGAGAGGTTGGAAACCTCTGGCAGAGATGGGTGCTGGCTGGTGCGGAGTGAGCCCAGGACATTTACCATGTTTCAGACATCCAGGGTGCTCAGAGGCCTTTAAGCAGCTCTTCTGCGGGAACCCCTGGGCAGGTGTCAGACGGGACACCGCTTCCTAAGAGCATTTCTGGTAGAGCTGGTGCTAAAGCTCTGGCTGGCCAGTGACGGGCTTGCAGCAGAGCGGTGATCCTGTAAGAGCGGTCAGGCTGAGAGTTTTCTAGTGGAAACTGGAGTCAGTCTGATGCCTCCTTCCACATCTCTACCCTACAGCAGCACCTTGGCTGCTGCATCACAGACATGACCAGATTTTTTAAAACAAAATGAAAGTGCAAATGAAATTTTTAAATTCTTAGACCTAAACTATATGCGTAGACTTCCATATTATTCTATATTTGTATTATTAAGATATGCATATTAACTTTTTAGCTGACACAGGAAAATACCATTTCAAAGTATTGAAAATTCAGACAAAACTCCCACATATTTATGTCAGTCATTCTGTGCAAAACACGTGATATTTACAGGAATACTTCTCTGTGTAATTACACAATTATTAAAAACACAGTAGTGAAGTAGGAGCTTTTATCAAGTCATTCAAATTAGAGCTTTTTCATTCTAATCACTATCTACTTGAATATGTATCGCTCGGATGAAACTGTAGAAAGCTCATTAAATATATTTTTCTTTAAAATTTAATTACTGGGAACTTCTTCAGAGAATAATGATTGTGGATCATAATTAGAATCTTTGTTTCTGTTTGTGTTTAGACTGAAAGGTAGAAAGATGAGGAGAGAAAGAGAGAAATTGCAGATCCAACATTTGGAAAAGGAGCTGTCAGAAGAGGAATAGAATATTAACAAGACAGATCCAGCATTACAAAGCAGAAAGATGGTGCTATAATTTGATAGAGTTATTAAGCCCATCGTTTCTGGTGTTAAGAAAGCTGTGTTGTAGTCTTCTGCAAATGTGAGATACTAATTGGACTCTGTTTCCATACAATGCATTTATGTGCATTAACTTAGTTTAAGCAATGATAATGCATTTGTAGCTTGAATTTGACAATTAGAGTGTGTCCTCTGTGTGATGTTTTTAGGTCCCAGAACTGGGAAAAAATATGTAAATATTTTCCACCACGTGCTAATTGAAACACATATGTATGTCAAAATAAATCACCATATTTTTCCCCAGGATTGTGACAATGGATGGAAGTTACCCACAGAGCAGAAATGGAAACTGGAGGTGGATGGTAGGTGTTTAGCTGTGCTGGCAGAGAGACAGCATTAAGTATTCTTATAGGAATCGTTTCACAGCAGCATAAGATAAGAATGAGTAAAAGAAAAAAAATGCCCTTTAAAATAATTAGTAAAGGAAAAAGGCCTGAGTCTGAAAACTCTAMTGTGCATATCCATTTCACTCACAATTATGTATACTGAAACCATGAGAACTGCTCTCTGAAGACTGCAAAGTTAGATGGCAATCTTAAAAATTAGGTGCAAGTGATATCAATTACCTACGGTTTTCTTGTTTGTAAAGGATTCATTTTTATTGATGATTTTAACTCACTTAAAAAAATGGGTTTGTTTACCAAAAGTACATTTGGAGATGTTGGGAAATGCTCCAGATACCAAAAGAGAGATGAGGAAAGCGGGGGAAGGAAGGGGAAGGCTCATTTTCGCTCCCGAGAGCTGAACCCTCATCATTGCCTGAGCTTTGGAGCAGAAGAGGAAATCTGGAAGGGAAGGAAGGAAAAGTGTAGACCCAGCTTTTGGAAAGGAGCTGTCAGCAGGGAAATGGAAGTGATTCGAGGTAGTTTCTGGCTAATGTTGATTTTCTTTTAATGACGGCAGCTGTAAATCCTTGCAATATCACAACAGACCAGCAGACAAATAAGATTAATACCAACCCACCCTGCCAGGGACCCAGCACGGCCTCAGTGCCACTGGAATGAGGCTCAGTCCTGTGCCACCGAACAAGCCTTCCCCATCCTTATTTTGGGTGCTACCGCATTGCCATCCCTATTGCAGGTGCTCTTAGGGGCGTTTGCCCAACTTGCTCTGTTGGCAACAGCCCCTCAGTGCTCTGTCTCATCCACCAAACATCTGCGGGCTGTGATGTCCCCATATACCCACACGCACCCATGCACACAAGCTTCGTCCACATCAGCATCAGCGCGTGGCCAAGCAAAGGTCTTTGCCCACCCACAGAACAACACGTGCTCATGGATCGTTTCTGCAGTGCTCTCGTGGCTTTTGGAGTTTGCAACAAGAGAAATCAGCCCTGGTGGTGCTTCCCTCAGCCAAATTGTCCCAATCAACTAGATTATTATGTGAAAATGTCAGAGAATAACATCGTCTTTTGAAAAATGGAGAGTCAATTTGGCAGCCAGTTGTGAAAAATCGACTGGACAGGACGGGAAATGACTGTAGATTATAGAGATTCTCTGGCTTTCAGCTGCAGATATATCATTTACTTTCCTTACTCCAAGGTTCAAACAGTTTCTTCATCTGACTGAAGATGGGTAAAGTCTTGTGCCTTGGAAACACGTCACTTATGGAATGGAGATAGTAATACACAATAGTCACAGAGCCTATCATCTCTGGCAAATATTTTTACCATCTGCTTCTAATGACTGAAATCATCAGGAACCCCAATTACCTGAAACATTATGGTAGAAAATGCCAAAAGCATCACCTCTCTATTTTTCAAGAAGATGAATCATGGGCACATTCTTTGTCTGCARTGTAATGGAGGTCAAACGTGTTGGTACAGGGTTAGGAGAGAAAACAAAACCAAACATCTTTTGAGGGACAGGACACTAYACTAACATACAGGGATGAACAGTACCAAATCTCTCTGTTTTCACAGTAGGAATACCTGCTGGAAATGGTGAGAGGTTTTTGCTCCCTGTATCCCAAAGCAGATAGCGGCTTGATGGTGAAGGGCTGGAGGTGACACAGTTGCATGAGGCTGCAGAGCTGCTCCCATACACGGTTCCCATGGCGCTGAGGAGGAGCTGGGTTCTTGAATACCTCTGTGTCTTGGACTGCCTTCCTCTTCACTGTTTGTTTCCGTAAATGTCAGTAAATGAATCCAAAAATTATGTTGGTAAGAAACACCTCARATTTCTATGGTGAACACTATGCTCAGGCTCAGGGACAGATTTCATTCYCTTGCAGGGACAAGGCTCTTGCTTGGGTTTGCTGGTGTCAAAATATCACTCGTAAGCACTTAAATGACTATTAGATAATTTGCTGTCATAACGATAACCTATTCTTTTGCATATTTTGGCAAAGATTTTGATAGWATTTTCCAGTAGTACAAGTACAGAGAGAAAGAGGACCTGCAACTGATAGCCTCAGCTCCCAAGCAAAACCTGATGTTTTGTTACATGATCCTCTGAGTAGTTTTRGAAGTCAAAGGGACACATGGCCAGGCCCCAGCTGAAGCACTGGGGACCATGCTCACCCATTACAGGGTGCTGGGATGTTCCCAGTAAGCAACCTGGATGTGACCATTTTGGGAGGAAGGAGTTGGCCAGAGTGGACACAAGGCAGCCACGTTGTTAGGAGCCAGGGCAAGAGAGTCAACTCGACCTGGCACTGAGTTCTAGTGCTCAGACTCCTRTCAGTATAGGCTAATGTCTTTGGGACATAATCTGCCCTTAAACCAGCCTAAATCCCTGAGAACCTTGCTCTTAGGCCAAAGTGAGGAATATTCAGCTCCAGAGACATCAAAACCAGAGGAGCTCCTCAGTTCATGTTAAAGCTGGGACATCTTCCATTGGCACAGAAAGGACTACTGAATGGGGCAGGGGCCCTAGTGACAAAGRATACAGAGAAGGCAGAATTACTGAATGCCTTCTTTGCTCCAGTCCTCACTGCTAAGGGCAGCCCTCAGGAATCCCGGAGCCTGCATGTAAGGGAGAAAGTCTGGAGAAAGGAAGACTTTCCTTTGGTTGAGGAGGATRGGATTAGAGACCTTCTGGGCAGRCTACACATCSACAAATCTATGGACCCAGATAGGATGCACCCACGGGTACTGAGGGAGCTGGTGGATGTCGTTGCCAGGCTGCTCTCCATCGTCTTGGAAAAGTCCTGGAGAACTGGAGAGGTGCCTGAGGACTGGAAGAAAGCCAGTGTCACCCCAGTCTTCAAAAAGTGCAAGAAAGAGGACCCAGGCAACTGCAGGCTGGTCAGCCTCACCTCCATCCCTGCAAACGTGGTGGAGTAACTCTTTCCGGATGACATCTCCAGACATATGGAGGAAAAGAAGGTGATCAGGAGCAGTCAGCATGGATTCACCAATGGAAAATCCTGCTTAACCAATCTGATAGCCTTCCATGATGGAATGACTGGCTGGGTGGATGAGGGGAGAGCAGTGGACGTTGTGTACCTTTACTTCAGCAAGGCTTTTGGCACTGTCTCCCGTAACATCTTCCTAGATAAGCTCAGCAGGTGTGGGTTAGATGAGTGGACAGTGAGGTGGATTGAGAACTGGCTGAAAGGCAGAGCTCAGAGGGTTGTCATCAGTGGCGTGGAGTCTAGTTGGAGGCCTGTGGCTAGCGGAGGCCCCCAGGGCTCGGTACTGGGTCCCATCCTGTTCAGCTTCTTCATCAACGACCTGGATGAGGGCACAGAGTGCCTCCTCAGCAAGTTTGCTGATGATCCCAAGCTGGGAGGAGTGGCTGATACACCTGAGGGCTGTGCTGCCATTCAGAGAGACCTGGACAGGCTGGAGAGTTGGGCAGAGAGGAACCTCCTGAGGTTCAACAAGGGCAAGTGCAGAGTCCTGCACCTAGGGAGAAATAACCCTAGGCACCAGTACAGGCTGGGGGCTGCCCTGCTGGAGAGCAGCTCTGCAGAGAAGGACCTGGGAGTGCTGGTGCATGAYARATTGATCATGAGGCAGCAATGTGCCCTTGTGGCCAAGAAGGCCAATGGTCTCCTGGGSTGCATTASRAAGAGTGTTGCCATCAGGTCGAGAGAGGTGATCCTGCCCCTCTACTCAGCCCTGGGGAGGCCTCRTCTYRAGTACYGTGTCCAGTYCTGGGCTGCCCAGTACAAGAGAGACACGGAGCTAGTGGAGAGAGTCCAGCATAGTGCTACAAAGATGATCAGAGGGCTGGAGCACCTGCCCTATGAGGAATGGCTGTGAGAGCTGGGCCTCTTCAGCTTGGGGAAGAGAAGACAAGTACCTGAAGGGAGGGAGTCAAGGGGATGGAGACAAACTCTTTTCAGTTGTCCCATGTGACAGGACAAGAGGCAATGGGCAGAAATTGAAGCACAGGAAGTTCTGCCTGAGCATGAGGGGGAATTTATTCCCTGTGAGCGTGTCGGAGCGCTGGAACAGGTTGCCCAGAGAGGTTGTGGAGTCTCCTTCTCTGGAGATATTCAAGGCCTACCTGGATGCAACCCTGTCCACCATGCTCTAGGTGACCCTGCTGAGCAGGGAGGTTGGACTAGACARTCAGCAGAGGTCCCTTCCAACCTTACTGATTCTATGACTCCATTGGAGCGATAGGTGTGAAATGAGCAGCAGAGAAATCAATTTGTCTGGGTGATATTAATTATTTTTCACACMTCTTACCAGCCAAATAGATGTATGTCCTCATCCCCACAAATTTCTGGTCAGCCAGGAGGCTCCCACCTTTTGCTTGCCCCTTGCCACCCTCTGCACTATGGCTTCCAGAGGGAGGTTCCTGTTCTCATATCCAGAACTTCATCCTGCAGCTCTTCTCTTCTCAGGACCAGAATTTATTTTCCCTTTTTGCTACAGTTTACAGCCAGTATCTCTTAAGCAATCATTTCCCTACAGTCAGAGGTATAAAATAGTGAGATAATGGCAGGCAAGTAAATAGTKTGATAGAACACTTCATCTGGAGACTTAGTGGTCTGCATTGCAGAGGAAATACCTGGCGCAAGACATGCTCCTCMGACAGGCCCCAGTTCCTCTGTCACTGCTCTTCCAAAGCACTGTGGATATTGGCTCAGTATGGACTCAAAACTGCAGAGAGAAGTCTTTTTTTAAGAAAAATGGGGCATTTGGAAAGAAACTACTAATCAGTTTTCTCAGCTGTTTTCATCACACATTTCATTCCTTGTAGAAGCACATCTCCATGTGGAGCAGCTCCACATGTGCTGGACTATCAAGCCTTATCAGCCCAAATGTGGCTCTTTGGCATCAGAAGCACAGYAGCTCTGCTTTAGGAGGTGCGCTCACAGGTGCTGAACTGCAGCATCAGGGCAACCCCAGCTGGCAGCTCTTGGGGGTCTGCGRGGAGCATCCCATGGGGTCAGTATCAGGCACCTGAGGGGTGATAGAAATCTCCACACCCATATCACCAAACACCTGCCTTGTGCTTATACTGGAGGGCTTCTGAGCTTGGCAGGAAAACGCAGTATCTGACCACATCCCTGTATTTTGTAGTCCATCAGGTGGCAACTGGAGCTATCCMTTTCTTCTCCACGAGGTTAACCATGTTTTGAGTTTTCTGGACCATAGTGAAAGCCAAAACACAGAAGTTTTAGTGTGTAGACATTATAGCTGGCCTGAAGGGTCCAGGATGTGCAGCTTGGTTATAAAGAAACCRCAATGAGGATGACCTCCTGTCTCTGACCACCTGCTGGTTTTTGTTGTGCCTGAACCAAAGTTCATGCATCTTTTCATCATCATYATCATCATCATCACCACCGTCAGCACAAAGTTACCTTTTGAAAGTCTGCACTTACTGCTCAGTGCTGCAGACCATGGGCACYGTTGTGGCTTCTCCTTTCAGCCCTTCGTTTCCCATCAAAGCCCTTTTATTGATGTTAGGTGTAACAGTAATTACTGGGGCTGAACATGGGATAATACTATTTTTTAGTGCTATAATGCAAAAGTATGCTTCTTTTTGGAGGTGATATGTTGAGGAAAATCCCCCCAAAGCTGTTAGCTGTACATTTTTCTTCTAGAGATGAATCATAGGCAATTAACAGGAACAATTCTAATTAACTGACATAATTAAAAAACTAATAATGTTTAACATTATTGTTTTATACAATGACATTAGCTTTAACAGCCTAGCAACACATCAAGGCTTCATTTGCATAGTCACTGAGTATATTATTTATTCTTGGTTTCTTTGGTAACCAAATTGACAATAAGAACTGCAATGTGAATTCCTAAAYTGTTTTGCCATATAGCTTCATAATTTATGCCATTGGCAGTAATTGTAATGTCTGTATAATTTCCTTTTAATTATCAACTAATGAAACTTACGTTCATTTGGGTAAAAAACAAATATTCACATTCAGCTTCCAATCACCTGTCCAAATTTCCAATCAATTTGCCAATGTTTGCTGTGCTGATATTTATTTGTATTTTTGAATATCAAAATGTGAGAAAAGTGATGAAAACTCTTTGACTGTTAATGGTTGGAGAAATAGTGATTACTGCACRTGCTGCCACTGAACCCTTCTACTGTCCATATTTTAGGAGATGACTCCTTCCAAAAAGAAGGGAAAAGCTATGGACTTCATCACATTAAACTCCATGGATTTTAAGTGGAATTAATTCTGTAAACTTTAATTGCAGAATAATTTCTGCTTGTTCCCTTATCTCTTGATTTATTACAGGCATTTATTTCTAGTTTGAAAATTTCTCATCAGTTTCCCAGGGAATTAATTTAGTTTTTCAAAAAGAAAAAAAAAAGGAGGGTTGGGGGAAGGAAATTGCTTCTAAATTCAAATTGAGATGCTAATTACAATAATTATTTCTTGAAATTATATAGGAATTTTATACATATGAGTACAGTCATTTTGTTAAAAAAATTATTTGCACATAATCTTAATTGAACTCAACTTTTGAACAAAACAATACTTTAGATCTTTTTATTTTAAATAATGGCACTTTGGAAGGTCAAGTAGGCCCAGTAACACCCTTCTCACACCTCGACCCTGCAAACACATAGGCACATACTGACATTCTACACATGGCTGAAGCATCCAYCCTCAGGAAAGTCACACTGGGCCTAGGCAGGAGCGACCCTCMTGGGGACCCTTGCCAGAACCCTCGTTGAGATCCTCACTGGGACTGTCATGGGGATGTTCACCAAGACCCACATAGGACCTTTGTGGGAACCTTCATGGGACCCTTGCTGGACCCTCTTGAGGACCCTTGTGAGTATCCTCACAGGGACCCTCACCATGGATCCTCACAGGGACCCTAACTAGGACCTCACAGGGACCCTCACTGGGACCCTCGCTGAGATCCTCACAGGGACCCTTGAAGGGCTCTCATAGGAACCCTTGGGGGAACCCTTATGGAGATCCTTGAGAGAACCCCCATCGGGACTCTCATGGGGACTCCCACAGGAACCCATACAGTGACTCTTGTGAGGACTCATCCAGCCATGCAAGCTCAACAGGTGCCCACCACAGGCAGAGACAATGGCTGGGCTCTGCATGTCATTCTGAGCAAGTATCTGCTCCTTCGCTCGCTCTCACCACAGCAGGAGCAGGTGATTTTTGCAAGAGCCTGGGAGGATGTGCTGTTGGCAGCACCTCCGTGAATGGACTCCATAGAAAGTGAGCAATAAAGTCCATTATAGTCAATTATCTTTAAGTGATTTCAATATAGATTTGATGCGAATCCACATGAGACAAATTAAAACAATTAATGGACAATCTGGGCCAGTCCTTGAAGGGAAGTGCTTATTGTTTGTGTCTGGGTTTTTCTTTTCCATCAAATATGCCTCCTGCACATAGAACCTATTAACTTCTTTTGATTAGGAAAAAGAAGGGAAACTTAAGAACAATAATTGCTAATGTGAGATGTTTCTTGAGGGAAAATGGCATTATTATTTGGAGGACTTGATTCCAAACAAAGTTTAACGTGCCTCCTTGGAAAGGAAACATCTGAGTGCTTAAGGGGTCATGGGAAGTCTCTGCTCAAAAAAAGGAGGGTGGGTCTCTCTCAGATTTATTTAGTTTTTAGCACCTGCAAAATAGTACCATCCAAGACAGAATATGAGAACCCTATGCACTGACTGGAGGCTGCCAAAGTGTGCTGGGCCTGGACAGGTGGGGAGCTCCATGAGACTACCAAAACTGAGACACATACAGRATGTGCAGGGGCTCCCAAACTGAAACCAGCATCCAGTATTTCTATGAGTGATGGGACCATCACAGAGCAGCTTGCATATGAAGAAGTATTTAGTAAACTCAAACTTTTTACCTTGGTAAAGTGAAAGAGTGGGAAGAATAGGAAACACACATGCCAAAGGCCACCAACATCAAGAATGGCAAGCAGAAGAAGAACAYAGAATGATTACTCATCAATTTTAAAAATACAATATCCAGATTTGGTACCATGAGAACCCTGTCAGTGGAACTGTTGGGTGCCACATTCACAGTAAGGAGAAAGGAAGGACTTTCACAGAACATTTTCTACAGGATGCTTTGAAGAAAAAAGAAAAGGCATAAATGTGTTAGAAAAGGGATTGTATATATTAACAGAGGATAGGCCTCAGAGCAGTTTCCAAAGTGGTTTGGAGCCACCTCTAGCTCCTAAGATCCCTAAATCCTGATCTAGCTGAACCTAAGATATTCAAAAGTAAGAATTACACTGTGCTTGCCTGGTCTATGATGCTCCTTATCTAAGCATCCACCATGGGATGCTGGATATAGAAGAATCCTGAACTTGATGGATGACTGTTCTGATCCAGATGGAGGCAGTCCATTTTTTAGTAATATTTTTTTAAGATAGACTATGACATTCAGACAGTTTGAATAATCAAAAGTAGAAGTCACAGCTCACCAAGGTGGCAAGTGGATTCTGAAAGCCTGCATTATTGACATAACCCAGTGAAAATTCATGCATTGTATCATTTTAACCTGCCACAAGTACCTGCCTCATGAATAGCACACTAATATACCTTCACTGCCCTCAGAGACCTCAGGGGTTAGGTTTAGCTCGGTTGGTTAGAGCATGGTGGTAACAATGCCAAGGTTGTGGGTTCAATCCCTATATGGGCCAGTTGTTTCCCTGCTGAGCAAGGGGGGTGGGCTAGATGATCTCCAGAGGTCCCCTCCAACCTTACTGATTCTATGATCTTGCAGCAAAATCCGTGAGAGTATGAYGTGGTTCTCTGACCTTCTCTATTAGTGAGCTGTTGAAACTGTGAATTGATTGCAGCTATGATGTACAATATAAATTACCCACATAACRTGGTCATCCATATTCGTATTGGCATGGGTTATCCACCTACATTATCACCATGTGGGAGAGAACCTTACTTGTAAGGCCTTGTCTTGTCTTGAGAACTGCATAGGTAGACAACCTAACCCGAGGAGTTGATGGGCATGTTGTGTTGTAAAGATGTAAAAGAAACTATGATTTTGTGAAAATATTGTCCACAATATCTGCCTTTTCAGACAAGCTCCCAGAGCACCACAAATAACTCAAGTGTGGTTAAGCAGTGTTCCTTCGTGGGCACAAGAGCAGCAGTTACTCACATGAGATTGTGTTGAGGGATGTGCAGCTCCCAGGCCATCAGCATGCACCTCCATCTGGAATAACTTTTTGAGCATGTTTGAGCAGATTAGCACTTCACTGTCTTCACAGCAAATGGCATTCAAGTTCGTCCATTCCTCCCACAGGCTGATTCAATTTTCAGATGACCTACAAGAACCTCCCCCCTTTGGAAAGATGTGACCAGACTGCAGATGGATGCAGGCTCAACCTCCTGCAGGTGGCAGCTGGCTCTTACCCAATGTTTTCCCAGCACAGAACTTGGCAGGAAGAACCTCTGCTGCCCGGGCTGCAGAGCGGCCAGGAGCTCTGTTTATGGGCAGAGCCTATCTTGCATGCTTACAAGTTTTCCTCTGAGTGAGGACAGGGATGCCGGAGGAGGGAGAATCCAATGCTGGTCTCCTGCTGCAAGAAAATTACTGTTTCTGCATGGTGGCCCCATAGTGTGAACAYGGCCCAAAGTCTAGGACAAGCTGCTTTGTTTCTCAGGTGCCCCCAGCTGCTGCCCCAATTCCTACAACAAGCAGCCCCTCCACAAATAAATCCTRGGGGAAATTGATCTCTCCTGACCTGATTCCCTTCCCTAGTTTCTCCTTAGAAGTTCCTTCTTGCACAAATAGTCCCTGGGATCATCTTGCTTGCAGATGGGGCACCACTTAGTGCAAACGAGGTGGCAGATCTGGGCCTTAGAGATAAAGCCTCCCATGCAAAAGCAAAGCTATTTACTCTGTGCCCACATTTCTAAGAAGCTGCTTCCACAGCTCCTGATGCGCAACCCACATAAAGGGCCTAACAGAGCACAGGCTCCTTAAAATAAAAGGAATGGGACATTTTAAGAAATAAGCATCTGTGATAGACTAATTTTACTCAGCAAGCAGCAATTGTGATCTGTGTTTGGGTCCACTGAACAGAATTTCTATAGCAGTTGAAAATTCATTTCATTTCATTATCTGAACTGTTCAAGCACCCCACTTTGGATCAGAGAAATCTTTCGAAACCTGCAGGAAACTCATTTACCCCTGCTGAGGCTCCAGCTTCTTTTCTTATATTAAGGTAACGTTGTCTTCCTTAGAAATTCTGGCAGATATATACGCAAGATTTGTGTTGAACGAAAAGGAACATTTGCTGAAATCCACRGTGGAGAAGAGCCGTATTATTACTCCTCTGTTTTTATTTAGGTCTGTTTCAAGGCTACTTTACTGATCTCTCATCTGTTACAAATACAGTTCTTGATACATTAGAGAGGAGAGAGCTGCCTTTGAGGTGATGCAATGTAGAACAAAGAAAAGACCAACTATGCACTGGGATTTTACTAATGAAGAAACTTGCAGTATCATTAAGTTGAAAACAGAAAAAAATGCAGCAATCAAAGTGGAAAGTTTTCAAATTAGGGACAAATTAATGCATGGACTGTGTCTAGCATTATAGGTCCCTGATAATAARTGCCTTACCTTATGAGGCACAGCCATATCTTCTGATCCATGTTGCAAAAGTTGACCTAGATGCTTGATAACAATAGTTTAAATACGTAAAAAAAAATTGTTGAAATCAATATACTTAGTTCAGTAAAGCACCAATAAAGATTAGACTGAAGTCATATAATCTGTATTCATTATATTGAATTTCTATAGGCATGGAACAAGTGTAGACTATCTAATAGGTTTCTATGTTTTTGTGCTAGATTTTCAGCCGAAATATATCTGTATAAGTGCAGACTGACTGTGTTACGCTTATGAGAATTACAATTCAATCAAAACTGGATCCCTTGCGACACCTGCAGAAACTATCTTTGCAGCCTGAGTGATAGAATACATTTTTATTGGTCCCATAAGCAGTTGCCATCAAATAAATTACTGACATTGATCTGAAGTGTCCATTCCTACACACATGGAATAAGTTACCAAATCCAATTACTACAGTCAAGATTAGACCAGTGTGTTCAAGACAGGAATTTCCACATGGCAATGTGTTTCATGAGTTACACTAAACCACATGTTCTGGCCTTGTGGGTTATTACATAGGCTTTCCTTAGGTCCTTGGATTTAGGGGGTTGCTTTGATTCCAGTAATCTGGACGAGGACTACTAGGTTCCCCCTCCGGTTTGTTCTGTGAATATATGCAACAAACTTCAGTCCTGCTTTTCAACACAGCCCTTTTTCTGAAGGCAAACAGGCACTCAAGCGCACATCGCGAAGTCTAGGGGAGAAAATAATAAGAGGTGGGAAAAGAGCAAAGAAGGAAAAGGTGTAAGGAAGATAGGATAGGAGAGAGTAAGAGGGAAGACTGAAGAATTATAAGGTGGGAAAATACAAGATAAGGTGAACAYTGAGGCTGGAACAATTGCACCTAAGTTTCCTACAGTGTGGCTTGTATTGCCTTCCTTTTTTTCTTTCAAATGGCAACTTAAAAGAACCAATAAAAGCCAAGAGTTTGTCACTCTTTCTGTAGCATTTATTGACACAAGATGAGTCAAGAAAGTCCTTCTCTAGGGTGATTTTGGAAGGCAGAAGTGTGCTAGATGCTGCATGGTGTGAACACCTTACTCCAAGCACTACATCGAGTTCCCTTCCAGCTTTTGCTGTGGAAACACACATCCTCTGCTCTGCTGTGCCGGCTTGCTGCCTTTGCACGGTGCTAGAAAACCRACTCAGGCCTCTCCTCCACAGCCAAGTCTCAACCCCTTGCTTTTCCCATGGGTTTGCTATTTGTGCCTCAGTGTTCATCTGTGGAGCATGCATCAGAGGAGCTGGCCTGTGGTGGCACTTCAAGGCCTCTTCTGCTGTGAAAGCATTGCATGGATGCTTGGTGGAGCTTGATGGGCCTTGGTGGGGCTCAGCGACCACTAACGCATCCTCTGCTCCTTTCCCAGTGAGTGCCTTGGGCAGCTTTGCTGCTACCAGGCAGTCACTTTGAGAGAAGTCTCTGAAAGTCTTCTTACACAGCCTGGGCTCCCAAGYTGAGGAGTTATTAAGGTGGTGTCAGTAGTGACATTGCTATATCAGACCACCCTTTTGGGGGGAAAAGCTTTTATGCATTGCTGGGCTAAAYCTGTCTTTTTGTTAGTCCACTCTTCTGTCTGCTGTTGGCCAGTGATTTTTGGAGGGCAATTGCAAGGCCAAGCATAGCTTTCTTGTACTTCTGTACCGTGCCTTTAGCCCCCACCAGCCAGCAGCAGACTTCCTGCACCCCCTTCTTCCCCCCCCCCCCCAAAAAAAAAAAAAAAAAACAATCCCTTTTGCTGCCACTTTCAGGATGTTGAGCTGATTAACCTTTGACGCTTGCTATGGCCATCCTTACCTGGAATTAGGAGAGAAATAGGGAATTAGGGCAGTTATCCTTGCACAGGGTAACTGCAGGGGCTGTCCAAGGATGGAGCAAGGAAAGACCGTGTCGTGGATGCAGTTCAATCACTGCYGGAGGGAACAAGGAGAGGGGAGGGCAAGGGGCACCTCCAACTCCTCCACAACTTGAGCACACTTTAGAGGCTCTTCCTTGAGCCAAGTAATATGTATAATGGGATTTTTACTTATCACATATTATACAATCACATTTGTCTTTTACAAAGGGCATCTTTTCTTGAATTTCTTCTTTTTAAAAAAAAAAGAAAGCAGAGAAAGAATGAGGAATTAAGTGAATTTTTTGTTAGTTTGTTTCTTTGGTGAAAATCTATAAACCAAAATTCTCTGATTTTCGTAACATCTGGTACTAGAATATATATACACTTTGTCTTTTTCAAATATGGAGGTATTTTTTCAATTTTGAAAAGCTCTCTCAATCTTTTAGGCTTTTGTGCTCCTCTTGACAAATGGAAAAATTTAAAAGAATAATTAGCCTCTGGTTGAATTTAAGAAATAAAAGAATCCTTAAAACGAGTGTTCTTAGAAAAAGGCCATTGTGTGGAGAGAGAAAAAAAAAAAGAATGAATGATTTTTTTCATCTGGCAGTTCAAGGTAATTATGKGAACTGAAATATGAATATGACCATGCAGATTTACTCTATTTTTACCTAAAAATGAGGTAAAATGAGCAATGAGGTAGCAGGCACAGGCCCCAATCTTGTAAAAAAAGTACACATGGGTTAACTCTATTACTATGAAGTCAGGGCAAATCCTCGCTCTGATAAAGTTCAGCAGATGTACAAGTGCACCCAGGGTCAGAGGAATGGAGAGAGCTAGCTTCTCTCAAACAACGCCCAGAAAATTTGGTGCAAGCAGGAGTACAAGGTGCCGCGCATCCATGCGCGTGGCCTCACGCTTCCTCTCCCCCGAGGGTGAGGGCGAAGGTTACGGCGAGAAAAAAAGGGATTTAATTTATCCGCGTGGGCAGCCCTGGGAAAGKCCACGCGAAGGCTGGGGAATTGGCGTGTTCCCAGCGGCGGGAGCCACCACCCCGCCCCGCGGCTGCTGCGGCTGTGCGAGGTGGCACTGTGCACCTACGGCACCACGCACCACCGCGCAGCAAAGTCTTTCCCAGTCTCTGCCCCTTTTTGCAGGCTTTTCTGAGTCCTGAGCAGCTCCTGCCCACCTTTGCCAAACAAGTGTCCATCTCAGGAAATAAGTTGCTCTTTCATATTCTGTGCAAAGTGTCCCAAAGAAAAGGGGGACGTTCAGAGCCCAGAGGACTGTGTAGAGGAAACACGAACCCTCTGGGGCGAGGGGCAAGCAGCGCATCTCTCTGTTGAGTAAGTTGACTGGTGTTTTTTTACTTTTGTGTTAGTGCTTTTACCTGTTGTTTCTTCATGTGCCGCTGTAGCCAGCTGAAACAGCCTATTCTCARGTGGAGGTTTCAGATACAGGATCTGGATCAGCCTTGAAATTCAACATGAAAAACAAGTCTAAATATTTATTTCTCAGACTCTGCCTTACTGCCCACCTGAAAGCCCCTCCCTGCCAAGGCTCCTGCTCGCTCTGATCTGCCTGGTTCTCCATCGCGTTGTTCCCAGCACATCGACAAAAGCATAGCTCTCACCCAGCAGGGCAGCCAAGTACAATACTTGATCCATGTCTTTTTGTGGGATAAAGAGGCTTTTAGTGAGTGGTAAAGACTTCTAGCATCCTGAGTCACAGCACAGAGGAGGCAGCAGTCTCTGCAGGCACTCCTGGTTGTTTTGGGGGACCTGACCTCCAGGTAAGGATGGGGCAAGAGGAAACCCATGGGAGAGCCAGCTCTGCCCTGTGGAGCCACTGTGCAGTGTCGGGGATGAAGAGAGGGCTCATGTCCTCCTCATCTCCTGAGTGAACATGCGTGTGTGCCACACTTACTGAAAGGCTGCCTGAGATTATTCTCCTCCTGAAATAACATGGTGAACAGGAATCAAACTGGTCACTAACCTAYTTTTTTAATTATTTTTATTTTAAGGTAGGTCCCAGAATATGGAACATACAGACMCAGGAACTTAGATCATAAACAGGTAGGAAGAAGTGGGAGAGATAAACAATGTGCAGGGAAGGATAGATGGATGGAGATCATGACTTCTAAGAGGAATGGAAGGGAGGAATGTTTCCAGCCACTCAACGTTCACGTTTCCCCCCCGCAGGCAGCAGCTGTGGCTGAGCAGGCTGGGGTTAGGATGTGCTTCCTCAGTGGTTTAAGCTCATGAGAGATAAGATGGGCTATCATCATCCCACCCTCCTCACCACTCTGAGGCACATGATCTTGTCTCCTTCCTTTGACCTGTGATAGGACTTGTGCAACCAGGCAATAGTTTGGACCCAAGAACAGATGCAGCTATRAAATGGGGAGCTGCTTGATGGTTGCCCTAGTGTTAGCAGCAGTGCAAATTTGGGAACTGGGGCAGCCACAGCRCAGACGAGCTGCCAGGAACCACACCTCCACTGGCACCTTTGCTGCATGCCACAGCCAGTGCCAGAGAATGGGGACAGAACGATTAGGCGGTGGTGAGGTTTTGTGTGTGTCATTCATGTTTTCAAGCCATCACACAACCACCAGTGGTTTCCATGGATCTAGCTCCTGCTCTAATCTTAACTGCGTCTGTATGTCAGGCATATTGCTCACCCTTGTAAACAATGTGCAAGAAGAGGTGACAACCCCAAATCTCACCCCTATCTCTCAGCTCCCTCTGCAGTGCTGCTCACGAGGAGTTGCTGGAAGAGCTGGTGAGCATCACCACAGGCATGGTCGTGTGACATAGGYTCCACCTCCCTCATACCTTACACATGGCTGCGAATTCCTCAGCCTCTGGAAAAGCACCAGCTCATCGAGACTGCATTCCTTCCTTACTCACTGCCACAATTAAGTTCTCAATCTTCTTTCTTTATCTGTGCAAACAAGAAAAAAAWTCCTTCACTGTTTCCAGGGAAGATAGGTGATGGATAAGACTATTTCAAAACCTCAGAGCTTCCCCTGCTTGAAATCAAAGATGCTTAAAAATAAACTTCTAGCAAAMAAAATCATCTTAGCAAAGCCAAAAYGAGAACTTAATTCAGTTAAACGATATGAAGCTCTATCACATATAGAAGTACAGAGTGGTATGATATGAAGCTCTATCACATATAGAAGTACAGAGTGGTAAATTGAAACTGAATTAAATAYGTTAAATAAGATAACAAAATCAATACAGCCACATAGCCTCCCAAATTAAGTAGTCAAAGAATAAATAATAACATAACACTGCTGCAATAACAATAAAAAAAAGGTTTTGGTCAAAAGTCCTGAGAAGCTGGTAGGYCCTTTAGCTTTGCCAGCCGTTATTTAAGGCTCTTATTATCTGTTTCTTAATCTAATTTCAAAAACAGCACAGCATGTGATATACAATACCATGAGAAAACCCACAGCATGCAGAATATAGATCCTGTCTATAGGGAAAACAGGATTCAGTCCAAATCTCAGGTCCTATCATTCAGTTCACAATTGCAACTTATAATAATGCAATTAAAGGCAGAAGATGGACATCTCCACCTGTGCTTTGGTAATGGCATGCATCTTTCTGTCATCTCTTTTTTAGCCATGTCTGAACGTGAACTGTGTTATGTCCCATAGGGAAACTCTTCAGTAATTGCACAGAGCATCCATACCCTGCTTATAGGCACAGGAGAGGCTGGGAAATGAGCAGTACCTCGGTGCCTGCTGCCACTCRCCCGTAACAGTGTGTCCTGAGAACATGTATTGGCCACATATCTTCCAGACATCTAAAGAACATTCCTCCTTAAGGCAATAAAAATGTATGGTAACACAGCCATTTATAGCTTCTGTACAACTTCTTTCAAATGAAAGATTATGGCTCTGCCCTTAATAGAGGAGAGTGATGAATAGCTATTACTGCTAATAAAATGTTCCTCCTGGTAAAAGYGGAGTACTTAGCGTGTCATGTATGCCTGAATCAATAGCCTCACCTCCTCCAAATCATGGTAGTCCTGCCCCTGTATTCCTGACTAATAGGTGATTCAAAGAAAACGAACAAAAATCCCCAGGTGCAGCAACATCCTTGGGTCTAAATGTTTCAGCTCCTTGATGACTACCCATCTACTATATTAAATAACAACATAACCTATGAAAAGTCAGAGCCTGCAAATACCTGGTACTATCTTGCACATTGATTATAGTCAAGACAGAAAGTCAGGTTACAAGAACAAAACAGAGAACTCTAATCTCCAAAATCACACAGAAAGGCCAAYAGAAAACATTTTTTTTAAGTGACAGCACATTTTGGGTCCTTAGACTTTTAGAGTTGAAATTCAGTTTGCAAAACAGGACACCTAAATCTCAGAGTTGGTATGTGAGTAAAGTGTCTGGTCTCCCACGGCTGATATACATCTCAGCTTGCAATTCAGCCAGCAACTGTTCATGTCTGCTTTCAGGTAAGATCAGCAGCTGTCCTACATGAAGACACTTCGTTTGACAAGTCTCACCTGTGAACCAAGTCCCACCATAAGGATTTGCCTTTGGTTTTGCTGCCAGGAGCATAGCCCACAAACAAGTGCATTTGGGCCAYTTGGAAGTGTGGGGGGCAAAGGCAGCATGGGGAAGGTCAGGATGTGGTTCTGGACCCTACAGAAGATGAGTCATTAAATACTGTAGAGTTTTTTACAGCTAAAATGATGGTGCTTTTTTTCCATTGAGAGGCCAAGATGTGTTTTATCACGTCATTTCTGCAATGCCACATCTAAGAGACAAAATCTGGTACGGTGTAAAGAGCTGTAAGCAATGCTATCATTTCACAAATGCAGAATTAAATGGAAGTGGCACATTTTCAAAACTGTTAGTACAGAAACCCCAAATTTATCACTGTCTGTCATTTTTCAATATGTTTCTTTCTAAGCCTAGCTTTCTGATGAGTAGAATAATTATAATTTAGCTACAGTAACTTGGGGCTCCATTTTCAGCTAACAGATTGTTTATCAAAATCAAGACCCAGAGCAGCAGCTGTAGGACGGGGAGAGCGAGATTGACGGGGAGAGTAGACCAGTCCTGTGGGAAGCAGATGAACAGAAGGGAATTTAATGACTGCCTCCAAACACAAGTGATCGATTCACTGAACCTGCTCAAGCAAGTCTGCACTGAGTGATTGGTTTTGGAGAATTCATTATTCATATATATTTATTGTGCTGTGAGAAAGGATACTGTTGGATGGAAATTCAAACTAAATGGACTTTACAAAATTAAATTTGTGTGGGCAATTTTATTTTAAAATTCAAGAATTCCTACTCTCCTGATAAGATGCTGAGGCAAGCAYGAAGACATGTATACCACCCTGGCCGCAGCAGCATGAAGCATGTAGTCATCATGCCTGGTGGGTGGGCTCCCTGTATTATAACCCTACCAAAATAAATCTAAGGACTATAAAAATATACCAAAATTGTATTTTTAAACAGCTTTTTACTGCATTTTTGCAAGTTTTTGAGTAGTTTTCTCATTTCCCATCTGACATTTACTGGCACAGTATTTCCTGGCACGAGAGCTCTGAACAGAATGCCAAGGTATGAAAGTCAAATCAGTTCCAAGCAGCAAAAAAGAAAGCTATGTACAAACTACCACTCAAACAGCATCAGTAATGATTCGAAATGATAGCTTTAATCCAGYAGTTCCCAAACTATGGACTACTGAATATCTATCATGCAGAGGGAACRTTAGTAAGGGTCCAAACCTGTTTTGCAGTCATGCTGTTTACAAACTGTTTTCACTTAAAAATTTGATGGCACA
Organism: Rhea americana; assembly: GCF_003343005.1. NCBI lineage: Eukaryota > Metazoa > Chordata > Aves > Rheiformes > Rheidae > Rhea > Rhea americana. Next base: position 237,866 of record NW_028186923.1, read on the forward strand.
ACTGCTTGAAAATCCTTGGGAAAATGCAGTGGTTGACAGGATCAAAAGTGACATAAGTATTTGTTTAGATCCCCCGTTTCTCTGGATCTGAAGAAATAATGTGGCACAGGACTGTGCTATGCAACTGTTATCTCCGAGATAACTCCATACAAAGGTTTTGACAACTCTTGACTGAAATGAGTTGCTGTGTGGCTAGACGATGACTTCACATTTTGAAGACCGAGCCTGCCACATTCACACGCAACAGCATACCTAACTCCTTGTAAGACACTGGTGTCTAAGTACGGTGACTCCAGCCCCAATTCAGTAAAGCACTTGTGGGCACACTTTTCAAGGATCTGAGTAATGCTTAAATAAAAAGGATTTTCCCTGTACAGAAAGATGCCTAGAGGCTAAAGCTGCAAAAAGAATTAGATGTCTCATCTAACTGTTGCTTTAAGAAACAAAGCACAGAAAGTATGCCCTCAAAACCTTCCAAAATTTGGAAGCCCCTTCRGTTGTAGGCACAGGTGGTTCTCCCAGTAAAGTTCTAGGACATCCTAACATTTGTTTTTGAGTATCTTGATGGTGCTGACCCTTCAGTCTTGTTTCAGCTATGTTAGGAATCACRGACCAGGCCCTGCCCTGCTTATCTCATCCCCAAGAGCTGCTGGAGCATTTCTGTTGGGCTCAGGCCAGCTGGAAGCACAGGCAGAAGGATGGTGCCAGCCCAATGGAAGTCATGACTCGGATCCCCCTTCTGCTTGAATGATTTCGACACACATCTCTCATGTATAGGCAGGGTGTCCTAAGTCATGTATTTGCTTTCTCTCCTTGTTTTTGAATATTAGCTGTCCCTGCAAGAGGGAAGCTCTTATACCTGGAGGAATGCAGCACTTAGAAAACCTTTCATCTGAGCATTACTATGCTTTCCTGGGAAGAGACATGTGTGAATCCCCTGCAGCTGAAGAGAGGAGGGATGAGAGCAGGTACCTCATACCTGGAAATGTGTCTAAATCACTTAGTTGCTTAGACAGAAGCTGAAGAGATGGGCAAGCCGAGCTGGGGAGGAGGCACCATATGTCAGTTTGTAAGGGAGGTCTGGCTTTGGCACTTAASTTTGGCAGAGGTTTCATGCCTGAATATTTATTGGAGGACAGTGGTGCTTGGGTTAGGCCCTTCTGAGTGGTGAGGTTTGAGTCATGCACTGCAACTCACTTCCTTCAGGATAACCCAGTGTATAGTCATCAAGGCTGTGGATTCCTACCATAGCAAAGCAATAAATCTAAATGCAGCAGTGCTTTCTCATCTCATGGTTTTCCAGACTGAAATTTCTTGCCTCACGCAACTCTATAGAAAAAGCTTTCACCGTATATCAACATTACAGCTGAAGTATGGGTAATGTGACCCAAAGCGAGAAAGGCAGATTCAAGTAGAGAATGTATTTCCTGCAGTTGCAGATACACACAATGCAATGTAAATTCTAGGAAATTTATACATTTGCGTATTCCACAAAGTTCAAGAGGGAAAGAAGTCTGAAGCAAGAGAAAACCATAACCTTAAAACACAAAATGCAAGAAGGCAGTTTGATTTGTTAGTAGGTAAGAAAGCATCACTGAATCAGTTGTTACTTTTCAGAGCGTTGATTCAGGCAAGAAAACATGTCTTGGACATTCTTCTTCAGCATCAGACCATGAAAAAGATACTATTTTCTAAAAACAAAATCACTTACAAAGATAAAAAGTATCTTTTAGTATCACTAGTATCATAGCAATTCCCACTGAATGAAGGGACCCTCCACTTCTGGATGCCTGAAACACTAGAACAGGACTGAAGTGCCATCAGCACTGAGCACACAACAGCTGAAAAAAAGGCCCTTTAAAACAGTAGTTCCCATAAACATCAGCCTCGGGTTAATATCAACGTGGGTAACGGTGGTTCGCAAGTAAAATGCCTCTCTCCCCCATCAGCTTCTGTTTTAATTTTTGAACAAAAGCAGTGTTGATGGGTCTGTACTGCTCAGCAACTGATTTAAGATGTCTGAAGCAAGCTTTCTCTTCCTTTCCCTCCTTTCCACACTCCTATGCTCACTCTCACATACTGTGCTAAGATCTTGGATTTTTCCCATTCAGGTTCTTGATGGGAGAGGACGGAGCAAGAGGCTGAGGTAGTCCCAAGCACAGTGATCAGCCCCAGCATGGCTTGTACTTGTCACCCTCTACTATTGCGTAGAATTGAAATGTGTATTAGAATAATTCTATTCTTCCCTCCTGCTAATGTGAGTTGTCTTTGCTTTATTATGCTATACYGTTGCTTTCTGTGAATAATTTAAATTATATTATGAGGGTAATTATATAATTTCTTGACTATGTAAGTAACTGCAGACTGTTTTTGTTGTGTGCTAACATATAGTTCACAAAAGGTSTACATCTATTAGCTGTCACATACAGATGGAAATACATTTACTGTTAACAGGAACTTTTTACTGTACAGCTCCTTAGCAAAGTATTCTCTAAGGGCTATACTCATAATACCTAAGTCYGGTATGATGAGCATTATGGTACTGGAGATCAAGATGGAAATTGGTCATTTATGATTTTCAGACCTTACTTTCCTTACAGTAAGTAAGTGAAGAAAAATAGTACTGATGCTTCACAGTAGTTTGATCTAAACATAACCAAAATCATCTCTGTCATAATTTTTCTGATCCCTTTGGATTGGAGTAAAGACAGTCTAGCTTCCTAAAAAGAGATCCTCTCTCTAGGGTGATCTCCATTCAGTGTGGCTGGTCCATATGGTCTCATTAGTCACCCCTGCAGCTGTTGGCCTAAGAAGCCCATAAAGGAATAAGGCAAAGCACTGTACTAGTGCGATGCCTCTGCATGAACCACTTGCAGTATAAGAGGAATTTACGGTTTTTCTTCCAACTTACTGAAGTGCATAGCAGATACAGAAAACTGGATCTTAAAATGATTCGTCGGAGATGGGGCATTCTAGAGAAGAAAGGAGGACAAGGTCTTTACTSTAAGCAAAATGTCACACTTGTTCTGTGTTATGAAGACTGACCAGAAACAAATTCATACTTTCCTCCAGGCACCACTCATTCTCCACCATCTGCTCCAGGCCTCCACATGGCCAGGACATAGCGGATATGTGCCATGAGCTGGCAAGACCTTGTTCTGGCTGAGCCTTAGGCTCCATTAGATGGTTTGTTGTCCCAGAGAAAGCAACTGGAAAGGTTCTTTATTAAATAATAGTGAAGGTGTCTTAAAATCAGCTCTTGAGTACACGCTTCCCAGAGGAGTGAGAGGGATGATTTCAATGCAACTGGATAATATGAGACTCTCATAAGACTGATAAAAAAGATAAGCAAAATTGTGTAGGATCGTTTAATACCAACAGAGMACATAAATCTTGCCAATAATCAGCCTTAATTTTAATTACAGTGAAGCAAGTTTTATAGAGAAAGTATTTTGTTACAGCAAATGATCTATCGGGAAAAAATATGACAGGCTTTTTGGTTCACAAGCTCTTCTGTACATATGAAATGGGAGAAAGATTTCAAGCTTTAGTTTCTATTTAATTAATTCAAATTAGTGGTTGGTTAGACCAGATGCAAATATTTATTTCATTTTCAAATAACAAATATTGTGAGAGGAACTATTAAGTTGGGAGTAAGCAGACATTTCCTAGTCTTGGTTAAATGCTYTTAAAATGTCTCTATAAAATACAGGAAGAGTGAGGGCTTCATTTTCGTGCTAATGTTATGTTTTCAGTGTAGGCAAGATAAGAGGAATTCTTTTTATTCTTGCCCAAACTACTCATGCAACAAAACTCTTATCTTAAAAAGACATTGACAGCAACAGTTAACACACTGTATAATTAAAGCAATAAATTAATTACCAGGCTTCCCTGGTGACTATTAAACACTTGAGGCAAAAGAGCTGTCTTTTGCTCCTTGTTGAAGGATTATTACTGTTTAGTTTGAGCATTAGCTTGAACAATTTAGGACACTTTCTCTGGTGCCAATGCATCGACACAAAACGCTTAATATTTATAGGCATGCAAAAGTTGTTCAAGCAGTTTTGCTAACATGCATGTTACTTGATAGTTATGACATCCTCCAACACATTCTTTACGTTTCTGGGTAATGTTGGTGGCTGCCATCAAGATTCTCCAGAGATGGACACAGACACAGACACTGAAACAATGTGATAGCAGGAAAATGCCTTGGAGCGCTCACCCTGCGCTGCTGCAAGCTCCAGGAGCCGTGCGGTCAGAGTCAGAGGCCCTCCTGGGTGCTGGCGAGGTGGTGAGCTCAGTGCTTGCGACATCGGTCCTCCCTCAGGGAAGCAGCACGGAGCCCTCGTCACTGGTTTTACTGGGGCTGGCACCACCCAAGCCTTCACGTCACGTAATAGCACAAAAGCTGGCTTCAGATTAAGCTATTTGAAGAGCAAGTAGTTGAGATTTGAAACGTAAAATAAAACAGCAAAAACAAGTAGCAATGTATTTTGCTGTAGGCATTCCAGCAGTCTACATAAAAAGCCAGGTCATATATTGTGACTGGAAGAAGCATGAGTCAGATTAAACTGGTTTCCAAAAAGGAATGTGTTTTGCCTTATTAATCAGTAAACTTCCCACTAAAGCAATTACTAACAACATCTGACTTGAGAAGTGATGTAATGTCAAATGCTAATTTAGACCTAATATCTGATTGCCAAAGCCCATAGGTCTTTCCAGTTACACCCAGAAGATACRAGGAAGAAACCGGACCAACAGGCAGAAACAACTTTAGTTGTGGAGAAAAAGGATAGCATTTCAGTGATCTTCTGAAAAGCAAGCTCTGTGAAAAAAGACACTTTCAAATCAGTGTTGTGTATACTTGTGTTTGCAGTATTATCTTTCACTTCAAACCTCTGTGGTTGAAAGAAAAAGGAAAAATTTGCTCCCTTCATTTTCTCTTCCTTTAAAGATCAAACCATATGCTCCTATCACAAAGTATATCTCAGTGCGGTTCCCTGCTTCTCATAATGTAGTAAGAGTCTCACAGTTCAAAAGCATCTCTAAGTTTTTAATATAACTTGTCCAGATTTTTAAAAACATGACTTTAGTTCACAGCACAGGATTTTTATTTTTTATACTCCTTTCTGACTCTTCCCTATTTGAAAGCCCCTTAAAACATAAAACTAAAGAACATAAGTAAATTTGGAACTACATCATTTGCCCTAAGTATATATATATATATTTGGCGTTACACATGATCTTAGTAGAGAAAACCCTGCATCACGGAAGTTATCATTTGTTTCTTTTTAGACTATAACATGTCTAATAGATCACTGTGTCAAATCTACTAAAATGGGATTTTGCCAAATGAAAACCTACATTTCCCTGAAGGAAAGGAAGGGTCTCAACTGCAAAGCCGTCCCAGGTAGCATCCTGCTGCAGCTTTGCAGAGCACGTGGAGACACAGCAGGAAGGGGAAAGCAGAGGCGGGGAGCTTGCACTGTGCCACGGTACTGTTGTTCTGAGAAATCCCTATTGTTCCCCTCCAGCGATGCCCATTGTTATCATGTCCTAAATACAAAAATACAAATTAACTCACGATGTATACAGAGAATAAGTGATGCAGGTGAATTGCTGGTTGTATTTTCAATAGAGAAATAGTAATTTTTAAGCCTCTTTCACAACATGTACAAAGTTTCTCTCCGTTGTATACAATAGGGTTTGGTTCAGACTACAAAATTTGCAAATGAGCTTAATGCCTTACTCACAAAAACACACAACTGAGTTTTGAGGGACAACCTATACCAAAATATTCATTTTTTGGTTCTCTTTTTAATGAGTTTGTGGATATAACTGATTTTCTTTTTATTTAAGGTACAAATTAGACATTTGAATAATAATGTTAAATTGTTGCCTAATTGAACAGGTTCTAAGAGCTGAGAGTTGATCTTGCATCCATAAGCTGAGCTCTGTATCCTATGCAAAAACGACGTGCATTACAGGAGCCGAATCAAAACAGGATGCGGCAATGAGGAACGATGAATCCAAGGGCAAGACTGAGCCTCTAACCTAAATGACCAGGTTCATTAGCCTCCTCTGCCATGTGCTTGTCACACGTGTTAAGGACGTTAAGTTAGTCCCTCAGAAAAAAACTGCCTGGCAATCATTAAGACRTCAAAGCTCTCAGGCATTTGGGAGACTCCATCTGTTCCCTTTCATTTAGGGCAGGTATCCGCAGTGTTGCGTCGCAGCAAGCAGCTGACGTGGAAGTTTAGGAGAGGTTGCACAGAGCCTGTATTTGTGACCATCAGGAGTGCTGGAGGACACATTTGATGTCCTGACGGTGTGGATGTGGCAGCATACTGATTGATACCCGGGTGTCAATCAGATAATAGCGTATTTTATAAGTCACCTGAAACTGTYCTCCCCGTAAAGAGAGGCATGCAGACACCACCCTATTTCACTGCTTGGCTTGAACAGTCAAGCTGCAACGCACTACATCTTAAGCCCTGCAAATATTTCCTGCAGCCAAATGCAGCAGTTTACAMACAATTTTGTAAGTAGCTTCCAAGGTATGTCCAGCGGCGTTTTGCTTCGCTTCACTTAAGCACGAAAAAATGACAACCCTGGAGCCCGCACTCCTTGGCTACAAAGAGCACCTGGAGCCAGGGGAGACGGCCACTAATCCTAGGAATGTCCTAAGGATTAATCTCCAGGAGTCAGCTCTTTAAATCTGCCTGATAACAGACAATTCCTCTTGTCTTCCCCRCAAGTTAGAGCTTCCACTATTAAGGAAGAGAGTTGTAGGGTATCTGCCAGGAGTTAACAGTAACGTGACACAGGGCAGAGACGGAAAAATGTAAATCCTACAGCCTGCCTCTTTGCTTTTGGCCTCTCACCTTGTTCACCGGGTGAAGACAGACTTTGCAGCGGGGCCTTGCCTTTCTCGTGTTTGCTCACCAAACAGGGAAGGAGACCTGACTTTGCCCTCCAGCACACAGCGCMTGCAGGGAGTGGAGAAAGGAGTGCCACGTCCCAGAAAAAAGAAAGAGCGAGCAAAAATGTCTTAAAAAAAATCTAATAATGATTAGAAATTAGTAATTCTTACAGGACTGTCTGGAAAAAAAAAGGAAATGGGGGGGAATGACTGTGTTTATGGGAACTGTGTGAGATGAGGCGCTGCACAGGACTGGACGTGCTGCTGGCCATCTTCCCGCTGCAGCAGGTTATTCAGCAGCTTCCTCGTCGCTTTCTTCCCTCCCACTCTGCGCTGCGGCGGCTTCGCCGGGACCGGAGGGCGCCCAGGGTAGGAGGCGAGGCCGGGCAAGCCGCCCCGGGCGCCGCGCACGACCAGGCGGCCGCAGCCGCCTCA
>NW_028186923.1:245573-277103 GCF_003343005.1 Rhea americana
GGGCGGGGCCAGGCGGCGGGGCGGGGTCGCCTCAGCGCTGGGCGGGAAGGCGGCGGCGGGGCGGGGTCGCTTCAGCACCGGGCGGGAAGGCGGCGTCGCCTCAGCGGCGGGCGGTAACTGCCAGGGCTCGGGGGGAGGGAAGGGGGTCTCGGGGATTCACCTTGCTGCTCGCCGCATCCGAGACGGGTTTTTTCTTTTTTTTCCTTTATTTCTTCTCTCTTTTTTTTTTTTTTTTTTTACCTCCGGTTTCACGGTTCCGCTGCCGCTTTCAGTAGCCGCCCGGGAGCCCTCGCTCGTCGTGACGCTTAGCATGTCCGCGCCGTGCAGAGGTGAGTCTCCTCTCCGGCCCCGCCGGCTCGTCCTTTCCGGCCCTCGCTCTCTGCGGCGAGGAGAATATTCCCGCTTCGGGGTGTCGCAGCAGCACCCGGAGCCCCCGGTGCTCCCGCACCTTCCCCCTGCGGAGGCTCTCGGACARCCCCCCGGTTTAAAGGTGGGTGGATATTAAAAACTCTCGTTCGGCTGCGGGGCAAATGCGGTATTTGCGCACCTGCCTGTGGCTGCCGCGCCCGGGGGCAGCGGGCGGGCAGCGACGGGAGTAGGGAACCGCGTGTCCGAGTTACAGTGCTCAGCTCGCGACCCGCAGGGAATTATTTCCTCTGAGTGCTCCAAATAGTTGCAATTAAATGGATTGATTTCAGTTAGAATAACTCCCGTAGTTACATAACTGATCCTGTTACCCAGCCCTCACAAAGAGGAGGAACTGCTTTGCAGATGATTTGTTTGAAAAGTTGAAGCAAACTATGAAATAAAACTGTTAYTTACTAAAACAGCTTTTTTTWAAAAAAAACTTTCTGTGGCATATTTGACTGCTTTATTAGGTTTTGTGCATATGTATGTATGTGTGCATACATAGTATATGTACAAAATCTCTCTGGGTGCAGTATAACKGAATGCATGAATAATGCATGCACAAATGTGATCTTTGAAAGCGAATTCTGTAGACAGAAAGGAAAATTAAATTCTTTAGCATAGTTTTCATGGGACCTTATTTAGAGAAGGGCTTGAATTGAAGTCTGTTCTTTACATTTTTTTTTAAATCTATCATGGAAGGATGTTTATGATACATACGCAGTTGTGATTACAGATGAACTGCCTCTGAGCCCTTAAATTCTCTTGCGTGTTCCCCTGAGGTGGCAGCCCGTTGGGGAAGCGCCAGAAGCCTTGCTGTTCCCGACTCCCGGTTCTAGCGGCTCAGCTACACGCGGCACCTGCAAGCCGTTTCCCTCGGCGGAGCTCAGCTGTGTTCCTTACCTTTGATCTGCCTCTCCCTTTGGCCTTGACAAAACATGTCACTGAGGTTGCACCTCTTTCTAAGTAACAGTATAGTAATGTAAATATTTTTATATATTGAACCTTACTCAAAATAACGCTCTTCTGAATGCATATTGGGATGTTCCTTATATAAGCAGGAGTGATGCCTTCCTGCTTAGAGTATTCCTGATTCTCTTTTGCCTGAGCTTTATAGCAAGTGACCAGTTGTAAGCAAAAGCAGAAAGACTTGCTTTTATAGTCATAAAAATAACCTTCCTGTGTCTGTCACACTTATATTGGCAACCTCAGCTGTATTCAAGAAAATCTAGTTTGCTTGACAGGTCACAGAAAGCTGAGTGCTTATGCAGGGTGGCAGAGGGGTGTTGCTGTGAACTTTAAGCCACTTAAAGTGCGCTTTCTAACAAGGAAAGTCTATGAATAACAGATGAATTTAGCACTTCTTTTTAGACTTGCTTCTAAAGTAGAGAAAGTATTTGTGTGTTGCAGGAAGTCACATTAATTATTCTATCTCTATTCTTTCTGTAAAAATGTGTTAAACCTATCAAATACCTATTTAAAAGCTGGCTTGAAAAGTAGACAGCGGGCAATGTTGAATTCTACCATTGCCTGAGGGCATTCTGGCTTTGGTGCAACTGTTGCACTGACATCTGCTCCCTCCACAAGGGCAGAAGTGCCAAAATGAGTGTTTAGGTCCAACCTTGCAGTTCTGCAAACTCTTGTGCAGTTGCTCCCTTGCTCTAGAATAAGCACTGTGCTCCCAGCTGAATGCCTTGAGCTCAGGTTAGAGATTATTGCCCATTATTGCTCGACTTCTTTAGAGCCAGAAAAACAATTCAATTCCTGGACGTTTTCCCTGGGGGCAGGTAGAGATTTCAGTCTGAATTATCTCAGGCAGAAGGGATAATTGATCCTGAATTGCCCTTGTTTTAGGGTTAACTACTTAAGTTCCCTACTAGATGGCAAGGGAAGAGGTGAGGAGGAAAACAACTACCCAGAGGGAAAAAATGAATTTTGTTAAATTATTTTTATCTTTGGTGGGAAACATCTTCTGTATCCATGAAAAACCTCTTCTGTGGCATGACTGTAAGCATGTAGAATTTCTATTTTATCTTCCTGTCTGGATAAGCCACTGTACTGAAAAATGAGGGACAATGTTTGGAGTGTATTTTTGTATACGTCTGAGGTCAAAGCCCTCRAGGTTGTATCTGGATATACAGCTTTGCTGTTCAAATACAAGTTACAGTCAGAAAGTTAGTTTTGCCACCTTTTAGTCATGGCTGGTTTTTACAGCCAGTAAAGYAAACCTTTTTGCTTCTTGTCATACCTTTGCCACCTGGAAGCTAGATTATGGGGGCTCCTCTTCTGCTTACAAAGCCTCACAGCAAAGACTACAGTGCACTCGCCKAGCACTTGCTTTAGTAGCTCTGGTCCGTGCTGCTGGCTTGCTGGTGTTCGTCCTGGAATTTCAGATCTGATTTTTGACCTACAAAGATACCAGTTTATGGCTGCTTTAATTTGGCACTGTGCCTCTTAAAGCTGTGGGAGGTCACAGGGATTCTGCTGTCAGGGGCATCTTGCACTTCCTTGGTGTATCAGACAAGGGACTGGCGGAAGGCCTGTGTTAGGGAGAGACTGCCACTTTCCTCCCCTCTCCCGTATTTCCAAAATACACCAGCTCCCTAATGATCAGGGTTATGGTACCTTCTTATGCTCCTGACTTTTAGATGAACAGAGAAAACTCTGTAGYAGAGTAGTGATAACTTTTATTTTATTGTTCTTTTAATTTGTAAATCTCCTAAGAATTAGAATTCTAAGTAACAGCCCAGGGGCACTTAAATCTCCTGTGGTAAATTTCTTTGTACTTATTTATAGTTAATTTATAATTTAGTCTTCTGTCATTGTCTGCCTGGGACTTATGTTAACATAACAAATTGAGAACATCTCTAGTCTGGATCAGCTGATGATGATTCACCTGGGCAGTTGAACAAACCAGCTCCATGCAGCTCTTTGTGGGAATGAGATCCTTCCTCTATTACATCAATAAATATTTCAAGTTGCCTAATTACATTTTATTAGAAAATAATTTAGTTAAGAAATGTTCTAGATTGAGCGAGCTTCCTGTTAGTGCTACAATACTTTATCCTGGGTTGACGGAGCAAGTTGAGAGGATTTGGCCTACAGTATCAGTACAGTGCAAATAGGATTGTTATTACAGAGTTAAATGACAGTAACCTCAAGTCTTTGAATTTCTCTATTTTAAAATAAATATTACAATAATATTTCATTTTAAAATGTATCTGTAAGCTTCGTAAAATCCACACGCTCTGTCTTACGTTGTGATCCCATCCACAGTCTCCATGCTGTGTAAGAGGCTTTACTCTTCCTCTGTGCTAGTTTTAATTAGTTTCAGATACTTCAAATACGCATATTAAAACTCAGCTTGTCCAAGGTGCACTTGTAAGCTTAGTGACTGCACCTGGAGTAGGGCTGGAAACACATATCTTCCAAGATACACATATTCGTAGTAATCCAGCTGACACTGGATGTCACCATTGTACAACACAAATATAGCTGAAGGTGATTGGAACCTTATATTCAGTGCACATAGAGAAAGAAAATGCCTTGTCTTTTGTCTGCCATCTATTCCCCCCAGGTGATTCTTTCATGAGAGTTATAGTATCATTCAAAACCTTGTCCTGTTTATATTTAATGAGCAGCACAGGTAATCCTACTAAACCTGATTAAAATTAGTTCTGAGCTCTTACTTTGGTATAGTCACTGGGTAGTACACCTATTCATCAGTAGGGTTGTACTGTGAAGATGGCCCTAGATACAGGAACTTTTCTAATTAAAAAAGCGGTAGTACTTTTTGAAGGGACAGATAGGACAATTGCCTCTGAATGAACCACTGCTGAAGTTAAACTGCAGTGTGAAGCAGGTAGGCCAGATCCTTTTCTTTATTACACAAACCCAAGAATGGACTAAATTCAATGAAGGCAGTGGGATTACTGTGAGAGTATAATTGATTTATAAACTTATAAGATAGATGTCAGAAGTCTTGCTTTGTTCTTAGTTAAATTACGTGCACRTGTGGAGTATTTACTTACTTGCTGAGAACCCTTGGGAATCTCTGGCCTTATGATTTCTGAAATAATATGCGGCTGTGGTGTAGTTTGCTAATAAAAAGCTATCAAATCCTCAATTAAAATAATGTGTGGATATATTGAATATATCATTTTTCCCATCTATTAAAAAGTCTGTGTTTCTTAAGTGATTCTTAATGTTTGCTATTTTTTATTTGTCCTTTAAGCTTGAAATATCTGCCTGACTCCAGCATGTCTTTGAAGTTGAAATAGTATTAAGTGGAATGGAATAACAGAATTATTCCCTATACTTGCATGATAAAACATACTTCGCTCTTCTTTTGTTTATACAGAACAGAAAAATGCACGTATAGTGACAACTACCCTACTGCTCACTGAACAAGTAACAAGAGAGGACCGAGGTTCAGAGGGAAAGTATCTCCTGTATGGATCCTCTTGTGCCCAAATCACTGAAGAAGCTGAATATGTGAAAAGGGTATTTTTTGAAGTTGTTGTTCTGTTCCTTTCATTGTTTCTGTATAAAACATGATAAGCAATAGTTGTAATTCCTGAAACAAAAAWTGACCCTTATGGAGATACGCAGTTGATCTGGAAAAAAGTTGGATTTGTGCATTTATTCTAGAAACACTGTTACTCTGCATTATAGCATAACTTAATTATAGCATGCASTGTTATGTACTGATTGGGTTAAGCCTTTTTGAAATTAGTGAGGTTTTTCCACTCCYCATTTAGCATTGTTGCAAGAAACACTTAAGTGCCTGTCTCCACCCAAACTCACAAGTCTGCAGCAGTAGAACTGGGGACTGCTGCTTGGAAACGGGGAGAAGAGCACACGGAAGCAGAGTACAGTCTGAACATGCTCTAGTAGTACAGCACTAGGGCAACATCTGTGAGCTATGGTGGTGATATGCATGTCCAGAAACATGAAGTCTTAACCCTTGCAGCTGAAGCAACAAGGCATCTAATAGTGTGATGGGTGAGCAGACTGATAATGGGCTAATGATTAGATTRTCCTGAGTCCATCAGAAGTCTAACAGAATTTTGGTATCATATGGAAGAAGACAGGAAGAAGGAAATGGATGAATATATAACACTTAAAGCTATCCAGCATTAATGTAGGTGTGGTTGGAGCTTCTTCACCTCCTTCAYATATGGAAAAAAACTAAGCAGTTAGAAAGTGCAGGACAGATGCATTAAGCTTCAAAAACGATAAGAATAGAATACTGTGAGATATGATTCATAAGCAAATAAATATATCTAAAGCTGCTGTTCAAGCTGCCAGACAGTTTGAACAACACACTGGCAATATATACTAATATACTTGCAAGTTTTTTATTTGAAGTAGTTTGATAGATAACATCAATGCTGAGCTGAGTAGAATGGCTGGGCCTAGTCCCTGGAAGAGATTAGAAACACTCTTGAGCAGTCAGTGAGCAGCCTTATCTGAAGCAGAAATACTGGTTTGAGGTACCTGGAGGACCAGTACCTTGGTAGGCTCAGAGCAGCACGTAGGAAAGACGAGCCCTGAGCCCTAGAGGGGTCAGTCAGCAAACCGAAAGCTACAGCAGCACTGAGGAATGTGGAAAAAGCCATCTTGTTACTTTTCTGAATGCTGGCGGAAATGTAGGAAGARTGTAGTTTATTGAATGCCTTTAATGAACTCCTGCATAACTACAACCCAAGAAATACCTTATACCATTATGGCTATACAGTCCAGACTCAAACTTTTGATTTAAATTAAAAAGAAATAAGATGTCTTATCCTCTTCATAATTACATATGTGAAGTTGTAGAATAAATACTATATCTTTGAATCTGGAAATTTTACCGTGAATTCTCAAGCATCTCATAACCCAAAATACTCTGCGTGAAGCAATTACTGAGAAAAAGATGTATTCTGTGGTGGTGACACTAATTCTTAAAGGCTCCATGATCTGATACAGTAGTTGATGCAGACACTGCAGTGAATAGATAGAACAYGCATCTTTTTTCGTAAGAGATCTCGTGAGCAAGGAGACTCAGCTTAGTAGGATCTGATATCTTATTTCTCTGCTCTTGAACGATAGAGCACAGTGATGATAATATGCAAAGGCGTGTTTTCTGCATCCCAGCTGAACTCAGAAGAGCACTGTAGTGTGACTAACAAGAAAGATCAGTGGGCTGAAACACTACTAATGAAGAAATAATCACAAAAAAATATTTAAAAAAAATTCTTACTACTTTTTCTATTCAGCTGAGGAATGAGGTTGAAGGAAAGCTACAGCAGAAAAAAAAATTCTGCCTAGAACCCCTAAAAACATAGAGACTATTCTCTGTTTTTAGTGGTTTATTTTTAACAAATGAACTTGTAAAGTACRGAAGGCCATATAAATGTCAGTGCATTCTGGCATAAATCTGATTAATGGAAGGTCATGTTTCTTGCATGTACAAGGTCTCAAAACAGAAATGCAGAAAACAATGAACACACGTTAGTGAATAGCTGTGGAAAAAATAAGCAATGTGCCTACTGTCTGTTGGACACTGATCCTATCCCCATGTTTTCCCCCAAAATATTCACTTTGATTATGTTCAGCATGAGACCAGCTCTTCTCTTCTGGCAGTCCCCTGCTTTATTAAGTCTATACTTTCTAGCCAAAACGAAGGAAAGGAGGTTCTGGACACAGGACCCTCCTTCACTGCAAGAGCCAACTTCATCCTAGAGCAGTTCATCGGGATAAAAGTAGTGCTTGATCTTCTATTAAGTAATGTATCACACAGAGGTTTATCTGGTACTTTACTTTTAATTATTTTCCTTGCTGAGTCCAGTTTTTCCCCTTTGAGRGAACCCCTGCTCCTTCACTGGTGTGCTGCCCACTGTTAAATCCATGTTCATCTCACTGTCTTTTTTTTCCCTTACTTCCAAATAGTTTCCAGACCCCATTTCTGCTGGAGACCCCGGTTCCTAACTCTATCTTGCCTGCTCTTGTCCTGCCATGTCCCAGCTTTCTTTTTTCTGCTGAGTTCTGGTTACCACAGTTTTCTCTCAGTGCCCCAGATCCCTCTGGCCYGCTCCCGGGAATGCATTCGGTTGTTCTGAAGGGTTGGTGCCTGCACAGTTGCGAAGTATTGGAGCTCTGCCCTAGGAGTATGAGATCCTGGAAGGTCTGGTCACTAAAGCCGGGGAATTTTTTTAGCTACTTGCACCTTGTCTAGCCTTTGTCCAAATCCTTTATCAGAGGGACTTTTCTGTAAATCAAACCATTGTTCCAAAGAGGCATTCCTTAGGCAGAAAACAGATTTGGGAATATTTTGCTAAACAGTTAAAATATGCTGGAGTAATAAATAGCTGAAAGGTTCTTTTTGTGGGAGGTGTTGGATAACAATTAATAATGTGCATTTCTGCAGTCTCACCTATAATACAACATGTTCTGCAATATTCTAAAAGCTAATTAATCTTGTGAAATAACACTGTAGAGAATGGAACATAGTTATTTATCAGGATTGGCATGTTAATACTTTCAGATATAAAACCCTGGAGAGCTGAACAGACAGAATATTGTAATTTCTCTTAATTTATTGAGGGGAGTGAAACGGCTGTGACTGCTACTCTGTAAATAGTTTAGGCCTTGACTCTCTGGCCCTGCAGTTGTCTGTCCAGTGCTCCCTGCAGGAGGAAGAGAGGGATGTTAATAAGAAACAAGATTTTTTAGGATCACTGTCCTGAATGCTGATTGTTAAATCTATTTCTTTAATATTTTTAAATTAATTTCCACATGTATTTCCTTTAGCAGCTTCCTCAAATCTCAAGCAGTAAACCGGAGTCAAAGAATAGTACRTCTAGCTCCAGCTACAGTCCCATTGTAGCGAAGATGAAAGAAACAGAACACCAGCTCTTGCTGGTGAGCAAGGAAAATCAAGTACTAAAGATCAAGGTGTGTTCACTTTTTCTTTTTTTCTTTCTTTTCTTTTCTTTTTTTTTAAAGCTTTCCAATGAATATCTCTGCCTTACAACCCAGTGGGCATTTAGCTCTATTTGCACTAGAGTTAGCTGCTTCAGTAAAGCATCTATTTGGTAGTCCTTTGCCAGGCCCTTTCCTTCTGGAGAAGGAGCAGACCAGCTAGTACAAACTGTTTCATTCTAGTAGACAGTGAAATTCATATTGAAATCTGCTCCTAAGGACATATTTGATTTTTGGAAAGTGAGATGACATAGCCAGCTCTGTTGATAGTTGACAGCAGATGTATTTACAAGCAGTTGGAAGCACATCTCTCCTTTTAAATCGTAGGCCTTTGTCATATGAAATGACTCAATACTGAATAAATCTGCTTTCATTTAGAAACTAAAATGCCCATCAGATCCCTGTTCACATTCGTGGCATTGTTCACAGATATTTAGGGGGTTATTTGGGTTTTTTTTGTTTTTGTTCTTTGCAAGGGTAAGTATTGAAATTTGTTCATGTATAGAGGGCCTATTTTTTTTGGCATCTAATTATAACATCACTTTTTTTAAAGCACAATATATWTTTTTGTACAATTGCTCTTTCTAGCTGGAAGCTACAAGAGAAGCAGGTGTACAGGCTCTCAAATCTGCCTCCCAAACACTGTATGAGGATTACCATACTCGGTCAGAAGAACTTAAAAAAAGGCACGAGAATGATAAGAAGCAAATRCAGGTACAAATCTCCCCTACATGTGGGACTGGCAATATTATTCAGTACCAAAATATTCCTGGAAGATATTTTTTTTTGTTTCATTTTACTTGCGCTCATGTATAAATATGTTTTTTAAACATGAATCGTTCTAGGTGCTCTTTACTTTCAGAGGGTAATGTCCATTTACTGTGGGTCAAGTAGTCGTAAGGTATTTTGAGTTTCTTATCTTAATGTGGAGTTAGCTCATATTGCTCTCCATTTTCAGAACTGCCTACCACAGTTTCTTTATGTGGACTCTGGCTCTGCTGCATAATTTGAATCTAAGAACTCAATGTCCAATCTTTCATGCAATATGGAAAATTWAAAAAAAATAGTTTTATTTAAATGAGGTTTGTGGAATTGGCTCAGAAAGACCATGGCATTTTTTTTCCCTCATGATAGACATGTGATTCTGTCCGGAGAGAGTCAGGTTATTTTACAGGACTTAACAATGATATGGAGTTATGTTAACTGTGGGAGTGGAGAAGAACCAAAGAAGAATAGGGCAAGATGTTTTTAATTAGAAATGGGAGACATCTTCCTGCTATACTACCGCTCATGTTTGGAGGGGCTATGTGATTAARGACTCATCTCCATAAGCACTGAGGCACAGGAGAAAAGTGCCAGGCAGAGGAAAGGCAGAAGGGCAGCAAACTGGCCCCCTTCCCAGCTCCTTCCAGGGCCAGCTGAGGAGATCAGCCCCATTGCCTCGACGTGCCAGCCACCAGATGAGCCGAGGATCCCTGGCCATCTTGCAGACTAAAAGGGGGGCTAATGTATACAAGGGTATGGTGTTTGTTATGAGATGCCTTGCAAAAGCATGTGAGGAGTGCACAAGACTTATTATGGGATCAGGGAAGGACCAAAGAAAGGGAAAGGGTGGCATCAAGGTGGATTGGAGAAGAGAAGTGAACAAAAGAGGCTGATTGTGTGGAAACAGTCAGTGCGCTGGTCTGGCTGTGCCTTGCACCCGATCAGTGCAGTCTGTCTTGTCTTGTTAATAAACTCCATTTTTATCTATTTTCCTGGGTGAGAGAGCTCTCTGCTTCATGTGCCTGTGTGCGTATGGAGGTCTGAATGCCAGCAAGCAGAGGAGGAGCCCTGGGTCACAGGCCTTCTGGATTTGTGCTGCCAGCAACCAGAGAGACTGGTGTGTGCTTGTTGTATGGGCATGTGTGGCAATGTGTACTCGCCAGTGAATGTTAAGCCAGGCTAGCTGGCATGTAGGATAAGATGCTTGGGAGGCAGGTATCAGAGCAGCCATAAATATGGGCTGGATACTGGAGAGATCATGAGGTCCAGGCCAGGTGCTGGACAGGCTGTGGGATCTGGGGGGTCAGTGGGAGGGCAGCTGAGACTGGGACATCCCCATGTCTAAGGCCGGTTACTGATGGGATCCATARTGTGAGTGTGTGTAGGTCTGAGCAKCGGCAGCTGGAATGGAGCTGCAGGCCTCGGGGACTCGTATGGCTAGATGCCAGCAACTGCAGAGACCTGGGGACCAGTTACTGGATAGGCTGAGTGTCTGAGATCAGTTGTTGGAGAGATCTATATGGTGTATATGTGGCCCATATACATGTATATATTTTTCAGAACTTCAGATTTCAATTGTGATCAGCTATAGAGGGGAACAGGATGAGGCTCTTGGTGCTGTTTATGCTTGTATGAGTGTTTTGTTTTCTGTCTGCRTCGATCTGTGTGGCCAGCCACGTGTATATGTGTAGCTGTACTGAGGGTACATGTGCTTATTGGGAATAAATGCTCAGCCTCGCTGCTGGCTAGCCGTGGGGTCAGTGAGCTGCAGCAGCCTCGCCTCTGTCAGTCTGCAGCATTCACCAGCTCCGAACATGTGCATGTGTGTATTTAATACCCTTCCTAATCSTAGGCCTACAACTTTGAACAAGAACGAAACCTCCAGCAAACTACAGAAAAAGCCAGTCACCTAGCTGAAGGGATCACGGAAAAATGCACCCAGATTACAGAAATGGAGAAAAGAGTGCAAAGGATGGAAGAGGTATGTGTGTTCATGCAGTCCTTTGTGTTCAGCAGTCGTTATGAGCAGGAGTCAACTTACACAAAGAGACCTCCCCTTTTGCTGTAAGTTGTTAGCTCTAGGACTGTCTCTGTTTGCATTCTTCTGCTCTGCTGAACTGGAATTGTTCACCTGAGTAAAAGACTGGCTCTCTGGAATTACATGTCTTTTCTTATTATTGTTTTGTTAGCTCTTATGCCAGGACAGAGCAATAGTGCGGAAGACAGTGCTTAGTCTGTTGAAAAAAGGAGCTGATTACCTTCAGTATTTGGGTTATGTTAAGTGTTGGAAGTCAAACTAAAATGACTTCTACCATGTTGCAAAAAAAATTGCTCTCCTTCATGGTGAATTTAATTTGGTAGTTTTAGTTGATTTGGAAGAACTGATGGTATCATGCATAATTTTCTTGATGTATACACTGAATAACAATGGGAATTACTGTAATGGAAATACTATTTCAAAACTAGATTTTCCCTGTCCTGGGGAGTAGTCAGTATTAATACAGTATSTGCATGTAACTTAAATTAAAGCTGTTAAATGTGAAACAGGATGCATCTTCCCAAACATATGTTATTTGAACTTCCAGTTTGCAGTATGCTGTAACTAAGTCAACAGTACGATGGAGAAGCAGCAAAGCAGGGATCCGTATATTTTGCTTTTGTCTTCCAGTAAAAATTAGAAATATTACAGACCTGATCCCAGCCATTCCAGAATGCCCTGCAGCTGGGCTTGGAGCACCCTGAGAAAGGGATGCTCTGGTTCAAGGAAAATTATACTTTTTTTTTTTACTTTTTTTCTTTTTCTTTTCCTTTTTTTTTTTCCCCTCATATGTAAATGACTCACTGCTAGACTATGGGTAAAAGACCAGCTGCAGCTTTTCTTCCAGATCTCCCTCTCTCCACATGGGGGTCTGAGGAATGTTTCTTTGCCCTGGTTTTCAGGCCTGCTGGTCCCCCCCGCCCTTCCCCAAGCAAAGGCAAATGGCACACGTTGAACTGACTGCTTGGGGCTGCTGACTCTGCTGTGGCCCCTGCTGTACCGTGGGCGAGATAGTGACGCACGTGACCCGATCCTTGCTCCGGGTCCTCCGGTGTTCAGCAGACGTGCRGCGGGGGTTGTTCCCCCTGGGCCCTGCTGTTCCTGCCCGCTGCGTTTGYTCCCTGGCAGTGCCACAGTTTCTGCCTGCAGGGAAGCACACTCTGCTCGCGCTCCTGTACCTTCTACTTGCTTTCCTGATGCCTGCCTTCGTACAAATGACATCTTGCAGCTGACATCGGGAGGTGTAATTTCAATGATGCACACGTTTTCATCCTTCTTTTCAGCCCTTTCCTTCACTGCTTATCCAAGTCGTGTCTTTCTTCCCTTCTAGTGTATTTCTGCCACCTATCATATGCAAGTGATCTTTCTAATGCTAAGAGTTTCATCACCAGTTTCCTTCAGAATTTTCCCTATATGGGAAAGATTTCAGTGATTTCTTCTATCTCTGAATGTCCACACTAATAGCAGATACAGTTTAGCACTCGGGTTTATGCTGTATCTGGCATCAGCATAATAGCTTGTGTTRTGGACCTAATGGCTGAGGAATACAGCATGTGAAAAACAAAATACTTTGTGCAGTAACTACACCAAGGCTAGATACTGACTACATAGGTAAACATGTCAAAGAATAAAACTTATCTGACTCTTAACTGCTATATATGAGGGTTTTTGTGGTGCCTTGGATGTCAGAATTCTTTTTTTTTCTTGGGCTGAAGTTACACTTTTGTAATCTGCAAAGGTGGATTATAGGATGGCATTTTGACTAATACTCATGCAATCTGCTTACAATCTARAAGGAATAGTAATCTAGCTGTGGAGGAGGGGGCTAAGAAGAGGAAGGAAGTGAATAGTTCTTGGTGGTATTGATGTTTAGATAGTTTATACAGTTGGGAAAAGCCATGATTTCAGACTTGGAAGTATCTTTTCTTTCTTCTAACARCAAAAATGTACTTTCCTTGTAACACTTGTCTGTGTCCAGGAATTTTGATAGGCTGTCAAAAATATATCTTCAAATGCAATCGATCAGAAAAAGACACAAATTTACACAGACTTTTAGAATGTGTAATTTGCATTTTGGGGGTAGTGAATATGCCTCAAGTTCTTAAAATGCTAGAAGATAGATTTYACCACTTTATTCAAGCAGCACATAATTTTTCTTCTGCATATGAGGCCTYTTAATTTCAATGGGATTGAACACAGACCAACGCACTGCTCAGCCACAGTAAAGCTGATAGGATCAGTCACTGCATTGATGGATTTGTGGAAGTCAAATGTTATAAAAAGGTACTTTCAAAAAATTGGCACTCTACTAGTAACACAACATCCCATAAATAGAATTAGACATAACAGTAATAATGCAATATTCACTGGCAGCTGAGCATAATCACTCACAAGATCCAAATTTTATGCTAATTAAAAGGCATTATAAAATGAAAAAATAAAGGAGAGACCTCTTGTTTTAACAGAGTTTTCTCATGATAAATCAGTACTTCATTGTCCCTTTCTAAATCAGTTCAGAGAGMTCTAACTGTTCTGTATCTAAAACTGATGTTCATGTAGGTCCATTTATRGAAGATTGGTGCTGAATTCTGTCTGTTGTCAGATAGTGATTAAAACCATCAAATGAGCAAACCCCATCAAATTTAGCCAAATTTTTCTTCATAATCAAAAGATAGAAAGTGTAATATTGTTTCTATATAACTTTAAWTGTTCTATTAGGAAAAGAAAACTCTGATGGAAAAGAAGCTGTCACTGGAACATATGCTTCTACAGATGATGTCAAAGAAAGAAGACAGCAAACGGTGATTGAACACATATGATAAAGTGTTTTCCTTTTTGAGGGTTGATTGTTTTATATAGGGTACCAGACAATAACTTGTTCAAATTCCTTTTGGTAGTAAAATTATTTATGTTATAGGCAATTGGTTCAAAACGTGAATTATGGTGAATGAATTATTCATCTTTGACAAGCTGATTCTTCTCAAATTCTACTGCCTAGTACCTTTTTCTTCCATCTTGCATGTATTAGTTGCTTCTTTTCTCTGATTCTTAATTGAAGTTGATGCTGCTTTTTTGTCATCGTTCCTGCAACAAGGAAGTAGTCAGGAATCGGTAGATCTGCATTCTGTTACCATCACAGACCTTCAAGGCCACTTTATCTCATCTCTTTGAGCCACTATACTCACTTGTAAAGTTGATCCTGGCCTGAAGACCTTTTAGGTTAGACAAGGAGAATTTTGTCTAAGAGTGCTGCTTTCTGCTGAGATTTGTGTTCTAATAATAGAACATCATGTCTGTAATAAATGAACTGATGAATGGAAGGTCTGTGCAGGGATCTGTGAATCATGCAGCATTCTTCTCTTGCGTTGACAACCTGAAAGGTTTTTCACACTTTCTTAGGTATGTACTATGTATCTCTACCTTCACTAACTGACAGAAGGTGAGAAGCTAAAAGACTTCTTCAATGAGTGGCTTTTTCTTGTTGGAATCCTTCTAAACAGTGAAATTGCTCTRTTGATTCTGTCATCTTTTATGCACAAAGCAACATATGTCAACACTGTCTCACTTGAAGTTGCATTCTTTTGGGGCAAGTGCAATTTTATTTAAAGCACACATGCTATATTCATTTAACAAATACTTAGTCTAATACTTGTTTTTACTTGTTGCATCTTCAGTTTGAGGGTGTCTGCTGCAGAGTATGCTGTCCCTTTTCACCAGGGACATGCTACTTAGGGACTATCATTCTCTAGTGTTTCAGAGTGACTTTAAGCAGCTCTTTTCTTGAAAGAAAGGATTCCCTTTTACAGCTAAAGTGTATTAGTCAGAAGCACATTTATTTGGTCTCAGTGGGAAAAAACGATGCTGCTATTTATCCTTTTCTTCTCATCTCATGCGTAACAACTACATCTCTTCTTTCTCTTATATCAGACAATGCTCTATTCATAGATTATGGATTCTCTCATTTGTGAACTCAAAGTTATTTATCAATTTCCTTACCAACAGTAAGGGTAGAGAGTGGTCCTACCACATAAAGTCTGTCTCAGACTATGTTTATTTGTTCTACTCAGTAAAATCTTTTTATATGTATTTATATGTGAATTACAGCCATGTATCTTCACTAGCATTCAGAATGTGCTTGCTCGCAGCAAGCTCTTGAGTACCGCCTGATGTAGAAAAGCACATTGGGTCATTCAGTCAAACCCTGGGGAAGAACCACGTTAAAATGTGCTTTGCTTTTTTCACCACTAGGTGTCTGGCTGTTCAGATGGAGATCTCCACTCTGCAAGAACAGATTTGCCATTTGCAGCATGTGATCCAGGCACAGCATCAGAACCTGCGCAGTGTGATCCAGGAGGTTAGGCAGAGGTTGTTGCACAGGACAGCTTTTTCATRTTTGGGAAAACAAGCTAGAAACTAGGTTCTGTGCTTTTGTCTTAAGTCTCTGACTGGTGAGGAGCAGCTTGCTCATCATGTTTTGCCTGGTTTTGCACACACTGTGTTCATATTCATTTTGACACTACATTTAAAATGGAARTGGCATCAGTCTTAAAAGTAGGATTATTGTGGTAGCGTCAGCGATTTCAGACGGAACTGTTTGAATTTTCCTACAAGCCAGCTGAAAGGGCTGGGGAGCCAAATGGAACTGCTGTATTTTTAGGAAAATGGAAATTCCAACARTTTTATGTGTACTGGGATAATCTTAAAAAATAGGCTGTGAGAGAGTGAGAATAGTCATCTGCCCTGAGGTTGCCACATCTCCTGGCAGTGTGTGTTGTTGGCTGTCGCTGGCAGAACAGTGAGCATGAGGTGAAGAACCAGGGCATGAGGAGGCCCTGCAGGCCCTCTCTTCTGTGCAGAGAGCTCTGTCTCTGATAATCTGTCTCTGATAGCAGCAGTCAATTACTAACTTGGTGAAGCTGTTAGTAAAATATATATGTGATAGGRCTGCTGTGGGGACTGAGATCCCCCTTGCTTCAGTAGTCCAACTGAACTCCCTGCTCGTTGTAGTATTCCTTGAAGCATTTGGTCACTGATASAGCCAGGCACTAGGCTAGATGAACCTGCATTACAGCTATTTTTATGCTAAGTGAGTAGAGCTATTTTCATGAGCACAGCAAATAAATAGGCTTAGATACTGGAAGGAGTAAAACAAAACTTKAAAGCAATTAAACTGCTTTGCAAAATAACTAGATAGTGTGAATTGCTTTTACTGRCAGTATGAATCTGTGCTGAGCACTACGTGACTTATAAAACGTGTTTGTCTTCTCTCAACTAGTTGAAACAAGTTCCCACACTAATTAGTTGTCTTAATCATGTATTTCTGTGAATTTGCCAACGAAAGGTTGACTTGTTATCCTAAGGAAAATACAACACTGAGACTTACAAATTATATCAATTTATTCTACTTTTGAATTTTGCTATGATAAAAGACTGGGAGTCTATGCTTTAGAGACTTGAAATGTCTGCATTTTTTGCATTATGAGACACTTAACACTGTAGTTTTATTTGTCATAGAAATGTTCTTAATGTTTTAAGGTTTTTAATCCATTGCAAACTTCATGCTCTAACTCCTAGGTGGAGGAATTGAACAASGAACTCAGAAACCAAGATAAAAAAATAGGAAATCTGACAGAAAAGCTAAATGCACTTGAAGCTCAGGTAAAGTGAGAATGAAACAAAATATCTTAAACTAAACTTAAACAATGCTGAGATGAAAAATTATTCTCCAAAATCATCGTGTTTGACTTCCTCAACAACTCAGTAAGGCTTGTATTAGGAACTTCAATCAAAGCATAACACGTTTTTTTTTTTTTTTTTCTCGAGTTATTTCCTAGGGTCACATAAGGGGAACTAACTCTAAAATTCCTGACCTTATACAGTGGAAGGTGTGTGTGTGTGTGTGTGTGTGTTATTTTATTTATTTTTTTTTCCCCTCTTCCCCTCTTTAAGTAGTCTTGTAGACTACAGTTCTCTTGTAGGAAGGATAAACTCATCAGTGATTTCAGTGTTAAAAGACCCAAGGTGCCATATCCCATATAGACTTGGGTTTTATTTCCAGTGCAGACACTTTTCGAAGTTGAGATCAGAACCCAGTGATTTAACTTTTTTTGGGGGTATTGTCACGATCACAGGGTAAGAGAGGTCAGTCCTGGCCATCTCCTCCTTGTTTTCAGAACAGTGGCACAGTCTGAGGAGGAGGAGTAGAAATAGCATCATGCACAATAACCTGTGGCCTGACAGTCAACCTACATCAAGGAGACATATGAGTTCAAATCTTTTTTAATAAAGATTAATTGAATCCAAATCTCCTTCCTGAAGGCAGAACAAAGCTATCCTGAAAACAGTGTTCCCACCTCTCTTCTACTGTGGTGTTTTTTTTGTTTTGGGGTAATTTTTTTTTTTTTTCAGTATGCCTTCTTGAAAAGGTATTTGGGTGCTCCACTGTAGAACCTGAAAGGATGGAGGTGTCTTCAAGTATCTGTGGCTAGGGATTCAGGTGTGTCCCTCTTAGCTCGTGTGGAGGGGCTGAGTTGAGGCAATCTAGGCAGTTAACCAGGYTGGCTGCATGGCCCAGCTCTTACATGAGTACCAAAGTGACCTGTTAGAGTATAGCCTGTAGATCCAGCATCCGAAAGGRAGGTATATGGCAACTGCCTTCTAGCGCCTGCATCTCATACTGCACCTGGTCCTAAGCATCATGAAAATCTCACCCTTTGTGCCTGCAGTTATTTTACTAAATCCACAGCTCTTCTGAGTTAAGGAACTTCACCAAAATATACTGGTTTGTATTTTAACAGCCAGTTCTTTGCCTTGACATTCACCRTGGCTGCCTTGCTGACAAGCATCAGCTTAGAAGTAAAAAGTAGAAAGGAATGATATTTGGTGTGGGAGATGGAAAAAGGCTGCAGGAATCAGGATTTTAAACCTGTAGTTGGCATGAGAATTTAKCAGCAAAGTATTAACATAACCTGTGACTGACCCTTCAGGTACTTACATGCTCAAAGCTAACTATGCAGAGCTGTCCAATTAAGCACATATGTGTGAAATTTCTGGGGCATTCTTTCAGTTTTCTGATCGCTTCCTGGCCAGCTTTCTGCCTCTGAGGAATCAGGACTTTGTTCTCTGCCTGCTTCCCTCCTAATGTTKCTTATTTAATTATTACCAGCAAAAAATTGTAATTGCTGATCTTCAGGGTTGCATGGAAAAATGGAAAYTAGCTCTATGTAAAGGCTGACCTTTTTCTTTTCTTTTCTTTTTTTGTAATTCATCCTTTTCTTGGTGTTGGCATTATTTTAACTAGTTTGGATYACAACTTCATTATATGTTCTGTACTGTTTTCAGACGATTCTTTTTATTCATCTGCTAGGACTGAAAGAAATATCAAACTTCAGAATTCTACAAAATCTGTATTTGTATTATAGTTCTTGTTGACATCAACATAAGCTGTCATTCTTAGATGCATGTATTTACATGAGGTGGCAAGAACCATGTTGCCTTGTTTTYGCAAGACTTGTCAAAATACAAGTTAGTGCTAAGGTTCCTGCCCAAGGGCTTTTAGGGTTGCTAAATCTAATGCCGTAACAGCTCTGGCTGTTTCTCTGTGAGGCTAAGGGCTAGATAACAAACAGCRCTTGATGGCTGTTCAGTCATATCACTGCTCTACTTTTCCTTAGGTAGTTTAGTGCCTTTGGCCAGATTTGGATACGAATCTGTGTTAGGTGCCCAAAGTCTGTCTGCTTCCAAACTCCTGACTTAGAAGTGGATGTCTAGGAGCTGCTTAACCTTGGAAGTTTTTGAAATCCTCAGCAGCTTCTGCTGCTTATTTTTATACTACCCAGTCACCTTATCCTCTGTAGATGCCCAGAACTGTCATGACATCAGCTGCCCCTGTTGAAGCTTTGGGATGGTTAAATGGTTAAAATTTAGGACAGGGGGTGTCAGTGTTTCATATAGGGTCTGTCTCAGGCTGCGCTCTTGACCACCCCCATTTCAAAGCAGGGCAACAGCAACCCACTACCTTCAGTCAGGAAACATGGTTAATAGTGGAAAGGGNCAGATCTTTCACCATCTCTTACCTTCATCACCCCATGCTTAGGAACTTGAAATCCCTTCAGTAGCTAAGGTTGTCTGTATGACAACATCTGTTTTTTATTTCTTTGCACTGTATYTTCTGYTCAGTTTAAAAGAAAAAAGAAARAGCTTTCTCAGTGAGCTGCAGGCTCTTGTCATCCAGTCTTGCTTTGTCTGCTACATTATTCTGAGAAGGGATTTTTTTTTTTCCTTGCAGAATAAAGAACTTAAAGAAAAACTGGAATTATGGTCTGGCCAATCCAAGACTAAAGTTTCAAAAGGTGTCGTGACAGAGTAAGTGTCTTTGAAGTTATTCCATGACAAAGACAGCTGAGTGTGTGCTATTTGCAAGCTTCACCAAAGTTCTTTGCAGAGTTTTGAAAGAATTGATTCTACCCTTGTTGGAAGTAATCAGATTTTATCCTTCAGGGGTTTTCTTTATAATGGAAAGAAAAAATACAAACTGTACTGCAAACTCACTAGCTAACACTGTAACTGATGGAGCTTTATGCCTGAATGCTGTGCTGTATTCCACATCGAATAGGGCATGCTCAACAGATCAACCAAAAGCATCTACAGCAGCTTGTACGTTAGTTTAAAATTAACTGAAATAGGGCAGATGATTGTGATAACTGGGAGCTGTGCACACACCCACACGAAGGCAGGAGAGGCTGTGCTCACCCTATGAAACCAAGTAACTTGGTAGATTTTGTATGCAGTGTATGTTTCTGAATTCAAGTTTCTGCCCTCGGTTGGCAGAACAGGAGCCTGATGTCAGCTCCTCCGTATCCAGGGCAGTAGTTATAAACCCCCTGAGTTAGWGCAGTATGTAGAAGTAGATCGTTCTTCAGCTTTTAGGGAAAAACAGTTTTAAACAAAGCAAGGAGGTGTAAGTCTGGCTCTCTGTTAATGAGTTGTGTGGCTGAGGACTCCTGAACAGTGTTACATGGATTGCAGGAAACAGTTACAGTGCTGGGCAGTTGATTGACCACATTTTGGTGGATTTAAGGTTGGTTTTGGCATGTGAAGATTTTTGAATGGTCTCTACGCTTTTGTGTTTTATTTTGCAGCACTCCGAGATACTTTGGAACATCGCCTTATTTGATGCTCGCTAGGATAAGGAAGCAAGAAAGCTAGATGAACAACTGGATGTTTGTCTTCCACTKTTTTGGTGTGCTGCAATCCTTAACTCCTAGATCTGTTTTGCAAAGCACCTTCAACAGTTGCTGCTTTTTTATGAAATGTGGTACAGAAGTGGTGCTATAGAGCTRCAGTTAGAAGAATAAGCCTGGGAGCAAGGCAAGAGCTGAAGAGACAGTGAGCTCATTAAYGCCTGCACAGCCCAACTGGCCAAAGCTGCCCTTGGCCTAGCCGGGGGAGGACACGCTGCCAGTGCCCWGCTGCACTGCTGACTTTGCACCCTGCGTAGTGCAGGCTGCAGCATGCACCTGCCTCCACTGCTGGCCAGTGGCATGCTAAAGGGCTCCAACCACACACTATCAGTTTTACCTGCTACTCAAATTTAGGCAAGATTATTTTAAAATAAACTTAGATACYGTTACACCATCACAGTCACCACTTTCCTACCTCATCTTTTATCRTGAACGAATTGACAGTTCACAGGCTAGCTGTGAACCTGAGTTTTCAGTAGGGGTTGAAGGAGCTGACCTCCATCTGGCTTTTGCACCCTGAACTTCTCCTGTGATGTCTCCAAGCATGTGTCAGAAGGGGCTTCAGCGATACAGGTACTGGTTTTAGGAGCAGCCACACCACAGTGCAGGCAGCTCCCTCAGGTGATGGGGAAGTTACCAGTTTCTGCTACAAACAGGCTCTTKCTTCCCTGAAAACCTGCTGTGGCAAACAAGAAATATACTACCCCAGTCAGCTTCTTGCTTAGCCTTTCTTTCCTTAAATTGTTTTTCTCCCTTTTTTCTTTTTTTCCAGCATGGGATTAGCTTTGTTTCCAGTATGGCTTTAAGCACTTACATCCATATTTCAATCTCATGTTATCAAATGGTGACACCTGAGACAAGTCACAGTGTCGCCTCAGCCTAGGCACTGCAGCAGGTTCAGCTCCTGACACTTCCCCCCCCATTCAATGCAAACACAGCCCCAGGCAGTGGCTGGCTGCAGGCCCACGTACACATACCCAAGTGTGGGTTAGTGTTGCACCGCTGCTGGCTGGGGGAAGCCAGCAACTCCCCTAACAAAGGCACTAGAGCTTTTCTCCCCTGCCCCGCTAAAGCAGGGAACAGTCTCTTTAGCACTCTACCTCCGAAAACTGGCCACTGTCATTGACCTTTTTTTAACCCTAAAGCAGCCCCTTTTTGTGCAAGAGYACGTGACCTTTTCCTCTCCTTAACCATGGCTGTGACCTGATGATCAATATTCCCTATTGAGGCGATGCTTTGCACCCCATGAAGTCASCTCTGTCCCCAAGACCTCCTGCTTCAGTGACAGAATATTTGCACATTCACGTTTACCTGCATAGTGTAGTCCTATGGACTGGGGGCAAAAAGGAAAACCAAAGAACCCCTTTATAGGATTTTTTCTTCTGAACAGTGACTCAGAGAGCTGGCAGTGTTTTAAAAAAAGGTGGTGTGCTTTAAACAAGATAAACATAACAAATTCCAGTTTGTTCCTTTTCTTATCTAACTTAAGCTACATTATTCATACATCGTGTCACTCTGGGGCCTAACTCGGCTACGGTGCCAATATGAGCTTGGCACCCGCTGGCTCAGGCCGCGGCGCCGTACGCACCGCCCGACCGGACAGACGTGCTGCCAGGCTCCGCTGACAGACACAGCCTGATGTGGTTCTACTTACCCAGCGAAACGGCTGGCGAACGGCGAAGCTGGTGCTAAGAGTGAACGTGTAGGAGTGAGCTACATCGGCATCACGCACAGCTCTCGTGTAAACAGCAGCAGCCGCTTCACCGAAAACGGAGCTTTTCACCCAAGCCTGAGCTGCCCGAGGCGGCGCTTGGCCGCCTAAGCGCCCGGCTCCCCGAGGGACACCGCGTGCTGCCGCCAGCCAAAGCGCCTGGGTGGCCACGTCCCGCCTGCCCCCGCGGCRCGCTGTGCACCGCCGACTTACGGGTTCGCTGGTTCGTATTCATGCACCTGCTGCCAGAGCCAGAGCCGAGTTAAAGGGAATTACWCGGAACAGCTCCGGTCGGCCTGCAAGGAGCAAGCAGCCCGGCCCGTCTCTAGTTCTTCTCTGAGCCGACAGACTGCAAATACTGCGCAACTGGGCGATAGCTCCTAGGGAGAAKTTTCCGCTTCCTCCCACACCTGCCGAGACACCTGATTAAAAATGTATTTTTTTTTTATTTTGAAAATAACAGTGCAGAAACTGAATCACAGGATTACATTCTTCAACTGCATTACACAAACCCAGACACCAGTGAATCATTTGACACTATGGTTTGAAGCCACAGGTACTTTGGTACAACAAAATGACATTAACAGTAGTAAGCAAGCACCACGGTCCATCAAGGGGCATATATAATAAAAAATAGTATTTGCGTTCAAGATAGTTTCAGTCACATTCGTATCACTAGGCATAACAAAGATCTGCTGAAGACAAACAGAAAACATGCTTACAGTCGCATAACAGAAGGAAACACTTAAAAGGTAATTGATACGGTATAATGTTTAGTGTTTATCTGAAAGACACCTTAAGGAAACCAAAGAACAATTTAACTTCCAAAAATAAGCTGTTAGATACAACAGGCTTCTTTGAGACTACAGTGTGTCCATTAAGCCCTACTGCAATGAGGACTGACAACTTCAGGTTACGCTCTCTAAAGTTATGTTTTAAGTAGGTAACTTATGGAATAAAAGCACGTAGCAAAGAATCACTACCTCCATTGCTCTGAACTAGTTAAACTAGAAATAATAATAACGCTAAAATAGAAACAGATCTGCCCAGCACCCAGGAGAATGGTTCCAACTCAACAACATCCTATAGAAAAACCCAACAAGAAGAGAACCTGTCCCCTGCGGGTGTGCACGCGTGTGCAGCGGGGACCGGGGCCCGTCTTCCACAGCAGAACAACTACAAGACACGGGAAAGAAACTGAAAATTTGGCTTCCTACTTGAGGATGCCTCAAGCCAAGTCTCAGCAGTAAAAATCTCAATTTTTTAACGTTTTCGGAGTGGCAGCAGTTACAACACTTCTTTTCCCCCCTCCTTTTTAAGATCAGAGCATGATCTGAAACTCCTGCTCTGTTCACACCTGTACAAAAATAACAGTCACTTGAGTTTATTTTTAWGCTTGCTACTCTTCTTCAGTTGTATACATGCATACAAATTCTAAAATYTCAGCTCTAGGCAGATACTTTCATTTATACCTCAAGAGGCTGAACATTAGTCACATCCACGAATTGAAGTAGTTCTAGGAGATAAAACCTTTTRCCTTAAAACAGGGTCCCAAATAGTTGCTATTCATTAGTTATCAATATCACATATAATGCAGCTTTTATCAAAGTTTCTTACACGGTCCAGTCATCTACAGCCTAAATACACGTATGACGGCCCTGCACACATTCAAAACGTTAGGTAAGATTTAGCCTTCAGAAAACAGCTTAAGGCAATCGGGTTTTATAAAGGTACCAGGAGGGCAAACGGCAGCTGCTCTCCAACGCTGCTTTTGCTGCACCGCGCCGGCGCTGCCGGCAAACGTCCCRTTTAAAAATCTCTCATAAAATGAAAGCAGAAGCTTAAGTGACTGCGAAGCCAAGGCTGCCGTACACGACGCAGCATATTCCAAATTCTGCCCCTCGCCCCTTTCCCGGCCCGGCCCGTTCCAGCCCCGCAGCCGCTCCGCACAGCGGCTTTGCTGGGACGCATACGCTCAAGCCTCGAACAAACTTCGCATTAAAGACTATTCTCCCAATATTGTACTGTTTATGGAATAATTTTCTGCGTGGTTGGACAATATTAAAAGAAAAATCGCATCGGTATGGTCATGGAATAGGTACTTTTATGCAGTTCTTTACTTTCAGACATTTTAATGACAGCTTTTCYGCCCTGGCAATACCTTCTTTCTGCCCAAAGACGCCCCAGACGCAGTTCGCCAAGCTCTGGGGACYCGGGTTGTTGGTGACCCGCAAGGGCATTCCTGCCACAGGGGACCCGCTCCCTTTCGCGGCGTTTCATGCCGGGAACGGCCCAGCGCTCCCCTCCCTTGGTTTCATTCCCCGAGGATGAGGAGCAGCAGAGGCAGCCGGTGCCGGCCTTCCTCCCGCTGCGCCTTCCCCCGGCGCCGGCCGCAGCAGGGGCAGGGCGCTGGGGCAGCTGCGGGGAGGTGGGGGTTTAGATCAGCACAAGACGCACAAACCGCAGCAACATCAGCCGAAGACACCTTCTACCCAGCTGCTAAGTTTTCCCACTGCTCACGGTATCACCTGCACGTACTGAATTCACCCAGCGCGGCGGTTCACACCGGAGCCCGTACGTGGGACRGCGCGGTCAAAACCCTGGTAGTATTCCAGGCTAGCGGATTAACATTTCTTTTGATACAGTGTTGTGATGGCTTAAGTAACGGCACATTTTTACATTCATGCTTAGAACTGAGAGGACAGTAGATGAGAAAGGCAGACGGGACTTCGAGCTCTGAGGTGCAGCAGAAGTCGCAGCCCCGCCGTGGTACATACGTGTTATTCCTTGTCACGAGTCCCAGTAAGGGAGCGGACTCAAAGCCTGACAGCTTGACTTATCTTTGTAAACACCACCGCCAGAGGCATTGGAAACACCCACGCAGAGAGAAAAGGCAGCCAAAAATTTTTTACTCGGTACAAGACCACGCAAGTCGCGCCTCTAAAGGCCTGGCTGTGCYGTCCCCCGGGGCAGCGCGCAGCCCTGCTCGCTTCAGAAATCGCACGCACACGCTGCACGACGAAGCCTACGGCGACAGCGCTCGGACTGGAGAAACGGACAGAAGTGACGTATTTCTAGAGGGACACCACAAGGCACCTTGAGAAACCAGCGCCYGGCCTGAAGTATCCCAGCAGCTTCCCTCCCTCTCCAGCAACGTGCCGGGATATTAGCTGAACTTTTGCTTCAAAGCAAATGCTTAACTTCCACTTCAACACTGCACAAGCAAACGCTGCAATAGCAGAATTCAGGTTCTGCTGAATGGGGTGGGGTGAAGCCATATCCTACTCAACATGTTAAGTGAAAGCAAATTCATTTTCAAAGCTGGTGTCCTGCAAGAATTTGCACGACAGAACATGTTGAACATTTCAAGTCATGGAARTGCAAAAAAGACCGCGACAGCAGACAGGCCATGCAGCTCCAGCAAGGGATACACCTGAGAGTTCAAAACGCAAAAGCCCTGGAACTAGTAAATAAGCGCGCTGTACCGAGACACTGGGCTTTACTCGCTTTGTTACAGCCTTGACGCGAGACTGAGCCAGCAGTGGAACCAGCGATTCACCTGTGCTGCACAGCGTGGTCACCAGCCGAGCTCCACCGCCCGCCACCCAGCGCCCTACGCGGAGGGAGAGGCTGTGCGGGGTCCACTGCAGGGCAGCGAAGCCCTGCGGACAGCAGGCAGTTCGTGCAGAGACCYGGGAGGGTGATACCACGTGTACGATTCAGAAGTCCCTTTCCGTAAAGCCTGACCGGGTAAGACCTCATCTGTGAGCAGCCCAGGCAGCATCTCCTCTGTTTGCTGCAGTTACTGTTTATTTCCACCATCTTATACGCTGGCTCACTGGGTTATAACTTGTAGCACCTACCAAGATCAGAAACATTTCTCTTCCTTTCCTCTAGCCTAAGTTTTGATGGCAAAAATCCAGKTGAGATAAGTTTCACAAGCTTTTACGGATTTGTTTTTGTTAAACACAGAATAACAGTCAGCATTGCTTGCAGTAGCTCGCATATAAATACAAARCAAGCTGTGGAGTTTTTGCTGCAGCCGTTTCCCCGTAGCTCCTAGACAGATGCCTCAAGCGATACTGCTACTGCGACAGCCACACGCTACCTCCACCTCCAGCAGCGGGACCTTTCTAAAACCAGCCCTCAGAGAGCWGAGCCGTCGGGGAGCTCGCTTCCCCTTTTGACAATTTACGGTCACTGAAGTTCAGTGGTAAGATGAAAATCTTTCCTCTGCAGCAAACTGTTCTGTAGTTTTTTAGTTCTTTTTGCTCCCACTATTTTAAGAATGCTAGTTTCACCAGGTAAGGTGATAAATGGAAGCAACTGAGCTTCATCAAGGTGCTTTGAAACACTGCCAGCTTTAGGATTTTCCACACCTTTATATGAATCATCTGGCTACTGCTGAAGCTACCAAGATCACTTCAAGCTTTGTAACAGCTTCTGGACAAGCTATATGTAAGCTGCTTTGGGAAATACAGTTTTTATTGACTGGCAATACTTTAGTGCTCTTAGCAACCTCTTTCACTCATGTTCAATGGACAAAAACTTGATGCCATGAAATTCTGAGATTTCTTTGAAACTGAAAAAGGAAACTTCTCACTTCAACCTTTTCATGAATTCAAGAGATATTACAAAGTGACAATTTTTCTTTAAAATTGTGCATAGGTTAGATGCTACATACTAAAAAAAAAAAAAAAAAAAAGGAGAAAAAGATATAACTTTACTCAAGAAAAGTCACCGAGCTTCCAGTCCCTAACTGAAGGGACGTATCCGAGTATCATTCCGCTTGAATACCAGTCTACTCGCACCTTCTGCCTGGGAAATCAGCTATGGACTGTTAAAGTAGCTTTTGCATCTTGAGGTGCCAGGGCTTTTTCCAGCCTACGAAASAGCATTTATTTGAGCTGGTTGGTATAGTATTCCCTATACGCAGTCGTCACGTATAGCTTATTGGTTATATCACCTTTAAGTCTGCAAACTAGATTTCTGTACTGGTCCAGTAACTGTGGCTACTCCACTACCCAGTAAGCCTGCTCCTATGGACGTACCATCTGTGCTGCTAACATGCCAAATCATCAAGTAAACATCATTTTATGATCTGGGCAGAAAAATTTGTTGTTCTTTCACCAAAGTAGCTGGTAAATTCTCAACTTTTGGGAAACACCCAACTGTTTTTTGAGCTTGCTGTTCACAAAGTTTGTAATTCTGAATCAAAGCTGAAAACATTATGCGACTTTACGTTCAAATAAATGGAAGTGTACAATCCTGCCAACTCAGCCAATTTCACTTGACTTCTTAATGGAGTTGTTCTTTCTTCCAGTCRGCCCCCTTCCAAGTGACAGTAGCTTAAAGCACAATAAACACTAATAGACCCTTAACTACCAGCTCCATCAAGCCGAAATGTTATTCTACAAGATAGGACAGGGTAGTTTAATCAATATGCTATAATTTGATTTCAAAAATGATCCAGACTTATAAGTAGAATATTTTTCTTTAATWTTTCCTCTACTTGTCTTTGCTTGTAATGAGTGATTTGCTGTTTCATTAGATTTTTTACGTTCATCTGTAAAGGATATCTTTCACATTTTACCCTCCTATTGTAGTACACCAAGAGGCTATTTTTTTATCCATTCATCTGAGGTATCTGCAAACTTCTGCAAYACGTTTTCATCTCGAGTCAGGCATATTTTGGGACCCTGTCATACTAAGCCCCCCTTCACCGTTTTTCCATGTTGCCTCTTGTAGAGAATACGAGGAAGTTTCTTCCTGTTGAAAACCTGAATGTACTGAAGCCCCAACAAAACCACAGTGAGCAACTTCTTAGCGATTCCCCCAGTACGACTGAATTTACAGTTCTCTTTCAGACAGTGCAAAGATTCACAAGTTTTCCCTTGTCCCACCTGGGATATGCAGTTATCTGAATTAAAAAAGAACAAGGATGGTTTCCTTAGGTGGGGGAGGGGAGAAAAAAAATATTTTTTGCTTACAGTGAGATTCAGAAGATGCTGCACAAAATATATCTTTTCTCTTTTTTCCCATAGATTATGCTCTTTTCTTTTTCAAACTGTCCCTGCAGCGTGAGAATTCCTCTCAATACTTTTTCCTGTAACTCTCCAATCCCTGCTTGGATTATTGGCAACACAAGTGATGTTGCACGATTCCCTGATTAATTTGCTAAAAATTGTATTCCCGTCTTCCTCTCCCACCCCCAACCCAATAGAGACACTCACACCACCCACACAGCCCCAACTAACCAACTGATCAGTGATTCAGTCAGGACAGATTCACAGCATTCCTTACCCTGTGCAAGTGAAAGTTTTTCTTAATAGGCCACATAAAATCTTTTGTACACCTTAGAAAATGCATGGTCCCT
This sequence comes from Rhea americana, assembly GCF_003343005.1. Lineage (NCBI taxonomy): Eukaryota > Metazoa > Chordata > Aves > Rheiformes > Rheidae > Rhea > Rhea americana. The sequence goes on from NW_028186923.1 coordinate 274,079, forward strand.
GATGTAGGTCAAGAATTATAAAGAAATAGGAATCTGTGGTAAGATGGCACAGACCTGGAAAACCACCCACTTGCATTTTAATTTCTATATCCAGTTTATATAGACAATAGATTCCTTCCTGCCTTTTTTAAAAAAATAAAGCTACCTTCCTCTATYCAGTATCCTGATCACACGTAAAATAAAGATGAGGGCTGGAGGGGAAGGGAGTGGGAAGGAGAAGAAAAGGGGGGATAGTTTCCATGAAAATGGCACCTATCAGGAAGAATTATTTCAGCACAGCAGCCTCACTGAGACACAGGTTTTAGCTTTTAAATCAGTTCTTTGGAGAAAAAAAATGCACAATTCCAATAAAACAATGCAACTCTGCTTCTGTGCATGGCTCAACAGAGCAGGTTTGGATTTGGTGGTGGTTAACCGCTTTCTGATGAGATATTTTGCTTGGTTCTCACAGTTTAGAGGTGAAGTTCAGCAGGCACACTTTTTCTCCTCTGGTTTTGTTGAATCTAGCTTTCCCGAGCTTCCCCCGTTGGCGGTGTCAGAGACTTGCGTCTTGTCCACGCACTGCTCCATGCGTTTCATAATCAAGTCCAGGAGAGTGTCCACAGCCTTCTCCACATTTTGTCCAGTAGCAGCACTCGTTTCAAAGTATGGTATGCTACAGTGAAAACAGAAAGGTTTGTTGGGAAGACTTTTTAGGACAGTTGAGACCAAACTCTCTATAATTATCAGGGATGGTTTTGGTGTTAATGAAAGGAATTTGACMGATTTGCACTTCTGGTTTGTCTGGATTTCATCTCTCTTCTAGGYAGAGCCAGGTAATATYAGGATATAAATACTAAAAAATCTTAAATTGTACMAWTTTTCCTGGAATTTTGACTTTGRATAGTCAAAAAATAGCTGAAAAAGTCCTGCAGAAGGTCTACTGGGACAYGAAACCTAGGTCTGCCTTTACAGAGAATTTCAGGGACCATGGAGTATCCCTTATCATTGCAGACCTGCAGATTTCTCCAACAGGAATCCTTTACTGTAAGAAAGTTTTCACACCTTTCTTAGATACCCTCTAGATACAGTATCTTTTCAAATCAGCTTAGTCTCTCACACGGAAATTTTTCTAGGCTTCTGCTAGGTGCAGCTGCCTTCCCAAAAAAAGTCTTCTGTTTCTACTAGTTTTCTTTCATGACAGACCTGGTGCAGTAACRCAGTGACCTTACATTAGTGGCACTTTCCTATTATTCTTTAGGCCTTCCAACTTTAGCAAGCATTAAATCTTAACACTGAGTCCCAGCTCTACTGGAACAATAAAACACAGCCAGACACTTGAGCGCTTACAGCTCACCTAGCACCCAACCACATGCCTGAGTAAAGATACCTCCCAACATAAATCAGTCTGCATGCCACAACTTGCAGTTCCTTCTCACTTGTACCTTCAGTAGCACTCAGTCTAGTACAAATGCCAGCATCTGCCTGTTCCAAAACCACCAAACTTTATTCGTTTTTGATATGAGAACCTACCTAGCTCCAGTACTTCCCTGTTCACTCAGAACTGCGCTCCCTATAAAAAACCTTTGCCAAAACACAATTTGAAYGCCCACATAGGCTATATAAGCCATRTATGTCCATTATTTTAAAGCCATGCTTATTTTTCCTATCATGCCATCATGACCTAGGTGTTTTACAGTTTTGCTTTTTGTTTTCAGCCAATTCACCAGCTGATGAAAAAAAAGCTTGCTTAAGTTCACCAGAACTAATCTGCTATTTAGCAGATAGGTATAACTTTTGCYATTTAGCCCTCAGTGGAAAACTGTCTACTTATAAGCACAAGTTAGCATAGGTGTAGCTGTTTCCATTCTGAAATCCCATTTTATTCCAGAAGAATGCCTCTAATTTTTATTTTTTTATTTTTTTTAATCAGAGAAGACTATCAATTGCTCAAGCACTTCCATCATTCAAACTGGCAGAAGCTAACTCCTCAGTATGACTGTCCTCTTTACTTGCCTGTAGAAAAATCTTACATTTAAGAGTATTAAGTCTGATTTGCTTATTATTCCTCATTGTCTCTCAGGTGGCCCCATCCTCRGTGAGCAACCCTCACTGCCTAGTAATGATGATTAAAGCAAAATAATACATTCTTTTTGCCCATGTAAGGAGATAGCACTATTTACCAGCTACAATACATGGCTAATTCAACCAGTATCAGGATAGCCTGTAAGTGATATTATTGCAAAAAAAGTAGAAGTGTGCATTTGCCCTTGGAATACACTGTACCTAAGTTCTCGTGGCAAGCCAACATCCCAAGACTGTATTTTTCTAATAAGAGTGCTTTATTTCAGCCATATTATTCATGCAATATTTTAACAAAACTATTATACAGTGACTTTGCCTTCTACCCATTTCCTACTCAAATAAGTTGGTCTGAAAGTGTGACAAGCTGGTAATCACTGCAGAAGGTGCATACATGTTACTGCAATACCTACAAAACTTAGGAGTTTAAGTATACTTGTGACTGCCTCTAGTCAGTCATCACCTATACTTACCACAGTTATTACCTAAATTTAGCTTCTCTCATGATTTGCTTACCCATATTTGTCCGCCAGGTCTTTTGCTTGCCTTTCATTTACCTCCCTTTGGTCTGACAAATCAGCTTTATTACCAATCAGCACTATATCTGGATTCTCACAATATGCATTGGCTTGCAGCTGACCTAGAAGGAAAAAACCTGGAGTTTAGAGAAAGCTGAAAGTTTTTTAAAGCCTAAGATTGTTGACAATTAAAGATACCTGAAACAATTTTCTTTCCTCCTGTCTGCCTTRAAATACCCCAGGCTACGTAACTGTTTCACATCAAACATATTTGTCATAGATTTACTCATTAAGGTGAATTTCAACATAGGAAGTGGGAATGGTAGTAAAAGCAATACTAGATTTTTTTTTCCCAAGTATTTATTTTACTAACACATGAAAAAGCTTAACAGCAAAGTGTAGTAAATATGGTGCTTTAACCTAAAAATGAGCATACTAATAGGCCT
>NW_028186923.1:277163-299688 GCF_003343005.1 Rhea americana
ACTGTGCCCTCCCTCCAAATCTCCTTGAGATCTCTCTCATTCAATAAAGACATTCTGGAAGGATTTATTCAAAAAAAAAAAAATCCACATTTGTTATAAACGCATTTCTTGAGAAGTGAGTGACAAAATACTCTGGTGTTTTTTCTTTTCRGCCTACTCATTAGCTTAAAGCTGCTGAAGATTCAGGCAAAAGTACTGGCCACATCTTCACCCTTCTRTTTTGTACCTTCACCCTTTTGTTTTGTACATAATTGTGCACAAAGCCATTTACTTATACTTGCCTCAATCTTGAAGTAACTGAGTTGAAAAGTTCCAGCACACAAAAAAAATAGACACTCAACTAGTTAAACAAGAGAATGTGATGACAGCAATGGATTAGGGGAGGAGAGAATTRTTGAAGAAACACAGCTACTAGGTAAAATTTGATGGAGCTGTTTTCACAAAGCTGTCTGGATCTCACATTATCTYCACATGAACTGCAGCTCATTTGTTGGAAAGCTGCTAGCTGGAAATGTACTRGCCTCTGTCCTGACAGCACTCCAAATGCCCTCAATTAAAAACAAACTTTGAGAATTTAACCTTTGTTTCACTTTTAGCACAGCCCTTGTCCCAAGAAAAACTGCCAGTGACTGCAGATACAAGCTCCCGTTCCATCATTCAATACACAGAGCTCTCTGGAAGTGGCACGGACCTTGCCAAGGGTCACAATGTGTTTAGCTGTTCAGAATCTGAAAGCAAACTCTGTGTAGACTTCCAAACAAAAACCTCAAAGCCCAATTTTAATCAAAACTCAACTAACAGCAATAACAAGAGTGTAGTTTCCAAGTTCCTGTATATTAACTAAAATTTGAGGTACACCCAAGGAAGTGAAAAATGCCACAAGTTTTCAAGAGGTTACAGATTTAATTGGTCATACATAAAGCAAACAAGATTATTTTGGGCATTTATTTGGTAATCTACCATGCAAAAGAAAGGGTGGGCGTCTTTCAAATTTGATGAAGCTTTTACCCTAAGTCRCAGGCCTCTCCCATCCATGACAATTCAGTTTAGCCCAAGGGAGTAATAAGGAGGTGCACTGCTCCACAAGACTGTGATGCACATCCTTGCATCTATGACAGGCTCTGTTTCAGTGGTGCATGCAATGACAGATCATCTCATGTGCATCCATATGTTTTGCAGCATACAGGCTGCAAGTACCTCATGTTTGGTTAGATTAGACATAATTAGTTTCTTTGAATGTTTTTCAGTTCACAGTGACGCATATAATGACACCTAGAAGCCTAAAATACACAAGRAAGCTTCAAGTCAACCAGTATAGGCAAGGTCTACTGTTCTACTTACTCATCCAATTTCTGACATTTAAGAAGCTCTGTTGACTGGTAAGATCAAACATTAGCAAAAAGCCCATGGCATCTCTGAAAAATGCTGTGGTAAGACTTCGAAATCTGAAGGAAGGAAAAAGATAAGATAGCTCTATTAATACAAACTGAGCCCTACAGTTCTAGTTAAATATATTTTTTGCAGGTCTTAACCAAGTAAAGGAAAATGAGAAAGAGTGTAAACCTCCTCTGAATCATTTGTGCAAAATTTCCATTAAAATATCCTGAAATACAAAGAGYGTGTATGATTTAGTGAACATATGTTCCCATGGAAGCAAAATCCACGACCTTCATCTTTGCTGTGATGTATCACATCAGTAGATAGTTCTTAATCAGAATGAGTTAGYAATCTACCAGAGGAAGCGTATATGTGAAAACATAAACATTGCTGGTGACTAATCTATTGGTTTGAATTCTGCTTGTCTGATTCAACTGGAAAAAAAAAGATAGATGCAGGGTGTGGAAAGAGCACAGAAAATAAAAAAAAGATGTAGAAGTATTTAATGCATCACAGATCATAGTGACAGAAATGGATCCAACTGCAGAGATGACATACACTTAACTGATGGATGCACATTGCCTAATAGAGCAAGTATTGAAAAAGACACCAAAGGAAGAGTAGCTGRCTACTTGCATGTTTTTGACTGTTCAGTGCGACTGTCTACTGCAAAAATAAGACAGATAGGTAAAGTAAGCTTATTGACAGGGAAAATTCCTCACAGTCCTATTTTCTGAGCTTCTCCAACCACTGTACCAAAGCTGTGTCTGAAAAACTTTATTTCTGATATATGTTTGTTGTCCTGAAATAACACGATTTTTGATTTTTTCCCCCCTCAATGGTTTATTCAGAAAGGTTAAAAACCTTGATTTCCAATGAGCTGTACAGCATTTCTGAACTCGTTACCTTTCCTGTCCAGCTGTGTCCCAAAGCTGGAGATGTACCTTAAAGGCTTTTCCTGGAGATCCATTTGGTCCTCTGCTGTTGTATACCTAAAAAGAGTCAAATCAGTACAATAGTAGTGCTGATACTGAAAGCCATCATTTGCCTCATAGTTTTTTTTTTTTTTTTTTTTTTTTTTTTTTTGTGGGAACTAAGCAACAAGTAAAGAGGAACAGTTCAGTCCTTAAGTTAAAGCTGACTCTTACTATTAAAAGTCACTTCAGAGGGAGGCTTCTAATAACATTTAAAAACTCAGAAGCCACATGAAACGTTTATGGAAGCTGCCYTGTAACGATAACTTGGTCATATTCAGTACTTCAAATGAGATCCAACTCTGTAAAAGTTGGTATATGAGGATGCTGAGCAAGCTTTCTGCATTCAATTTCAGTGCTGTTGTTATTATAGATGGCTGATAGGATTAGCCTCTATTACAAAAAACTATTTTTTCTTCATTAATTTCTGTTCAACATTGATGACTTCCTTACTAACTGGAATTGCAAACTCACAGTGCTTAACAAACAGCACTTACTGGGGCTCAATTCATTATGAAATGAAACAGTATGAAAAATAGCTGGTATCCTGAAAGACAGGGGGCAAAAAACAGGTATGATCTGTCTTCGTTGTTTGAGTTAGTATAGTAGATTCTTAGAAATTTTTAGAAGCAGGCAAACATAGCTCTTGTGCTTAGATCAAGATACAATGTGGATTTTATGGGCATGGCTTTATCCAGAGGTGCTGCTGGACTTCCCTGGGGAAGTGAAACGCTTCCTCGCCTGCCCTCCCTGGGCTGTAACACACAGTGTCTAGTTATCCTGCACAAACAAATCCACATTAATTGGAGGATGGATTACATGACCTCTGGAGGTCCTTTCCAACCTAAATTATTCTGTAATTCTAGAGATTTGTTTAAATTGTTGCAAATTCAGCATATAGCTTCTGACTGCAACACACTTTTCCTTGTCACAGGTGCCAAATCTCAAAATCAGAAGTGCATCAATGTATCAACCACTGACACCATTGTGTAAATTAAATATGTTTGCCAGGGCATCTTCCTATAATATTTAGCAAATTAAACAAGGAATCACATAGGGTCACTTTTTAAAGTGACTTTTATACAATAAAAAAACACAAATTCAACTTTTAAAATCTCTTTCTAAGGAGACAGTTTATTCCAATAGACCTTCAAGATGTTTCAAAGCTGGTAATTTCTGCCATCCTTATAAATCATCCTACCCCCAAAATATACAGTAATGGAAAAGTTAGTGAAGAAATCTGACTGCAACCTTTAGCAGAAGAGTTTCGCCCTCCTGAATGAATCCAGCGTGCATGTTCAGAACACTTTAAAGAGCCTCTGAATAATCAGAGAAGGAGCGCTCCAGCAATTTGCATGTTCAGACATTTCTTTGCAATAAAAATAAGCATTAATATTTTACTACCTCAGTGGAATCTGACAGCAAGGAGAATGACCCAGATTCCAACTTGTGGCTGGTAAAATGTGATGCACACATTTTACCAGCCTGAACTTACATAATGCTGTGAGCATAGAGTAATCTATGATAAAATCCAGATCCAAGGTTCTTTTATTCTGCCTAAGGCCTAATGATTAATTTTCTAGTACTGCAGCACTACAACCATTGCATTTTAATTGTCAGGTTCCCCTGGGACCTACACACTCTTGAAAAGTGCCCTGAGCAGAGCATATGCAGATACGCTGACGCGGCTCAAACAGGGGACCAATGAACACATAAATTACACCTGAACCTCCAAAGGGGTTTAATATTGCCAAGACATTTGTTTTTAGTCAACTACTACAAAACTGAGAAATGTTTTAATAATAGATATTGTGAATGATTTTTAGGTCCTACATTAACCTGATGAAAAGCTGAAAAGCACTTAGTCTTGTTCAAAGTAAAGAGCATAAACTTTTGTCAGAACTACAGTTATTCCCAGGTAAAAGGATTAACTTTTAACACGTTTCCCTTGCCAGGCTGAAACACTCTAGATAAGCAGTGGTTCTTAGGCCAACTGAGTCATCTCTGTGTCATCAAGACCTACGAACACCTTTCACGCAAAATTCTTGAAGTATTTCATGCAAGTTAAAAAGAAGAAAATTTAAACAGCTCTCCAAACTTTGAACTGGGGAAGTATTTACAATTTTTAATCAAGGAAATGTCTAAAATCATTGTCCAGGGTCTAATCTCTCTCTCTCACCTTTTTTTTTTTTTTTTTTTTAACTATTTAAGCAAAGTACAATTGTTACTATTAGAAAGCTGAATTTAAACCCTGTATCTAGCCTGCATTTGTCAGGATCTACGGACAAATATATCAGTCACATTAAATTAAAAAAAAAAAAGCATGTGTTTCCATATCCACGAGAAGAATCAGACCGACAGTACACAAGACTCATCTCCTATTTAGTATCAAGCAAGCTGGCCCGCGGTACGACGTCCGTCAGCCCTAACGGCAAGGACTGCCGGGATACACTWCTTATGCTCCGTCCGCAGCCTTGCTACTGCTCCATGCGCAGAGAAGCAGTGTGGTGCCTTTGGCAGAACTATTTCTTTCACTAGCTTSCTGTGTGGTCTGGAAATAAGATGAATCCTCTGCACTTCTATCATTTTCCATCTTTTCTGTTTAATTACGAGTTTGGGGGCTACAGTTACTCCTAGTCACAAACAAACCTCACTCACTAGCATCATGCAAACTCTGCTCTTGGAAAGATCTTTTGATGACAATATGCAATAAATCAGTGCACCAAACAACAGCTAAGGATAATGACATCTTTCCCTTTTACCTCGTTCCTAATTATGACTTATTTGAACCAAAAACTAGACCAGGAAAAGCATCATCAACACATGTTTTACCCCTCAGTAAGGGGAGCAGTATGCAGCTACGTAAAATTTACTCTCAGTAATAATGAATAAAGAAGAAAAAAAATAGCAGACATTATTCATATAAGACCACTTACCACTCGTTTTTCCCGGAAATCTATCCCTACTGTTGTGATGAATTTTGGATTAAATTTGTTATCAGTGTATCTGTACAGGAATGTTGTTTTTCCAACGCCAGAGTCTCCAAGGGCCAGGAGCTTGATCAGATAATCATAGTCTCCATCAGTCATAGTGCTAATTTTTAGGAACCTACGCAAAGAAAAGGAATAAATTGATTTGAAGAAAACAAAAAACCCTTCCTGTTTTTTTTTTTTTTTTTTTTTTTTTATGGTAAGCACACAATTCTACTCTATTTTCTTTCCCTACACTACGCTCTTCCGATCTTTTTTTTTTTTTTGTTTTTTTTTTTTTTTTTTTGCTTCATTTATATTTTTGTCCATTGAAATGCTGCTCCTTGTAATCAAGGTTGCAAGTTACATTTGTATACTTGCTAATGAAAAGAACCAGTAAAATTCATAATTTCAGTTCATTTGACATGTGATAATACAATTTATACTTTCAATTTTTTTAGATAGGATTGGAAGCTTAGATTGACGGAGTTTGAGACAAATTTTTTATTTTTGTTTTGAATATTGCTGTAAGACTTTCTTTAATGAGCACAGATATGAAACACAGGGCTAAATTGCCCTGCTCAAACTATTCTGCATTTCAAGAAAAACAGAAATGCAGAAACAGGCGTGAAAAGGGAAACCCAAACACGGCTCATGTTCTGGCCTGCAGCCAAGAAGAGTCCCCAAAGACAGCGCAGGATATAAAAATTCTATTCTTTATCCAGATTATCTACATTTCCATCAGGGAAATTGGACATGGTTTTACACGGGGTCTCTCCTAGAAAAACACAAGCTATATGATGTTCTCTGCACTATTTAGAAAGCTTTGGTGTTCTCAACAACCACCTTACGGACACTGAGATACCGGTTTCTATTAGAGATCTGCTGTGTAATCTGGAAGCTCTGTCACATGAAGCATTCCTTTGAACTGTGGGATCATTCTCCGCGAAGGCTGTAAAATATCACTGACACTAAAAAATTAATTTGTGCCACTGAAAAGTGTTGGAGGACAGGACAAGAATCAGCAAGAAAAAGTCATTAATTGTGTAATGATTCGGCACCAAAGGATGGCAGTGGCCAACAGTCCATACCCCAGATYGATTCCAGAAACTTTACTCTCCAGAAAAATTATTTTTTTATTTCAAAGGCAATATTTTTATTCCAATTTGATCACGTACAAATTTAATAACAGTCTTCCCCCACCCTCAACCTGAACAAAATTTGAGTTAGACGCCTCATTGCAAGAAGTTCACCCAATGTTCACCAGTCTTCACTGTTCTGCAATTGAACGGGGGCAAAACTCACCCTGTGGTAAAGATGAACAGATCAGCTCTGAAGTTTCAAGTGGCACTAACAGGAAGCAGAGACAGAAAAAAAGAAAGAAAGAAAAAAACCCACGAGAAACACACATCTTCCAGACATTAGAAACCAGCCGGACAAACGCATGGCCGCTGTGGCTCCAGGCCCCCAGGTCCAGTACACAGGCCAATGCGGGCAGCACGATGCCTTTCTGGCCACCGACACGCACGCGTGTGCCACCAGTACAAACGCGGGCAGCACGGGGGCTCCAGTCCTGCTCTTCCTCTCCAGCTGACCAGAACGAAGCAGCAATATGGACCACGGTGGCCGGCAGCAGCCGCCTGGCCTGGCCGGTAGCTCCTGGATGCCCAGTCCTCCCAAGGTCACAGGACTCGGACCTCCCGTCTACTCGCCAGCTGCCCTGCTTGAGGCTGGCTGATGTTCACAGGCAACAGAGAGCGCCCGCAAGACGACAGCCAGGAGGAGTCAGCGAGAACGTAACGTTGACTGTGGCGACCCAGCACAGGGCACAGCCACAGCAGCACGCAGACCAGCCATCTCCTTACATGCCACGAGCCCTTTTTGTCACTCCCTCCCCCCACCTTTTCCCAAGTTTGGTCCTGCCCAAGCCATCCTGATCCCTCCTTTTCCCTGCTCCTGGTCCTTCCCCTGAATGTCCCATCACAGGTCTCGTACGTTTCCCAAATGCCCTTATAGCATCCTGCAATAGGTTCGGCACCATCCCCAAATGGTCTCCCCCCCTTGCATCCCATAACAAGTCCTCTACCCTGCAGGCAACAACCCTCTTCAGCCGGCATGGCTTTCTGCAGGCAGCGTTTCTTCGGGTGCCTCTTCTCAGCGGGTTTCACAGCAAGCACCACAGGCTAATCGCTCTCCGTCGACGGTTTCAGGAGTAGCCAGTTCAGCGTGCCCCTGTCTCACCGATCTGGTTACACGTCCCCTCCTTTTTCCACTCCTCGGAGGGCCCACATTTAGGGTGATCGGGCATTAGTCACAACCTTACACAAGACTGAAAGATCAGACGGACAAGGACTGTTTGCAGAGCCCAAGTTCTAAACAGTAGTACATGAAATCACCAGGGCTATGCATTTTTATCTTGAAAGAAATACATTTCTTTCCCTAGGAAAAGACTAATTAAAAAAGCAGAGTAAGCAATTATCCGAAGCTCACTGTTAATAAAAAGGAAAGCGCTCAAATACAATTTATTCTCTAGTACAACCAGTTGAATGCACATCTGCCTTGTTCTGTGAAGCACACAGCAAAAAAACACCCCCAATCCAATGTTGCAGATACTAACTGGAGGTGAAGAAAGAAAAGCAGATGGTGAGCCCACAGCGTGGGTTCAACCCTGTGCCTCAGTTAAGTTGCTTTTTTTTATTGCAAGTCAATTTATTTTCTGTAGGCCAAGAGTAACTACTTAAGGGTAGTAAACATCCTCAAAAAAACCTGCAAGTGCTTACATGCATTCTACAGCAATTTTAGGCTTTTTTCTATATGCAGCAGTAAAAAAGATCAGCAAAGCCTAYCTTATTAAGGACTTGTAAAACAGATATGTCAGAAGTCGCAGGCTAACACAAATTCATACAAAAAGGAAAATCTTAGCCAGATTTGCYGGGACTGCTTCATGCCCTGAGCAGAAGTTCCTGGAGCCAAATATATGCAGTAGTAATAATTTCTGTAGGATTTTCATGGCCCCATACAGTGGTCGTCTAGTTTTGCCAACCTGCCGAGCCAAGTGGCACAATCTAGTTGGGATGGAAAGCGCGACAGAAATGAGGGACAGTTTTCTCCATGCCTAGTCTCAGTCTATCTTAACTGGATTTAATCTATAATCCTATAATCCACTTCTACATTTGGAGAGCAAACTCATAATTATCACTRATAGGGATATAGCTCTCAATACATACAAAAATCAAAAATTAATACCTCTGAAATAAATAGSCTTGATATGCAGCACCTCTCAAGAAGAGGGAGATTTTGTTCCATCKCAACGTAAGGGAAAGGCACCACCCAAGGCATCCAGCTCTAACCAGAGAAGTCCTCATGTCTCGCCTCAGACCTGCTCAGGTCCCTCTGACTTCCAGGCTGGTTGCACTGTCTGAGACTAGGACCATAACCACCATTCCACTGGCTGCTTGGAAAGAGGGAAATTACACTTCTCTCCTTTACTAGTGTTTTCRTTAGCAGTGTCTTTCCATGAGAAGTTTCAAACTTGATAGGCAAGGTGGTCTACTGCAAGAAACCCCAAGCAGCTCTTAAATGCTAGAGCTGCTCTACTATGAAAATTGTGGCAAACTATGACTGTTTCACCCTCACGCTCTCCAGAGAGGCACTCATTATTGTTTCAAGCAAAACCAAAACTCCTTCCACTCACAACCAACTCGATATTTGAGGCCAGCACGCTGAGGCAGGYAGGAACGCTGGGCTCCAGCAGCGTTATGCTCCCCTCCCCGCAGCAGCGATGGCCAGGCTCCACCAGCTACCAGCACTGGTCTCAGCTCTCTCTCRTTGCAAGAAATCTGAAGCTCCCCTGGACTGAGGGCAAAGAAAACATCCTAGTTTTAACTGCACACATGAGCAGCCTTCAAGGTCAACACTGTATTACTGTAAACATAAAATTCTGATTAATTACTGTACTCAACTTTGTTAGTATTTGCTGTGAAGCTCTCTAGGGGAAGATAAGAGGTTGTATGTGAGAAACAGAYCCATAAGGATATTTATGCACCCATATGAAGTGCCTCAATAACAAAAAGCTTGGAAGTACATGAAAACACAAGCTAGCTGACATTCTCTTTTATTTGGTTCTCAGTAYGACTTCAGGCTTTTGCGTTTTTCCAGCATGTAAATGAATATCCATTCTATTCCAACCTTTACATGGCAACCCAGGAAACCCTGGTCAAATTCCTTGATGAAAACTCCTATGTGTGTCAATACAAGTCCTTAATTTCCATCAGAACAAAATTTATCTTTTCCGGTATTTAAATTAGGAAGTATTGAGCTGCTCTGACTAAAATGGAGAATGAAGCCCATTTTGATCATCCTATAGTTCAACAGCTTTCAGGATACAAAAGCTGGCTAAGCGCTGAGCAGTTTCACTGCACAGCATTCATATTTTTGACAGATATAGTCACCCAGAGAGGCTGGACAAGCTTTTGAGAAATTTATCTTTTGATGGTAAAGGAGTAAAGAATTCAGAGAAAAAATCCTGTCGCCTGCCAGCTTTGCCCCAGCTGCCTTGCACTGTGCTCTGCAGCGGAGGCCGGGGCACAACACAGAAATTAATTCACTGCTTTTAACACTTTCCAGRATAGCTCAAGCTCACAACAGGACTCCACGCAGGCAAAAAGGGTATTTTACGCCCCTTGATGTACCTCATCAGAAGTATGAGGATTATTAAAATTTTTCTGGTCAACATAATCACCGAAGCATCTGAACGGCATCCGAAGCCACCAAATAAATTCATCCCTGCCAAGGTGAAAGAGCCAGCGTGGTTAGCTATTTGATGGAGATGGGAAAAGCACGCTTCAGAAAAAGCCGAACGTGCGAGGGTTTCACAGACCAGACTGATCCACTTCCACGGCATTTTCCTAAGCATCTTAACACTMGCAAAGTGCTTGTGGTTGGGCAAATTAAGTTCTTGCTCCACAGAAAATTTTGCCATTAAGATTTTAATTTTATTTAGAATGCAAGAGTTGTAATAGTTACTTATTACTAATAATTACTTTTAGATAAACATCTAAACTTGTTTTTAAATGTGTCTGTAACTAACTGAATTTGACGATTCTGAATACTTCCATTTGCTTTATGACAGATGTTAGCTTAAATAATATGTACAATGAAAAGCATAGCCYATAATGTTTGAAACAAGCTTAGGGTTCTTAAATGAAGTAAGTTCGGAGTTTTTCCTTAAAGAAAAAATTATTTCAAGACAGTTTCTTTTACTGAAAAAAATCTACAAAACACTTCAATATTTTATATTAAGAAGTTATTAACAAGGTATTTTAAGTTAAGAACAATATACTTTCTTTTATTCAACTTTAATTTTAAATGTCTCATTAGATCAAGCTGCTGAAGAGAAATACCCCTGGGCTACAATGTCAAAGTCTTATATTGTTCAGACAAAGCAYCTCAACTCATGATTTGCCACGATGCTACTGGGGTAAAAAAAAAAAAAGCCCTATGTCCGACTTCTTCACTTTCCAGTCCCCACCATCGTGACAGCCTTTATGGGTTTGAAGTTTTAATACATCCTAATTAATTTTGCCATAAACTTGTCACTGCTGCAGACCACCTACAGTGAGGACACCGAGTACATGTCCACGTCTTCTCCTGCTTTCCATCTGGCAGGATGGAGTTGACCTRGAAGCACACCAGGGGTGGTGGATCTCTTTTTCCAAGCTGCCAAACAATATTTTCTTCCACTTTTAGCCTGGCAGCCATGGAGACCACATGCTCCTCTGCATGCCTCAGGGAGGTTTTTCCTGACAAAAATAACAGCATCAGACACGTGGGGGACCAGAGCAGGGAGGACAGCTTGTATTCTAAAGGGGGAGATTGTCACCTACCATGTTATCTAGAAGTAAGGCTGGTCTTCTCCAGTGAAGGCATCAGCACCTTGCTTGAACCATCCTCCCCGAGAAACATGGAGCAAAGCCAACAGGACACTTTTTTGCTGTCTTGGCAGGTAAGATTACCATCTAGACCAGAAGCAGCTTCTTCTTTCATGACTTATTTTGTTCCATCTCAATGTAATGCTCTCTAACTACAGCATAACAGGTTATTTAAAACGTGGCACTTGTCAAAGATCCTCCAGAGAGCATTTTCTCGATACAGCTGCAAATAAATCAATCTAACCTTAGGACATTTGGCAATAACCTATAGGGAGAGGAAAATCTACTACCTCAACACTACGCTTTTATTCTGCAACTTTTTACCAAACACCAAATCTGAAGACAACATACTTTGGTGCACACATTTCACTGCATGCAGCTTTCCACCATTCAAGAGACTAGTATCTCAAACACACCKGCACGAACTTCAGGCTGATGYGGCACTTAACAGGACRCGAGGAAAAGGAATTCAAAACCCGKATTTCAGTGCCWGCACTGTTCAGTTTGACAAAGCCAAAGAGTTTATGCAGTTTTGCTCTCCRACWGCCTCACCTCTTCTGCTGCAAATTTGCCCAACATCCTTTTTGAACTGTCCCAAAACCTCACAAGCAGCATTGCCTCTGCCCACCCCACTGCTTGCACAGTACGTCTTGTGCCAGCGCTCTGGGGCCCTGTCCCGCACGGCGCCAGGCAGGGAGCCCCGGCGCTGCTGCAACCTGCCCTTCGGCTGATGCTTCAGGAGGTCTTGGGGCAAAACAGCTCCATCCGCAGCGGTACCCAACAGCACAAACACGGTCACCTRCAGCGGCGCTTACAGATTCTGCTGAGGGTTCTAATCCAGTTTCTACTAACGACCATTTGCCTTTGGCACAYCATAAATTAAAGAGAAAGCTACTCTTTCTTCCCCGAAGGAAATCCACTCACACTTCAATACATTCTCTGGCAGATCAATAAGCAGATTCACCATACGTGTGTTCTGGAAGACACCTCAGAGCATGGAGAGGGATGAAGAGCAGAAAAGCTGCAAAGCTGATTTTCTTCTTCTATTTGGAGTCTGTTCCTTAAAAATTGGGAAAATGGTAACTGAAATCTAAATTGCCTTTGGAAAAAGAATATTTTTGGCTGGGAACAAATTGAAGCCTGTGGAGAAATGGTTTCAATCCAGAAATTCCTTTTCATTTCAAGATGTTTTGATGTATATTAAGACCAAAAACTAAGCAAGCTAAAATTGAGGCAAGCCTAATTTAAAAACATGGCTGGTTATACATACTCTTATCCTGTCAGAGTTTGGAAAAGAATGTTTAAAGAAAAATGTTCAAACTTCTAAATGTCAAACTTTACAGATTTTTAATCTTTAAAAGAAGAATCTCCTAATCAAATACACTACCTACTAGATGTTCTGATGATGCATTTTCTCATTAATGGAGAGAGTCATTGAAAGGAGGACATCTTTACATTTATATAAATTGCTAATGGGAATATCATCAAGGAAAAACTATGCTCCAGAGAGRAAAGTCAGTTCCAAAAATATGATTTTATTTCCCTTGACACACTATTAGTTAAAAGCCCAACAAACAAAAGTGTTGTATAAATAGCATTAGCTCTGGGAAGTGCASGATATAAAGCACAGTGCACATACTGCACCAGCAGCTTGTCAGCAAGAGATTCATCTCTGCAGCAAAACAAATCACCACCATTACTATTCATTTAAGCTTAAAAATTTTAAATGAAATTAAWTAAATAAATAATAATAATAAAACAGTGATGGCCTTGAGAGCCAGCTCMTGGATGACTACATCAGAGGTACACCAGGCACATATAGCAACCATTACTTACTCAGACTGGCAAACCCTGAGCCTATCTGATCTCACACGTGAGCTCTACGCTCTCCACCGCAGCAAGTGTCAGGGTATTTTGGCTTCCTTCCGATCCTGCTGCTTGAGTCAGGCTCCTCCAGTACAACTCAACCCTCACTGCCTCCCTTTTTTTCGGACAGCCTCTAATGTCTAGAAACTTCAACATCTCATACAAATGTGATACTTAAATAAAACACAATGCCGCTCCAAAAGCCTAGCTGTAGCTTAAAATACCCAAAAGCATAAAAAAAATCACGATCCAGCCCCATTCAACTTTCCCTTGAAAAGGGCCTGTGAGACAGCAAGGCATTAAGCATGTTTCACAWGCCATCACCAAGAAAACCCTCTTTTTCATTCCCAGACACTCCACAGACATTAACTTTCTGATAAATAAAGAYGTAAATAAATAATTGCAGGGAGAGCTCCAGTGGAGAAAGTCTGGAGAGCCAGGCACAGCTGCTCTGTGGGAGGACAGGCTGCCTACCAGGTTTCCTGCTAGAGCTGCTTCGAAGAGATGAAAAAATCCTCACTGCAGTAGATTCCTGTGGGAAATCAGAGCCAGGATGTAAAGACTGTTTCGGAAATGCATTATTTCTAGCTCCATCTATCCTCCCAGAGAAATCACAAAGGCTGTAACAGAAAGATTTCCTAATATAAACCTGAAAGAAGTTGGTCTTTGCAATTTTTTCATTATATTCTTTAAATAGAAATGTGAAGTTCTGTAACACTAACAGAAAGCCTCCTCTAGCTTTTTTAATACCATAAAAACTTCCTCTTCCCAGATTCTCTTCTTTTCTCAAGCTCCTGACTGATATCTTGAGCCATGGATACTCGATCAGAAGTATCTTGACCCCACACTACAAAACACTAAACCCCCTGCATATATACATGGAATAAGTAAATCTGTCCTAACTTCCCCAAAGCACAGAGAATGCATGAAATCCCTGCCACATGCTGCACTTCCCATAACCAGGACAACAAGACCTTCCAGGTGCCAGACTGGTTTTACCCTGCTTGGAGCAATTTTAACCATACTTCCGAGACAGACTCTTCCCCTGGTGTTCTTGTCCCTTTTGTCTGTTTTAAATCACAGAGGCCTCTGCACGCTTTAGTGAGAACTAAACTCTAGTTGTCCCCCGCACCTCCACTCCCTAAAAAACCCCAAATAACCTATTATTGTTTTGCTGGGGGGCAATGTTTATCACCTAAGGAGATTCCAGGACAGAGCTCTGCACAGATCAGCTTATTAACACCAACCTCAAAGTAGTCATATCAGTCATCTCTTTCCTTACAAAAAGGACATACAGGAAAGCGTGGAATGCAGACAGGATTCAGTTTACGAGTGCATTACCAGAAAGCAGCCTCACAAATACTTCGCAAGCAACAGAAACAGGCAGGATGTAGGAATGACAAGAATAAAAAATAATAATAAAAAAAACATCCAGTAACATCAGCATCATGCTATATTTTGTCTGCAATCATCTGCCGAAAAAGCAGAGCCTCGCGGGTGCCAAATAAATGGCTCACATTGAGGAAAAAAAAAATAAAAGTATTTGGCTCAAAAGCAAACATTTTGCTGGAGTTATACAAGGATGAAACTGGAGCTGGTTTTTCTATCCAAGATCAGGCCCACGTAATAATTTTCATATAGGTGAAGTGAGCATGCAATACATAACAGATAAAACATTAACCTGAAAGAAGGGATCTTTCATCACTCTCCTCCTCAGAGAAAGCCGGCAGAAGCAGCCAGACGCTCCTGGTGCTGGTGCCTCGCAGCGCTTGAGTGCGGACAGGTTCAGCCTTCAGCAYGAAAAACCCGTGGCAAGTCACAGCCACGTACTACTCACTTCTAGCGAGCCAGGACATCCTTTTTCAGAGAGAAAGGAATATATACAGAGCATGCTGCATTTCAAAAGTGTTTCCTCAAATAAACGCACTTCCAACTTTCAGACATCCAAACGTATCGGTGATATAAAGGCCCATTCCAAAGTATGCTTCCACCAATTTCTTTCACCTCCATAGTTAAGATGGTCAATTTACTAACAAACTACTCTCTGTCGACACGTGGCCCTGCAAAGACGCCGTCAGCACTTCATCTTTCAATCTCGTTTTGGTTCACAAGGAGCCCACAACAAGCATTCACACAAGCAAAACTGGCAAAACTCATYCCTGGATGCAAAAATTACTCAGCTATCACTTTTTAAACACATGGGTAAGCATCAGACATTTCCCAAGYGTTATAAATCCTTCACTCCATCTCACACCCCATAAGGTTTATTCAGAATGAAGTAGAAAGCACGCTCTAAGCTCCCCATATCCGTAGGGTTTTTCCTAATCACATACCCTCAGCTTTGGGGGTCCTTTTTTTCCCCAACAGCCTCCTCCGCAAGCACAGGTCCAGTTCCTGAGGGGAAGATGAGCACTGAAACCCTTCCCTTCCAGCCTACGTGTTAGCTCCACCTAAAGACTCCACTTAAACTCTCATCACACAGAAAGGTCATAATCATATTTGGGAGGGCAAGGGGGAGTGACGAATTCAGTCATTTTGCAGTACTAATCAATATGAAAAATACATTACAAAAAAGGGGGGGGGAAGAGGTAAAGAAGGGAAAAGACCTCACCCAATTGCTTCCAAAAGCTATTATCAAAAAATTACCCCAGTGCTTTTCTCCACAAGGTTGCCAAACAGATGGTAAGAGGTTAATTATAACACAAGAGATCATGTAAACTTCCCTCTATTTTACCTTTTCAAAAACCTGCTTGGTAAGTGTAAGAATTGTTTCTGGGTTGATTGTGCTATGGTAGGCCTGTATTTAATGTGTAAACCCGTCCATCACACTTGAATGACCACACAAATGTAACTGTGCTGCTGGCTACAAAATAATGATAACTTAGAAAACACCTGCAAAGCATACAAACCAGAAATGGATTTTGCAAAAATCAGCAGGACCTTGCTACTGTAAAATAATCCAAACGATAAATCATTTTTGCTCATACTTCAGAAAGGAAGAGAAAATAAGTGTAGGCATTAMCAGGATTTATAGGAATATTTTAAGAAGGAAGAAAGTCTGGCTTACTGAACAAGATCTCGTGTAACATATAGGGTCACATAGTCACYTATGAAGGAATCCAGAAGTTCTGCAAGGTCTAACTGCACCCAATGAACCATCTCCCCGCAAACTGTAGGGTAGTGGGGTAACAGGACCCCTGTTAAAACGGCAGTGTTGCTTCACACCCTACCAATGTGCTGCAACTTGCCGTAAATTCAGAGAGAGACTTTGAACAGCTCTTTGCTGACTTGCTGTGCAGACCCTCCAAGTCTCTCACGCTCATTTGAAGCAAGTGAAACCTACCATTCATTATGCTACTTATCGGCCTCTGAGTCAGGAGGAAAAAAAATGCTATGAAAATTTATGAGCTAATATAGTTATCTGAAAGACATGAACTGGGTTAGACTTCCCTTTTAACTGCAGCAACAAGATATCATTATCCATACTTCATCTCTTCCTGACCTTATCAAATTCATGTTTAGAATCCAAAACTCATCATAAATCTTCTGTAAAACTCCTTTGACAAAACCCAGCCTTTGCAACAGAGCACATGACTGTTACACCACTTTTCATTACCATATTTCTCCAGATCTCTATTTAAATTTAGGAACCCTGATATGCTGAAGATGACTCCAAACTGGATGATTATATCTAAAAGACCTGAACGTTTGCCAACTACTCATTTTTTTTTAATAACACTATGCTTCTTCCTGCATACATGAATCAATATGTGCAACGAACAGTTACCAACCGAATAAAGAGCAAGGAGGTGGGGGAGGAAAGTCAACTCCACATCTAAGAAAGTCTGTCTGGATAGTTGGGTCCCAGTTCTTAGATGGTGTGAAATAGCATTGCTCCCCTGACAGAAAGGGAGTTACGCTGTTTTATAATTAGTCAGTGCAAAGTTGGCCAATAAAACTCAATTTTGTTATGGATCCTTTTTAACATCCTTTCTAAARTAATTTTAGAAGCAGTAGAGGAATACGGGGCTGAACACCATCAACCAGGGGGCATTCTTATCCCTCTAATTAATCCCCAAATSAAAAGCAAACCTTTAGGAGGAATTCTTCACTGTGAGAGTGAGGGAGCACTGGAAMAGGTTGCTCAGAGAGGTTGTGGAGTCTCCTTGTCTGGAGATCTTCAAGKCCCGCCTGGATGCAACCCTGTCTAACATGCTCTAGGTGACCCTGCTTGAACAGGGGGATTGGACTAGATGATCTCCAGAGGTCCCTGCCAACCTTACCGATTCTATGATTCTGTCTTTGGGTGCACCTTCACAAAGTATGCACTGTGAAGTCTGAACCAGCATTAAGACTTGGAGGGTTTGTTTTGTACTGCCTACAGGTTAAGGGCTATCTACAGTAGAGGGAAAAACTGATGAAAAAACATGCATATCAGTGGGTCAGAAACTGTCAGATCTTCCTTTTTAAAGCTACTTCTGAAAAGTAAGAGGATGAAAACRGTTCCACTTCGGAACTAAATTTGGAGGGGGGGAGGTTTGAAGACTGCTAAAACCTATCACACAGAAAATGTCTACCTGAAGTATATGGTAGCAGACAATACTATTTTTGTGCTCTTGCCTGAGGAGGAACTGGATGCTTGAAGCTCTGGAAGTTACAGCCAAACTGGAGCACCAGAGTCTGAGACCTTGATCTCCTGCTCTGTGGCCAGGAGACAGCACTCTCTGCGATACTGAAGAGACAACGGATGCTGGAAGTCTGACCCCAGGCAGTTCCTCGTCTGTGGGGGAAATGTGGAGACTACCAGAGAACGTGTGTGCTGCAAAGCAAAGAGCAGGTTTAGTCATCAGCTTCATCTCGAGCCTGTTTTCCATGGATACTGCTGGTTACTACATCTGCTATAGTCACAGTTTGGCCATTCTGTTTCTGAATTAAGAGGAGGAGGATTTGTACAACATGCTGATAGCCTGGATGGTGTACTCAYCTCTATCCTGTCAGCCCTGTCCTGTAACCTCACGCCTGAGCGAGCCATGCTTGGGCCCACAATAAGGTGCAAAGCACTTTCAGCCTGTCCCTCACCAGTAAGCTCCAGCACGAAACCAAAGTCTGTGCATCCTGCTGCAGAACCTTACTGATTCTATGAAGCCTTGCTGTGCATCTGCCAACTCATTCAGCTCTTCTCAAACCTTTCTCTGATGCCTTCAGACCGTCACAGCCACTGCTRTATTTGGCAGACACTTCAGCAAGTTACTACATCCCTGTGTTAGGCAATCTCAAATGCCACCAGTTAACACRCTGCAATGTTACGTGAAGACAGCACATCTATTCAGACGAAAGCAGCTACTGCAGACCTATGTCCTATCCAGCTCAGAGATCTGAGGCCCTGGATCAAAAGGGCACAAACGAAGAGTCTGTAACTCTGCCCTGCAGAGAACTTTGCAGCACAGAAAAGGGACAAAGCAGAGAGCACACTGCCACTGTGAGCACAGGGTTAACTGAACTATTTCTAGGCTGCACTAGGCAATTTCTCCTTTTCTTTAGGACAGAGAAGTAGCTCCACCAGTCAATGAAGCTAGCTGTCATTTACAGAGCTGAAACCACATTACTCTCATTTGGACAAAGAGRTCTCCCAATGCTTGCACAGCAATCMACATTCAAGCCACAGAACAACCATTCCTACGTACAATTCTTACCATTCAAGGACGAAAATCATTCCTCTAAAGCAGAGAGTCCTTCTAAGAGGTATGCCCTTCCTAAAAAAGGGACCTAATTTGAGTTATCATTTGTGCAACGGAAACTCTTTCCCTGTCTGACTGTGAATAATGAGAGCCAAACTCAGCGTACAATGTTTTTGAAAAGCAACTGYCTGCTTGAGGCCGTCCTGTAGAGATATCCCATCATAATCACTTCCAACCTGATTTAGAAAGAAAAGTAATGCTCCTAGCTCCTACCAGCTTCTTTCAGGGTGGCAGACCCTCAACACTCCAAAGCTGAAAGACACCTACCAGGAGGATGGTGATCAACTGTTTCCTACTTCTACTGTGCTCAAGTTACAACAAGGAGATTTCAGTTGCACTTAAAGAACAAGCTACTTAGCAAACCATTAGGGACTCTGGCAAACTCATCACTGAAGGTCTTCAAAAGGTTAGAAAAATAGTGTTTAGACTTAGCTGATCCTGCCTGGGACAGAAACAGGGTCTCCCAAAGTCCTGAATCTATCTTGCTATCTTATTCAGGCCTCTTGTAAAACAAAGCCAGTCAGAAGCAACTTCTGCAATCTTGGCTGTGGTCTTACTGGGGAATACATCTTTTTAAAGAGARTAAGAAGTGAAGCTGGTGTTACCATAGCTTAAGCTATTATCTGGCTGTACTCTTGACAGGTACATATTTGTACACATCACCATTTTTTCGCAAACTATTTGCACTGGGTTTTCAGTTCCTTTAATCCTGAACTTCCATTACCATGAGGAACTCGCTCACTGCATTCTGGGCTTAGGCTGGGCTTATCTGGAAACACTCAGGCTTTTCAGTGGGTGAAGTGCAGCTTTGTAAGGTTCTCCAAGATCCAAAAGAACCAGAGGCTGGCCCTCCTGCTTACATACTTGGTTTATGCCTGACACTGGGGAATGAAATACAGGTCCTCAATAAGCTGYATTTGACTTGCACTTCACCAGGCACCCTTCTGCCATCTTCAAAGCAATTCTCCTTTGCTGAGGAACAGGTAAGGAAGAGTTTGATCATAACTGAAAAGCAAGTGTTTTTGTTCCGAAGYGCTTAGGGCAGACTTGGAAAGCTCTTAGCATTTTGTTCCTTTAAACAATCACTGCAATACAAATGGTAAGCCACAATAGCAGCTGACATCTCCCTCAATACGTTAAAGCAGATTTACATTCCCTGTACCATCCTGTTTAAATAAAAGTGTACAATAGTGATCAAAATCGTTTGGCTCCTCAAATGATCTGATCCTATTTATCATGGCTCTTTAAGGACTGTCAATTGTAAACCTTTCTTGAGACAGAAAGTCATCAGTTCAAATACATTGGGGTCTCTTATACACTTAAATCGCTGCCTTTCAAACAGTAAATTATTTCCTCTTTGTACTGCAGACAATCTTATGTGAACACTGACACAATCTGATTATTCCATGAAAGGTTTTAGGAATTTAGTATAAGTCTATTGTGCTGCTCAGACACACATCATTATCCCAGAAATTTTAACTCCTTAGAATCGCAGAGAGGAAAGTTAGTTCTCTCTTCCCACAGAGACTACCCTAGAGAGGAGAAATATCTTCCCCCACCTCCTYCTCCACTCCAAAGGCAATCGCATGCAGGAGATCGCAGCCACCTGCTGCCATGCAGCTGCCAACAAACCTCCTGAAGTTTGTTTCTCCTCTTCTTGTGCAAACAGCCAGGCTGTGGTGCAAAGTGACATGGCAGGCAGAAACAAGAAAAATAAACTCTGAAATTTTCACATCAGCTGGCTCTTTTCCTATCTCTCAAGAAAAAGCCATTTCTGGCCTCTCCCTGATTAACACTAACTCAGCCTGCATCATGCCAATGGTGCAACGAGTGGACACAGGAGATGTTAGGCACAGACAAGTACGTGGAAGGTTCTGACGGCACGCATGTGGAGTGAACCATGAGTTGCCACAAGCAAGACTAGCAATAAGTTTTATCTCTCCACTGACAGATCTTTCCTGAGACCTACCTCTGCACCAGGACAATCAGCTGACACATGSTGACCTCTGGGAATCAGTCAGTCCTTCAAGATTTAAAAGGAAACAAAAATCTTAAAGCTCCTTTTCTACTGTGAAATTTCAGGATTACACAATCCACTCTCTATCAATCACTCCAGAGAATTATTAGACCACAGAAGCTTTCTCTATTTCCATGCTACCTGGTTATTTCAGAATGCCACATTAACTATACTAGAAATGGCAGAATATTACACCACTGAATACTCCCCTGTAAATAGTCAAATTCCTTCATGGATACCTTCATGGTGGTCAAATCCTTTATGTTGCTTTTATGCCACCTAAGTGCAAAGAGACTGGAGAGGCAGTGCAGTATGTCAGCCTCCAGCTATTCCCTAATGCACATGAATCAGCTCTGATCCTGCTGAATGGCACTACTGAATATTGCTTCTTTATGTCATATTTCAACACACAAAAAGCAAAACATGGCCTTTGTGTTGAAATTACTCTTAGTTTTCTTCCTCRAGGAAAGACGGAGCAAAATTGAAGCTTTTGTGGGAACCAGCACAACATACACAACCTCCTCTGCAGCAATTCTCAGACCAGAGTGATCCCTGTCACACACTGCCGAGAAATGAGCTTGGAAATTTCAGGCTGCAATGCACAGACAGTAAGAAAAAACAGCTTTTCACGAGGAAAAAAAAAAAAAAAGAAAGAAAGAAAACTCTTCTTCAGATGCAAACTCAGACTATTAGCATGCAGGACTCACAAACATACAGGTGCAGACTGTGTGACAGGTTCTTAAGGGCATCGGGTTTTTCAAGATGCTCTTATGCCAGTTTTTGAACAACAACCGCACGCTTTTCAGCAGTGACCAGGCTGTGGTGCACCAGCCTCAGCGGTCTCTAGGTGCTGGAGTCGCACTCTCTCTGCTCYCAATTAGCTAACTCCACCACTCAGGCTTTTTTATTTATTTATTATTAYTATTGACTTCCCCCTCCCCCAAACACACACACACTTCCAAGGATGCGACTCATTTTACCTTTGGCATTTTTCCCCCTCTGCTGCCCAAGAATTATTTAAAGGATTTTTTTTTGTCCTGGAGTTCAGAAGGGAAACTATCTCCCTGCTATCTGCATACCTGACTTTTCTCCCTCTGCCACTGTCACCCACAAACATGCTCAYTTCTGCAGAAGTTGTGCCTGACTAYGGATTTAAGGACTAAAAAACACTTCCAGTCTCTGCAAGTGCATAAAACCACGTGAAAGATGCTTCTTTGTAATAACCAAACCTGATCCATTAGGTATGAAACACTATTAATCACACATTAATGTAATAATACCATTCAGAGCATTTCTGAACCAGCTAAATCTTTAAATGGAAAAGCAGATCCTGTGTCTGGGGTGGTTTCCTCACGAACCTCCCCCACAGCAGGCTCTCCTTCCCCCACGGAAAGGAAGGGGTAGAGCCGACCGTGGGGCCTGCTCCGCGACCATCTTTCGGAAGAGCAACATTCAGAGGATCTGGGAATAATGGCACCTTGTAAACTCACTTTAGACTAGTGGAAAAGCACAAAGAGTCAGAAATCAAGAAAAAAGGGGGAGGGGGAAAAAAAAGGAAGGAGAGAAAAAGAGAGGAGGGGAGGGGGAAAAAAAAGGAAGGAGAGAAAAAGAGAGAAGGGGAGGGGGAAAAAAAAGGAAGGAGAGAAAAAGAGAG
>NW_028186923.1:300427-383044 GCF_003343005.1 Rhea americana
GGGCGGGCGCGGCCTGGCGGCGCCGCCCCCGCCCGTCACCGTGGCGCGGCCTGTGCGTCCACGAGGACCCGCAGCGCCGCCTCGGCGCGTTAGCGTTTGCAGGGAAAACCGCGATGAACGCTGTGGGGACGGGCACGTAATGCTAGCATGTTTGGGCCMAAAAAACCCACAAAATCCGCTTTAAAAACAGAGACGCGATAGGAGGGAGGGGAGAGCTCGGGCGAAAGCCTGGCGGGAGAAGGCGCGTTCTCCTCCCGGCGCTGGGCTGCCAAGGTGGCAGGCCGCTGCCGCGTCCCCGGGCAGCAGAGCTGCTGGTGCCAGGCTGGTTTTTCCGGGGAGCGCCGGGCACCGCCACGGCGGCGGAGGGTCCCAGCGCGGTTCCTGCYCCTTCCGTGAGGTTTTGTGCCAGAGCTCCCCGGTGAGACGCGATGGGGATGCTGAGGAACCGCCGGGGTTAGCGCCGCGCACACACGCGTGTCATCAAGCGAGACATTAAAAACGCTTCCGGATTTATTACTGCCTCGAGCGTGGAAAGCTCTGCGGGTACGTGCGGTGCCTGGATGCTCACGGCACGGTAAAACCGCCCCGCGCTCGTGTTGCTAAAACTGTGGCAAATTTTCTGTCGCCTTCACCRTTTAGTCCGTGCAGTTCTGATCCGGCAGTAACAGTGCTGCGTTTAACCCCCGCCTGCCTTCCGCGAAGGCCTCTCGGGACTGCGGTTTGGAGGAGTCCTTAACTTGACTGTCCTGCCCCGTCTTCTAACCCAAGTTCTGTACAAACTGGCACAAACTCCACAAAACTAAAGTTTTGTACAAACTAACAGCACCAGATGCATCCAAGGGAAGTAGGACAAATAGTGCATAGGCAAGGATGAAATACTCTTTCCCCTCCCTTTTTTTTCCTTCCCCCCCCCCCCCGAAGATTCACACTAATCACTACGAACTCTAAAGCATAAGATCATATAACCTTCCTAAAAACGTCTGTTTAGTATTAGCTGTTACAACTGCAGTTTAGCTTGCTGGCCCATTTCTAGAGAGAATCGTAGGGCAAGGGTTGAATGGAGGGGAGGAAGTTCTTCCAAAACCAAGCAGCAAAGAGGCAAAGGGAGAAAGCAGGGAGCCAGGCAGCTGGAGAAAGCGAAGAGCAGAAGGAGCTTCAGGATGGAAATAGAAGAGCAAAGTGCAAATGGGAAAGATAGAAAAATGAAGGGAAGGAAGACAGTGTTCATCCCTGTATGGCACTGCACTGTGCCTGTCCCCCCTACGCAGCTGGCGTGGTTTTAATAATTACATGAAAATAAATTCACTCTCCAGGCTTTAATATAAAGCACAAGCAACTCAGAAACAAAAGGTTGAGTGAGTTTCACAACCAAATGGCATACACAGGAACCTTCTGCTATTATTTTTTCTGTTTTTTAATTCTGTGTGTCCAGAGATACCTGCAAAAATAGAATAGCTGCAAGTAATCTTTCATGATCCTGGAAGGTCATTCTGGCTCCTGTGTCTAGTACCATTTTCTAGCACTTACTTACCACTCAGAGGTCTGTGTAAATGGTTTCTGCRCTTCCCCCAGGTTTGTTACTGGCAGCGTTTCCAAACGGTACTGCCACTGCCATGAGAAAAAGAGCCTTTCCAGCAGCTTCGTTCTTTAAGTTGTGCAGCATACAAATAAGCCTTCTTGCTGATGTTGCTCACATATACTTTTTAAAAAGCACCTTCTACGCAGCTCGGCGTGAACAGCCGTCGTTCAGTTTAAGATCAGTCAAACCAGCTGCCAGCTGTAGCTGCTGTGACCCTCATCAGTTAGTCCCTGTTGGTCTGCTTGCCACCRTCTCCGCTGGTGAGTACCCAGTGCGCGTAGACGGAGGAGATCAAACTGTTAGCAAACAGTTCTTTGAGGCAGCTCACAACGTAGCTCCCACACAGTGTCCTACAAACTGGCTGGTAATCAGCWGTGGTGCAGTTTGGCCGCAGAGGCAATCAGTAACGCTGGTCACCAGCTCTTTTTATGTAGCTGCAAATGTTTTGCCAGGACAGAAGATTTCAGGCAGCAGTGTTTCCCTAAAGCAGTTGCAATTTCCAGATAAGTCTTTTCTTTATCTCCACTAGGCTGCTGAATGTTAAATGAAACAATTTGCTATTGCATATCTTTTGGGTTCTTTAAATTAAAAGGCGAATGGTTTACTCGGTAACCTCAGTTTCCTGCTTATTCCTCTAACAATTAAATTCAGCATTATTCACTAGAACAGGAAATGTGCAGAGATCCTGTTCTCTCTAGATAGAGAAATTTCGTGTGAAACAGCAATGACTAAACAAGTACTTGGCAGAGTTATTACAGAAAATCATAAGAAAATAGTAGCAAAGTGGCAATATTTGCTGAATAAACCTGCTTTTAAAGAAGGGCTGGATCTGCTTTGGTAACATTAGCAGGATGCAGCATTTATGTTCCCTGTGACGAGCATATTTGCATTAGCTACTATATAGCCCCACAATGAAAACAAATATGTTATYTCATCTATTCTCCCTGTGCCTATATATATATGAAGGAAAACTACCCTTCAACTGCTCACTGAGTGTCTACAGAGGTTTGTTATTCTCCAGTAATAGGGAAGAGGCTACAGCCAACTCTCTCTCTCCTGKTTTTTTTCTTTAATTAACCCAGAAAATTATTTCTTATTCAAATCTTTGTTTAAGSCCTGTTCTACATTGGGAAAAACATATTAATGTAATAAAATCATTTCAACTAYGTTTTGCAAAATTGGCACATACCTTTAAGTAAGCTGACTTTTCTTGTGGCTCAGTTGTGTTTTTTCCACAAAGAAAGAATTAATAGCATCAGTTTTYATCTTATTAATGCCAGCTAAACTAATGCATATTCAACCTCATTGCATGTCTACAAACTTCTCATGCAAATGCGCTCAATCTGCTGTATTCTTGCTCAGATCACTTAGCTTGGGTCTGTAAGGACTGCGATACGGCAGCCTAACAGGTTCTGTGCAAMGGCTGAGTTTTCTCTGTCATTGGGGCGTAGGACATGTCACATTACCTCGCAGTTTGCCTCCACTAAGAACAGGCTTGTGTTGTGTTACGGGGAGCCTTAACAAGCCTAGGATTGCCARTGGCCCTCAAATGGTTGTCAGTAACAATTAGGAATATTTAATGAAAGCAATCAGAAGCGAGTAGTGGCAAACTGTGCTCACATATCTCAAATGCTTTCTCATCCTGTTCCTTGAACAAAATGTTCTTTCRGAAGAAACTTTCTACATGTCTTAAGAAGCGCCAAGCATCCTTCTTGGCCCTCAAGTCAAGAACACAGCCTAAGATCACAAGCATTACTGTAAGCCTTTTGAAAAGGCTTTTTTAAATTAGAACRTGGAAAGTAGATGTACAACCAGTGTGAATCTGAAGCAAACAGTTTACTTAATTATATAACGTCAACAAGTTAATCAGATAAGACATATTGTGGATTTATTTGCCTTACATGTACATCCTGTTTTCTCCCTSTTCCCCCTCCGCCCCTTCTCTGCCACCCAGATGCTCTCCCGTGTTGCTGGCTTTCTGTTAACAGGCCAGGGCCTCGCGATCTCCTGCCGAGGTTAATGTGCTCTCTGCGTGTCTGTGCCACTGTCTCTGCTTCGTACTCACGCACGCAGCTAACCTCGGGGTGTCGCATAATGTAACTCCACGGCAGTCAGCAGAGCTAGATTAATTGACGCTAGTACAATATTTGCTCTATTATATCTGTTTTATAAACCGTAATAATTCAGCAGCATACACTGCAATTTTCTGCACTTTAATTRGATAGCCCGGCAATAACTAGTTAAGCGTAAGAGGAATGAACAAGTCTGGTTAGCARCCGATCCCCTCTTCCACCCAAAATGACATTAGAATGAAATGCCCAGATTTATTTATTTATTTATTGCTACCAGGAATTGCTATTTATTGCTATCAGGAATTTTTAAATAAAAGTACATGTATCTAGAAAGTTGCCTGAGATTAAAAATAAAAATATTTTCCTCAGGAGGAAAAAAAACAATCTTTTCAAGGCCAGCRGATAACTATCTTGATCATACCCATCTAGTCAGGAATGCAATCTACAATTGCAAAGTAATTTGAACCACTTTTTTTCTAAATCAGATCTATTATTTCACTTTGAAATGCACCCGCTTTTAATAATTCCCTGTGTTCCAATGTTTTAAATATTTRATATAGCTAAAAATTCAGAAACAAAGGATCAGTTGGATATTGCATACACTGAATATCAACACCTGAGTAATTATGTGCATACACATATAGTTATTAACAGTGAAGAAAGCTGTATAAGAAGGCCTGTGTTGAACTTCATCGGTTCCTTGCTTTTGACTTAGCCTGCTGTGACTCCCGCTTGCTGCAGACTCAGAAGCGACAGTTGGTAAGTAGTGACCAGTCTGAAATGTCATAATGTTCCTTTTCAATACCTAGGGCTGTTATGATGGGAAAATATACTTGCACTAATTTCAGCAAAACTGTCCCATTATCTTCACTTCAGTTAAGATCAGTCAGTTCATAACAGCTTAACATACTGTATCCATATGGGTTCCTTTTCCCTAAGCTTCCTCTGGGCATTTTCATATTATCCATGGAACCTTACATAAACAGAGCAAAATGCAACAGAAAAATCTTTCATGCAGGCCTGAACTGCATCTCTGGTGAGCAAGCCATTGCTTTGTTTCAGTAGAGCTGACTGTAGATTTGCTTTAACAGTACCTGGAAACACTTTTATACAGTAAGCTCTCAAAAAAAAAACAGGCGGCAGGAAAGCACTGAGCTTCATGCACAGTTCCCCACAGTGTTAGCTGTGGGCTCCTGAGGCATCAGTCGATGCCATCACTGCAGGATTTTCTACTGATTCATCCACTGAGTGAATTACAAACACAGGGAAAGAAGCTGCTCCAGTGCAGAGGGGGTTTTCTGGGAGGGCTGTAAAGTACTGTAGGTAGTATAGTGTTGTACATACCACAGTACAAAGCACGTATAGGTCAGTGGAGGTAGAGAACAAAACCAAGGTGGCTGTGAGGAAGACAAGAGGAAAGACCAGGGTTCATCCCAAAAACTTTGAATGCTGCCAGGCACTTTCTGCAGCAGAATGAAGCAGCCCCAGTATCATGGCCTAAATCTCTGCTGGAAAATGAGAAAAAAGAAGCATCTAGTAATCATATGCACAGATGTGCACCGATAACATCATATAAAGAATGRTATAACTCAGTTGAAAAGTCAGCCAATGGAGTGGGAGAAATGCGGGAGAAAGCCACTGTTCTCTGAGCTAATAGCTCAAAATCCTTTGCTCTAGTCTGAAMAAAAATCAGTTGTGTGGATGCAGAGGTAGTGATCTGGCAGGCTAGGCCCTGCGCAGAGTTTCAGACAAGGTGAGTATAAAGATCTCCTCTGACGGAGGAGACCCCAACGTCCGCAGGAGTCATCTCACGAGGTGTCTGWGAGTCAGTCGCAGAGGCAGAGGGCAGGGATAATTTAGAGATGCRGCACCATATCCCTACAGAAGCTGTGCAATTCAGCTGTAATCACTTAAAAGTCACTAACGTGGCTTGTACAGAGCATTAGGTACCTAAAGTATTTATATATACTCATATATACTCCCATCCAGAATATGAAATGGAAGACATTTTRGCTAGGAGTCATAAAGAAATCTTTTCCTTGCACCAAATGCTCTTTCCTTATTACATGCAGTACAGASAGGGCTAAAAAGCTCTGAATGAAATTAATGTGTAAAACCTGGAAACAGAGTGCTTTTTAATGTACTGAGTAGATCTGATCTGTCAGTGACTGGAAAATAATACAGAGTTCTGAGAAAGGAGAGAGCTTTATCCCTGGTAAAAATTAATCTCTCTAACAAGATTTCCATGAAATCATGACCCATTGGAAAAACGCTTCTAGATGTCTTCCGGCTAATTAAGCCCTGGAAAGAAAGCGTGTGTTTAAAGAGGCTGTGCCAGCTGGGGCAGAGCAGAGCAGCCAGCGCCAGCCTTGGTCTTTGCAGGCCACCTCGCTCTTGATGCTGCACCCTTCCATTAGAAATTCTGCTTGAGAAAAAAAGCATCATTTCTCACCTGAAAGCTAGCACAAATGTGGTCAAAGCAGCTGCTTGGGCAGGAGAGTACTGATGAAGGGAAAAATAAAGTACGAGCCAAGCAGGAAGCTGGGGCTGAAGTCCCCAGCCTTGCACACTGCCTGAGCATGGGCACATTGTGCCCTTTGAGATCACCTGGGGTGTCTGAGACTCGCTTTGGGCTGGTAGATGCAGCAGTGGACCTAACTCGGAAACACGGAGCAGGAGAGTTAGGTGGGACCTACTTTAGTGAAAGAACAGATGATTTGCCCCAAAAGGAACAAATGTGGCCTAAGTGCTTTAAAGATTCRACAAGAAGTAGCTCCTCATATTTAAGTGGAAGCATATGATATGAAATAAAGATGCAGCACGGAGGCAGTCAACAGCACAAATTCAAATCACGCTCATCAAGCCTTGTTACCTCCTGTTAAACATTGACCCTGTTGGATCCCAGGTGGCTTCTGCAGAGCCACTTGAATGTGGTTAAACTGGAGTCCAGGAGAGCTTCTTAGCCTGGCCATTAAAACAAGCTTGAATAGCTGTCCAGTGCTCTGGAGAGCGAGGAACGTGCCTTGCATTCAGGGCTGGGGCTGCCACTTGGCCGTCCGTGTTGTTCATCGTTCCCCAGTGGTGCTCTAGATACAATAACCATGGCTTGCTCAATTTTCTCTGCAARTTTATTTCCACTCTAACCATATGCATTGTCATGGAAAGAGTATTAATGAGAGGAAATCATGCTTTTTTGCATCATTCTCAAGCTCGGCAACAGTTCTGTTTTTCTTTCTGTATTTTCCTAGCTATTCTGGTTTTCACCATTGCAGCTGGAATGGTTTGGTCAAACCAAGACTACGGCAGAAATAAGTTGGCCTTGATTTTGCGTGTAATTCCTTACCACATTGSAAAATACTTGTGGTTCCCCTTGCTGCGCTGTTACATTGAGAGCTCGTGTGAGGTTCCCGTCTCCGTCAGCAGAGTGGCACACACCGAAGGGAGCTCCGAGTCTGCTCCTTGACTGACAGCCAGGTCACCTCCTGGCCTTCCCCCCTGCCATTTTGCCAGAAATTCAGAGCCATATAAAAATATGTCAACTGAAGTGCACAACCAGTTCCTTTTAGCATCAGTGACATGGGAATATGATCAGCCTTCCTGAAAAAATAATTTGCTTGGATACCAATTTTCTGTAACATTTGAATGGGGTATTTCTRCTCTTAAACCAACCCAAACGTTAGGTAACTTTCAGAGAGATGTTTCTGTGCTGTGGAGGGCTATTTTCTTTGTCCTGGATGTCAAGCCAAGAGCGTTTTTTTTTTTCATGCCTGGCAACAGAAGTCATTTCATCATACCTCCACCCTTGTCAGCTGTATGAGACATTTATCCGTCACCTAGAAAATTCTTGAAAACCAATACAGTAAGAGCTTTAAGGTAAATACAATCTTCAAACTACTCTGCTATTGTGAATCTATTTTCAGTGCCACTGAAATCTATTTTAAAATATTTAAAAACCCTTCCAAATCTTTTAWCAGTTCTTTCCTCTCTCTCTTTTCTTCTTTATTTTTCATCTCCAGGTTTCATGTTTCAGCTTTTTTACTGACAGTGCCTGCAGCACAAACAATATTCAAGGCTTTACACAGAGTCATCCTGTCCTCTTTAGAAAGCTAATATATTTTATTTTACCATGGAAACATTCTTAGAGTCTTTATAATCTCAATGAGTAGTGAAAGGCTTGCTCCTGCAACCCATTTTTCATATATATAGTCCTCCCTGATAACAGCAGTCCCATGTTTCATCTGAATTATGAAACAGACCCTTATCTGTTGGCTCTGAAAGATCTCTATTGTAATGGCCCCAGCAGCTGAAATGTCCAAGGACTACAACATATGCATTGGGAATAAAATGAAGTGCAACACTGTGGCCCATGAAACTTCACGCCAGAGAAACTTCACGTCTAATCTGACAATTGACAAATAATACCTTTCTTTACTTTCTACTAATTACTAGGCTTCCATTCTATGATAAGAGCACATTTCTTCAGGTGCRATAAGGAAACTCCAAGAAAAATACCACGCTCAATTTTTTTTTTTAATATCTTGACTGTGGGTGCAAATGCTACTTAAACACCTTCCTCCTTGTGCCTGACCATCAGGAGCTGGATAGAAGAGTAGCAGGGAATGAATGGGCATACTGATGTCTGGCATCAAACTGCTATRCCAAGTGCTGGATGCTGATTTTCTACTGAAGACTAAGGGATGGACTCACAGCACAGCCTAAGTTACTTCACTGAAAGACTCATGACTATATATCCACAGTTTTCTTTTTGTCTCTGTGATGTCTTCACAATTTTGCAAACCATTTTTTTTGCCCGTAAAAGTTTGTTCCTMTTTTGCTCAGATGATCTATTTCTGYGTATTGTACATTATGAGAAGAGAATACAAATGAGTTATGCTTTATTTTGCAGGCAGATAGCTTTTCTTAAAATAAAAGCAGAAAAAAAATTATTTAGCATCTTCTCACAGTGACTATGAACAGGAAAATAGTCTTTCATATGCATTTTAAAAGTGAATTTCAGTTCCCTCTTTTTGTCTTTTCTTTTGCTATTTGCAGTCATTAAGAAGCCACATAAATGCTCACGGAAAAGGAATTTAAAGCTCAGCACTTGAAATACTCACTACTTGTGAATTTTGAATTGTACATTGAATTACAACAGCCACCACTCAAAAGTCTTTGTGTAAGCTTACATACATGACTTCGTATTACTTTCCCAAATAATTCCCAAATAACTTTGAGGAATAGAAGTTATATCATCTGATCTAGGCTTAATTGTTGAGTTTGAAATGCTGAMTATTCAAAACAGTATTTGTAATTGGCAGACCACAGTGAATACCTAGGGGAAAACAAAAACACATTTCACCGCATAAATAACTGATCAAACAGATTGGAGAGCACACTGAACAGAAAATACCTGCTTTAAAACAATCTTTTCATACCCAATTCACACACAGAAGAAAGGACTGGGGAAACTGTGACCGTGTTGGATCTGGGAGCTTCAGCTCTGCGTTCAGCAGGACTCAGTGAGCCTCAG
Source organism: Rhea americana (assembly GCF_003343005.1). NCBI lineage: Eukaryota > Metazoa > Chordata > Aves > Rheiformes > Rheidae > Rhea > Rhea americana. The sequence continues at coordinate 309,609 of NW_028186923.1, forward strand.
CATTGCCCCCATCTAGCTGGCTTGCTCAGCACAGGACACATCCAAATTGTAACCAAAATGTTATTYAGCTCAGTCCTAATTTTAGAGATAGAGGCACAGACAGAATTATATTAGTCTGTAACACTCCCGGTCTTGGTGGAAACCGATGGCAAGCCTGGTGCTGGTTGCCACCAGCTGAACTCAGCCTGCGKCGTGACGAGCCGTGGCTGCCAGGTGGGCAGGAACAGCCGTGGGAGCCTGGTGCCACAGCTGGCACGGCTTGGCTTAGCAGGGCCACGTCCCTGCGGAGGTAGAGCTGGTGGGGAGCTGATGGCCCTGGAGGGCCTGCCTTGTCCCATGCTCCCAGTTGTCCGTTAACAGGTACTGAGTGGGAAGACTTTGAAAGCCCCTTTTAACTTACAAAAGAAAGAGGGATATATCTTCCTTAGTCTGACTGAGACATTTTTGCCCCAGTAGGATGGAGACAGCTATTTTTGCTAAATGTCCTCCTTGACTTACCTATGGGATCATTCAGATGTGTAAGTGCTGGGAGGAGACTGCATTAAGAGCCAAAAGATAGCACCTGCCACGGCATGTGGTTATGAAACAGTGGGTTGAAACTCATTTGCTGTGTAATCGTATATGGTTCTCATTAGCCTCCCATTGTAATTAGTGGGGTAGTGACTTGCATGCTAAATTAGGCAGAGCGCTGTTACAGCCGCTCACTGCAGTTGCACCCTGTGGGTTAGGTAGGTGCTGGGCAGAGTGATGGTGCAACAGGAGGTGTCGTGGCCGAGGTCTGCAGAGCTGCGTCCAGCCCCGCTCTGTCCCCAGCTGTTTCTGCGGCCCCGGGCCATGTGTACACCCTCCTCTCCAGCACCTAACCAGGAGGATCTTGTGCACCGTGCTCATGCAGGGATGTCTAAGTCATGCAGGCCAGAAACAGGGCTGCTGGTCCCTCCTGCTCTGTCCTGCAGGAGATGGYCTGACACGATTGCGTTCAGGTGTAGCAAAATCAATATTCAGCTTTGTAACCCTCCCAATTTCACTTTTGCGTGATCAACCACCCAGCCCCAAAGCAGAACTCATCTGGGAAAACTTGAGGTGTTTCCCGGAGTGCTCTGGAAAGGTTCCCGTGTCTGATTTCTGGGAGATGGCCGCCTGCGCCGGCCCTGCTACCAGGGTGCCAGGAGAGGTGGCTGCAGAGGAAAAACTCTGCGGGTCCCGCTCAACCCCTGCATGTGGTGAGCAAACAGCAGAGCCAGGACCAATGTCATGGTCAAAAAAACGTCATTGTCCCATTCGCCTTAATAAGTTATTCATATGGAAGGCTTAGGAAAATAATTCTAATATTAAAAGTGAGTCATCTTCATTATTAAGCCTGTATATATCATGGATTAAATTGTTATATGTGTACTGCCAATTCTTCTTCTGCTTAACTAGCCCTGTGGRACAAAATACCACGATGTGTGTGGTTACCTAGTATGTTTTAGTGGGTGAGGTGAGAACTTCAAACAGCGTTCTCCTGCGCCCTGGCCTTTGCTAGAAGCGGGGCCACATACTGTACAATAAATAGCGTGAGTCATACTTGTTTTTCCTTTTCTCCTGTCAGCTCCACCCTGGCAGATACTGTGGGCAGGCAGTGAGTAACATTTTTGAGGGAGACCTAATCCAACCCCCATGCTTTCAATTCTCCTGCACCCAGACCTACCCAGTAGCTAATCTCATTTTACTTCCTGGCGTATTACTGCTCAGTCCCTTCCTGCTTTCTCCGAATGTTTCTTTTGGACTTGGATACCAGCCTGTGCCAATCTRTGCAGAAAATGTATTATTCCCTGCTGAAGGAGTTTGCATGCTCTCTGGCCTGTGATATGCTTCCGCCAGGAGGAAACCTGCCAGGTGTTTTCCATTCCAGAACGAGGATGCTCTTAACGAGAGAAGCGCGACGTACTTACATCCCTGGTCAAACCCATCCTCTGGTATCTTGCAAGGACCTATGTGACTGTGTGCAGAATTTCTGAGCTCAAGGACATACCTGAGTAGATTGCRTCTGCTCGCCACCTCAGCCCATGTGGGAGGGCCTCAGCTGTACACACAGTTAATACATGATTCACCGTCCATATGTTTTCTTTGTCTGTATTTTCACCATGAACAGCAGAGCACCAAAGTCAGGAGCTCATGAACTGCATATAAAGATGTATTGTGCATTTTGAATACTTGCTTCCTTGTCCTCTTTGGTGTTCCCTTTGGTATGCACCACATTTACTTTAAAGAGGCTTCCCGAGATAGCCCCAGAGGTTTGTGTGGTGCTTCCAGAGTGCTGCCCAGGGGTGTGAGTACAGCGTTACTCCAGCACAGACCAGTGTAACACAAACAGCAGATTTGCTTAGTAGTTACCATTTCAGTCTCCTGGAACACTAACGAGGCTTTCTACAGGTAGAAGTATGAGTTAGATCCAAAAAGAGAGTTGAGTGCCACAACACTGAGCAAAATCCAGAACCATGTCAAGGCAATGCTTAGGAGGAGGTCGGCAACCTCAGAGTGGGACCCTGTGGAAAGCCAGCACGCTGTGCCAAACCACAGGGACGCGGCGCAGGGGGACAGGAGSCCGTGTTGTGATCCCCCACCCCGGTGACCACTAGCTGTTTTCGTAACAGACCGGGAATGTTGCCATGAGATAGGAATAACTCCAGGGGGAACATTCCCAAGAAAACAGACCTGTGTTTTTACATACATGCCCAGTTGCTATGATCATCTACGTCAAGGAGAAAAACACAAGCAGCTTTCTAGGCTGAGTACCTGACTTAGGGTAAATAAGGCACCGTTATGCTTGCAGATGGATGGATGTCGGGAAGGGACGGGCACATGAACGATGGGCAGACAAATCGGGCAACACCAGCTCTGCGYCTGGCTGAGAAGCCTTGCGGGTGGCTGCGAGATCTTTGCAGCCTGCCAGAAGTCCTGCCGACTTTCTGTGACTTGGGAACTGATGCAAAGCCCAAACCTCCATACGATCAGGTGTCTGCGCATCCTAYATCTTCAACGCAACTAAACACTGGTTTTCCACCTGTGATTGCTGACCTCCTGGGACTCCACAGGCTATTTCTAAGGGACCATGAAGAAAAAACAGTCTAGTGGGGGAAGCAGAAAGTAATGAAACAATCTGTTCCCCGAAGGAGAGCTTGGATCCAACAGGCTGGATTCATCCAGCCGGGGGAACCCTGTATCTCATCCTGTCTTTGTCACCTGAGCCTCAAATCAGAYCAAAACCAAACCACTCTGTGCAGGTCCTTTAGCAAGCTAAAAGCAAGCTTAAAAAAAATATTGCATTACAAAGTACCCAGTTGTTATTCAAAATTACTCATATTGATTACACAGTTGTACACTATTACCTTATTTTATAATGCAATTATTTTAGTAAATGTATTACAGTGGGAAAGATTATGAATTTATAATTGAAAAGAGACAAGTACTTCAGTGATAACATTAAAGTAATAGATGGCTTTGGAGAGAGAATAATTTTGCAGATACATTGAATGTCTTAAGGAGCTATTTACTTCTGCATAGCCCCTAGCRTTGCTGTGGGATGCTGGATGTCAACCACCGAGTAGACTAAATGATAACCTACATGATATAATTATCCCCACTACATTATCAGTATCAGAATTCATTGTATAAATCAMGGATTATTCTCTTTTATAAATTTTAGGGCACTTGCTGAATTAAGAAACTCACAATTGCTCTAATAATGTGAAATGTTACCTGGAAAACATGGGAAGAATGGATTGAGGATGCAATCAGGGATTAGCATTTGTGTCTAAATTATACGGACGATAGTTAAAGCAAGGCTGTGCAACAGGAACAGGCGTAGTGGTGTTGCCTACAAGCAAAAGAAACRCGGCAGTTCGAAGCAGCATTTCCCGGCTCCAGCAGCTATTCCCGTTGCCGCTCGTTGGCTTCCCCAGGGAAAGGCGGAGGTTGTGCTAGTTCCAGCCTTCGGCAGACAGCGCAGTCCGCACCCCGTGGGGGACTGTCCGCGTTATTTTTATCTGCAACTTTTTAACTGCAATCCGGCTATAGTGAAACAGGACTGATCTCATGCTTTTTCCCGTCTACCCAGCGTGTTCCCTTGCAGATCCAGATACACGTTTCGGGTTTCCTATTAGTGGTATAGCCTTTTAACCTAAGCTTTGCAGTCTCTGTGGAGTTATTGGGTGTTTTCAGCACAGGCTATTAATTTCAGGCCTGTTAAAGAAGCAACGAAGCGCTGCAGAGGAGGAGCGTGTAGCGCAYGTAAGAGGCTAAGCTGCGGCGAGCGTTTGCAAGCCGAGCAGGGCTGTGCGATGCTGGCCTTGCAGCAGGGACGTGGCAACAGCRGTTTGGCAAAGCCCAAATACCAGCTCAGGCCTCGGAGACGCGCTCGCGCCGCTGTGCTAGGACCTGCCGTTGGGACTCGTCTCCGAGCCCGGGGCCTGCGGGAAAGGCGGAGGCTCCGGCRGGGCGCCCCGTTCCTCTACGGGGAGCGTGGCCGCAAGGGTTTCCTAGCGTCCTCCAGCCCAGCCACAGGCTCCAGGTAATGAGCTTTGAACAACTTCCAGGTAATCATTTTTGTCAATACTCTGAAGATTTTCTTGATGTTCAGCTGATCTCTTTCTACTACATCGTTTCATAGAATCATAGAATCAGTAAGGTTGGCGGGGACCTCTGGAGATCATCTAGTCCAACCTCCCTGCTCAGCASGGTCACCTAGAGCATGTTAGACAGGGTTGCATCCAGGCAGGCCTTGAAGATCTCCAGAGAAGGAGACTCCACAACCTCTCTGGGCAACCTGGTCCAGTGCTCCGTCACTCTCACAGGGAAGAAATTCCCCCTCACGCTCAGGCAGAACTTCCTGTGCTTCAATTTCTGCCCATTGCCTCTTGTCCTGTCACACGGGACAACTGAAAAGAGTTTGTCCCCATCCCCTTGACACCCTCCCTTCAGGTACTTGTCCACATTGATCAGATCCCTTCTCAGTCGTCTCTTCCCCAGGCTGAAGAGGCCCAGCTCTCGCAGCCGTTCCTCCTAGGGCAGGTGCTCCAGCCCTCTGATCATCTTTGTAGCCCTACGCTGGACTCTCTCCAGTAGCTCCATGTCTCTCTTGGACTGGGCAGCCCAAAACTGGACACAGTACTCAAGGTGAGGCCTCCCCAGGGCTGAGCAGAGGGGCAGGATCACCTCCCTCGACCTGCTGGCAACACTCTTCCCAATGCATCCCAGGAGACCATTGGCCTGCCTGCCACAAGGGCACATTGCTGGCTCATGGTCAAGCCTATTATTTACAATGCATCCTATTATTTACAATACATCCCCATGCTCTTTGCACCTCAATAATTCCTCTGCATCCTGGCTGCCCACAAACTTCATCCATCTCTAGATATTTATTTGCCTCTTGYCCCTTTACAGCTCCATGCTGTAAAATCTTAATGCCTTGTTGCTACAGACTACGAAAAAAGAGCCTCTATCAGAAAAAAACAAATCCTCAAGGAAGCTGTGAAAGGCTGAAGATAACTGATATGAAGCGTCTCTAATGGCTTTTGTGTAYGATTCTCAAGAAATTTTCAACCATGCCAGCAAACGCAGAAATGAAAAAATATTCAGTCAGCAACKGAGAGACCATAATGTGGCAACAGAGAAAATATGGCACTAAATAAGGAAAGACGCRGCAGGCAGGCGTTCGAGTCTCGCACCCTGCTAGACGCAAGCTACAAAACCAGCAGTTAAAAAGTAAAATTTCCTGTCACGTGGTGAACATATGTGTGGCCCAGCCGAGGTGAAGCAGACCGTGGCAGAATTACTCTCCTGACAAAGCATTTTACACCTCCAATGCATTTTTTTCAGGGCATTTTTTTTTTAATTGCCCCGAAAGTCCGTGCTGAGCTCACGCTGCCGGCACCAGCCCGGCGCCGAGGGYGGTGTGCTGCAGCAGGACGAGCAGCGCTCGCTGGCGCAGCGTCCCCTCTTCCCCCAACCCCGGGCTGTCCCAGGACACAGACGTGTTCTGCATTGCAGGGGAAGGACACAGGACAATCCCCCAGCAGCACCCAGGCGGCAGAGACCCTCCGCCACCTCCTCCTCCTCGCCCTTGCCCTCCAGATGAGTCTTGAAGCAGCAAAAGCCTTTTGCAACATTTTGCATGCCTTTGGCATAGGAATTCGGCAGGTTCCCGCGCCGGCGGGGCGCTTCCCGCTGCACCCCGGGGAGACGCGTATCCTGCAGCGGTGCAGCCAGCGAAAGCACCCGCAGCACCGAGCCAGGGCAGGGGCGACTGCAAGCGCAGCCCTGCTGCGCCGCGAGACGTAGCCTGTCCCTGGAAGAAGCCCGACCGCTCTCACAGGCAGCAGGAGCGTCGTGCTCGGGCCGGGCAGCTCCCGGGGCGTCCGTGCGCCTGGCTGCCGCGGAGCCCGCGAGCTGCCCTGCGGCTTCGCGGGGACGCTCGCTCGCGGGAGGCTTGCTCACGTTTCGCTGCTGCGTATCCGACTGCCCCGTCGCACGTGGACGAGCAAGCACAGCACGCGTTACAGTAAATCGTCTGCTGTCCAGGCACCAGAACTTGCTTYTCCTGACGCTTTCAAGCTGATGCAGAAACGCTGCTCATGTGCGAATCTTAATGTACCTGCGAGTTGCAAACTGCTGTTGCTGATCAGGTGAGTATTCTGGAAATTYACACCAGAAAGAAAAACCCTCTAAGAAGCAATTTGTGTAATCAGAGATCTGCAATAGAGGAGCCAAATCCTGCASTGGATATTTCTTTGCAGCTCTAAGGCAGTTTTTTTTGCTAACCTTAAGACAGCAAAACCAGTCGCTGGACTCRGGGCCTCGAGCGCACTGGAGGGAAGAGCCTTGCTGGGCCACCCGGCTGCTGCGGCGATGGTCAGATAAAACGGCTGCAGCCCCGTCTGCCGGGCCAGGTCCCGGCATGGGAACCAGGGCAGAGCCGCAGCTTCCCCAGCTCCGGAGCGGGGACGAGCCAACGCTGCCGGCACACTTTGGGCTGGAAACCGCATGGAAAGGTGGTGTCAGGAAAAGGAAGATTTGGAAGGAAAAGTGAGCTATGCTCGTTATTTCAATAAAAGCATCGAGTGTGAACAGCATTCCTTTCCCTTTTCGTTAAACACCGCCTGTTGCTCTTGAGGCTATTGCTACAGAGAAGAGATGAGCATCTTTTTTGCAAGCATTGATCATTTTAGCATCTAGGAGCTGGCAAGCGATTTGCGTGCTCTGAATCAGTCTTATGGCACTGATGCAGGTTCCCGCTCACTCATTTTTCRGAAGAGCAGAACTGTGCAGCCCTGACAGCTTAAACGAAGCCTGTAGCAGGGTCGAGGTGTGGACGTGCCCCAGCCAGCAACGCTCGCCTGGGAGCGTGYATTTCCCGGGGAACGGAGGCTGGGCACAGGGAGACGGGAGCTCCCTCGGGTCTACGACAGAAGACTTGCTGCTTTTTTGCATTCCTTGCCCCAGGAAATAGCTCACGCTGCAGCRGCCCAGCTGCGTGCAAGCGTTAGCTGTTTGCACAAAGTGAACCCAATACAAATCCTCGTTTTGTGCACCCCAAACTCGTAGACACAAGGGCTGCGCACACATTTTTCCTGACATGCTTGCTCACTCTTTCAAAAACGTGACCTTCCTGCCTTTGGGTATAAGTTGCTGATGAGCAGAGAAGTCATTTTCCTTAGTSAAAGACTTTGCTGTATTAAGACAAATAAAAAACATTTGGAAACAGTCGGTGCGCATTTCCAGCTTGATCAAGATTCATGATGCAAAATGCAAAGGTCATGGAAACTAGTGGCCAGTTTAAATAAAATTAATACAGCTATTGCAAACATTTGAAATCATCAAGAGTTTTTGCAGGCAAGAGACTCAGTAAAACTCAGCGGACGTGGGCGTCACGTGGGGGGGGATGGTGTGCCCCGTTCCAGGACGGCCTCCATGAAGCTGGAAATCAGCGGGATTCAGCTGCTCCTGCCTTTAATCACTTTGGAAAAAGCATGTTTTCAAGATGGCTTAGGCACAYGCCTGGTGATTTTCTGCAGCAGCAAGTTTAAATTACCGTGTTAAACTCCTTACTCCCCCTCTCTCCGCTCTCTCCTCRAGGCTGTGGGGTGTCCACAGCACAAAAAATCTTTTGAAGGAAAAAAATCAAAGAACCATGTAGCCGACCCGAGCGGAGCCCGTTTGTCCAGGATGCAGCATCCATCCCTCTGCGGAGGTGTCCGCCCGTCTTTGCAGGGTACGGAGGTGTCCGGTARGAGTCTGACTATTTTAAGGTAGCTATGAGCTAGAAATCATGGATTTGCAGTCTAATTTTAAATAGAAAAGCATCTTTCTGGAAAGCAGAGAATGAAGTGCTGTTAAYTGTGCAAACGAAAAGCCCCATGCATCAGTCCAAGCAAGAGCAAACTTTGGGATTAAAAATGAGCGATGAGCATTACAGACGTGCCGGCGTTGGCCAAGTGTCGTCTTCGTGACAGTGTTTTGTTGTTAAACGTGTGTAGCGAGTGCACACGTGTTGCAAAACAAACTTATTCGTTTGGCTGCACGTGTTTTGCCCCTAAAAGCACTGGTTTCCTAAGTAATACTTACATCCCTGAAAATAACTCGTATGTGGCCCTTAAAAGGAATGTGTTAAATCCGGTAGGAATGACCAATGGCCCTTCGGTGATTTCTGATCACCAGGTCAGCTTGCAGCATTTCGGCAAGGATTTTAAAACCCGCTATACTCCCTTTTCACGTGCATATGCACCCTCTCAGCAGTAACTGCACGTATAGTTTTTTCCACTGAAAACTGGGTTCCCCTTGGTTTGAAAGTAAGGTTTGAAGCGTAATTTTGTGACGCTGAGTAGCTGCCACAGCTATGGCAGAGGAGCTACCTGAAAATGTAAAGCTGAGGTTTGCTTTTGAGTTATCTGAATAAAACTTAGTTCGTCTTAAGAAGCGAAGTTTTTAGGCTCAGGTTAAAAGCTCGAGGAAGGACTTTAGATTTGCGGGTTACCTTGCTGCAGTATTGACCGTCCGGCCTGAAAAACGAGCCTGCACCGGACGCGCTTAATCSGAACGGCAAACAGGGCGGAAACCTCCGGAGCGGGCAGAGCCGGAGTAGGAGTCCTCCGAGTTACGGCGGAGAGCCGAGGCTCTGCGGGAGCCTGGGGCGCAGAGGGCGGTGAGACGGCTCCGATTGCCCCGTCTGCACCTCGTACGGGCAGGCCTGACCCGGGAGCACCCGGCACGGAGAAACGCATGTGAACAGCAGTCGAGAACAAGAGCCAAATTCCCCCCAGTCAGACAGCYTGAGGAGCGGGAATCTTCAGAAAAAAAGTTTCTGAGATTCAGGACAAAAATCACGACTCGGGATCGTGTTCACGAGTTCAGGAGGAAGACGTTGCATCTTAGAACGATCGTTTTGGATATGTTCATGGATGTGCCAAAGCTTTGGAAGCAGTCAGGTGACTTCATCTGCTCCATTGGTTCTCCCCTCTTTTCTTGCAAAGTGCAGAGTTATAAAATAATTTAAGTTGGGACTTYTGAAAATCAACCAGTCCAGCTCCCTGCACCTAAATCCTGGAAGCAGGAATTCAGCCCGCTCTTTATCCCCTGCCTGGTTGCTCCTTTGCGCCTGACCGAGGGCTTTGCTCTCGGAGGAGGAGCCCCCGCGCCGGYGGGCGGCCAGGAGGGTCCCCCCACCTTGCTTTCACTCCTGCTCCCCGGGGACAGAGAGGGATGCCTCAAATACGAACTTCATTGCAAAATGCAAATCTAGGGACACCATGAAGTGTCCCAACAGCTCGTGCTGCTTCCAGGCTGCTGCCTCGCAGCTCCTGTGGCGCGCGCCGGGGGGATCAGCACGGCCGATGGCACGCGTTTGCTAAAACGATGGCCAAGGCGGATCTGGGCGCTAGGGGAGGCGCAGAAATGCTGTCGCTCCTTGTTGCTGCACTTACAGGCACCAGCACTGCCTGCTCGAACCTGCAGATCTTGTTCTGCCGGACGGAAGGCAAAGGCAGGCGGAGGGAGGGGAAGAGGAGGAGGAAAGCGGAGCACCCCGTTGCAGGGCAGCTGCGGGGACCGCCGCGTCCGCAGCCGCCCTGCTGCTTCCGTCGGCGCCGATTTCTGTACTAATCCAGAGCGAGTTTTGCTTTGAGAGATGCAATTGAAGCATGCGCACAGTGCATGTAGACGGTGGCACGGCGTTGCAAGGGGAGCCCCCGTCGCGTCGCGTCGCGTCCCGCTGGCTGAGGACGCCCGGGGGGCCTGAAGGCCTCCGGCACGAGGTCTGGCTCCTGGCGGGACGCGCAGCCCTYGGCCGCGGCGCGTTTCCGACCGCGGAGCAGCAAGCGGTCCCGCGGCCTCCCCGGGCTCGCGCGGCGAACGCGTTCGCGCAGCGCCCGTCTCSGCGCACGGAGGCCTTGGGGCAGGAGGCGGGTGCTGCGGGGGGCACAGAGGGGAGAAGCCGAGCAGAGCTCCCCGCTCCCAGCCTGCCCCCGGCATCCACAACCCTCCACATCTCCTCTGAGGCGACGCTCGCGCCGGCCTCTCTCGTAAAACCGGAACATTTTTAGCGTGAGAGAGACGCATTTAAAGCTGCTTCGTATGTGGCAGAATAGAAGCAAAGGTTGAACGTCATAAATCAGCGAATCGATTTTAATATAACGTTTCCCTGCTTATCTTTCTCAGATAAGAAACTAAATATTGGTCCCAATTAATAAACCAAGTAATATTCACGCATACTGTGATGAAGCAAAATAAATCAACTTACCAGAGATTTAACTCAACCTTAATTCTCCTGCAGCCTTGTGCCGTTCTCCAGCTTCCAAGCAATAATTTATTCTTACTGTATAAAATATTAAAGGCAGTGCATGTAGCATTGCCCTATTTTTCAAGGCCTCGAGTCTACCATTTCCTTACTGCTGCACAGCCGCTGCTGTCTCCCGAGGAGCACAGCGGGCGCCCACTCACCCTCGAGGCACCACCGGGTGCAGGGAGTGGGAATTAATCACAGAATCGCAGAAGGGTTGAGACTGGAAGGGACCTCTGGAGATCGTCTAGTCCAASCCCCCTGCTCAGCAGGGTCACCTASAGCATGGTAGACAGGGTTGCATCCAGGTGGGCCTTGAAGATCTCCAGAGAAGGAGACTCCACAACCTCTCTGGGCAACCTGTTCCAATTTCCCCTTGGTGAAGCCGTGCTGATTACTCCTGATCACCTTCTTTTCTTCCATATGCTTGGAGATGTTGTCCAGCATGGGCTTGTTCCACCACCTTTCCAGGGATGGAGGTGAGGCTGACCGGCCTGTAGTGGCCTGGTTCCTCCTTCTTGCCCTTTTTGAAGACTGGAGTGGCACTGGCTTTCTTCCAGTCCTCAGGCACCTCTCCAGCTCTCCAGGACCTTTCAAAGATGATGGAGAGCGGCCTGGCAACAACATCTGCGACCTCCCTCAGCTCAGGGACCTCAGCCCCCTTGGCTCCCGCCCGGCCACTTCAGCTCCAGCTCTGCCCTGCGCTGACATCGCTCTGGGTTAGGATTGCTCTGGGTTGGGATGCTCGAGGCTGGGAAGTGACTCTCTTCTTCCCCAGATTCACGCATTTGCGGCTGCCGTGGGCAGCAGTGGGGATGCAACGCCCCGGGGCCGGGCAAATCCGTCTTCCCACCGGCGCAAGCGGTCGCGCTTGCCCTCGTGAGGAACCGGCCTTTTTGGCTGCACTTGCAGGATGCGTTTTCCCCAGGCTCTGCTCCACCCTCCTGCATGGCATTTCTTCTCGTAAGAGCACGTGCACGCATGGAGCCTGGAAGGATTCAAAGGTGCTTTTAACCGCCGGTGAGATGTCAGGGCATCGAGTGGCTGGGGCAGATCCCAACTCCGGGGATAACGGCATGACTTGYGCTGAAATAGTGGGAACTGACACCAAAATAGCCTCCTCGCTCCTCTTTGGAGAGGGGATGGGGCTGGTGTAAGCAGGCCCTCGAGTAGCCCTGTGCTCATCAGAGGGAGGGATTGGGAAAGGTCCTGGGGCAGGGAGGCTTGGTTCGTGGTGGAGCGGGGCTGGAGGAGACGGAGAGCAGCTGCCGGGGGCCGGGGCTCGGCCGCTGCGCCAGGAGCCCGCTGCGCYGGCCCGCAGCACGCGTCGGGCAGGGCCGTTGCGCCGGGGAGTCTGTCGCAAAGAGCACTGATCTCGAAGGGAACCTCTTTTTCTTCACCTCCTTGCCATCCCGGGCCCAAGGCACTCCCGCTCCGACGGTTAATTCCTTCCGYCGAGCCTTGACCTTCCCGGCGAGCAGCCCGGCGGTTTGTCCCGCTGCCCTCCGAGCTGCRCGGCAAAATCGGTGGACGGCTTTCCGTGGAAAGCATCGCCTTAATTAGCCGGTTCCCAGGAARGAGGATCTCACGCAGTAGCTCTTAGGGACTTTCTGACATTTCTTGAGGATTAGCAGCACCTTAATTGTTTAAAGGCTGCCATCTACTCCATGTCCTGCACCTCCAGAGGCGATTAAAACGCACGGGAACGTTGACAAGGACATTTAAAGCTGCTGCTGCGCATCGTGTCACCAAAGACGGTCGCAGGAAAGCTTTCAGGGACAAGCAAAAATGTGTACGGAGATGCCACRCTGTAGGAGAGAGCTGGTGGGAAGCCAACATGAGCTCCGGCCCGAACCCAGGTCCAGCACGGCTCCGGAGAAAGAGCAGTCCCAGCTTGCTACCACCTGCAGAAAGCTGACATGAGTTACTTCTCCATACCAGGAAATCAGGGCTTCAGTGTTCGTGGTTGTATTAAAGCCTTCTCCTAGCTAGAAACCAGAGATGGTCTTCTCGGGGCCCAGTCAGGCAGCAGGAATTGAAGAGCTGGGGATCAAATCCCCAAACGAGCAGATTTTAGTGGAGCAGCAGAACTGCAGCTGGCCGCCCCCTTGTTTGGTTTGCTTTTAAAATATCAGCAACTTYCAAAAGCTTTTTATGAGTAAACACAGTCTGCGCGAGGCCGGGTGTGCAGACATTGCTCACCAAAGTGTTTTGAATAAGAAATGCATTCAGGAACATGGCATTGCTTTAACTGAATTTATTTTATGTGGGAGAAAGGAAAGATCTGGGGAAACTGTGTAAATACTCATGTAGTCTCAGCTCGTTTCACGCTAGCTGAGCTATTCCACCCCATTGCATGGCGCGTGTTTTCAGAAATATCTTGTGGTTTTTTTTGAAAACATCCATAAAGAAGTTATTTCCCTGGAGACTCCTTATTTTGCTTTCTATCACTGCAAATTTGGTCTACAACTTGTGCAGAGCTAGGATATGAACAAGACCTGTAATTTTAGCTGCTACAGAAGCATAAAGCATTTAAAATTAGGTTAGTTAAAGCATTAGCAAGACATATAGTAGAGAACGATCCCACACCACCGAGGAATGAGGTAGATGGTTGGGCACTGCAGGCACTTTTCATCTCTCCACCTTGATATTTGGCTTCACACAAGGAATTAGAACAGAAAAAAAWCTGATCGCTTAAAAATTTTCAGTGATGTTTAAGCACTACAATTAATCACTGGTGCAGAGTGTGTATGCAGGGAAAAGTGATCAAAAAAATGGAGAACATAATGAAATCATGCGTGCCATGTCCTGTCACACAATGAATTTCCAGAAGGAAAGGGAGAAGAGGATGCAACGGGCATATGAGCAGATCCAGACTGTCCTGCTGGACGGAACCAGCATCTGGAGCTGGCGGTTATTTTAGGTCATTTCCCTTCTGTTTTGACTCCAGAAAACTTCCTTCTAATTTCCATCACCACTGTGCTTGATCTCTCTTGTAAATTCTGATTAAAAGTTTCATTAAACAGTGCAAAATACACTTTGCAGGCTAAGAGCTCTGTGGTCCCATTTAACCCTTTCTTCAAATATAAATGAATAATTGATTTCGTCTTCCTTCACAGGCTGTTTAGCCTTCGTTTTAATATTGATCCTCACTTTTCTCCCATGCACTCGCATGCCTCCCCCTCAACACCACTTGGTAACGTGCACTGTGGTTGCAGCCACCTCTTATTGATTTCTTCTGCTCCAGCCTGTGGGCCAGGATTGAGAATAGCCAGCTAATCACATCTATCGGGGATTTTTATTGTGCTTATTATGCCTTATTACCCCCAAACTACCCCTTATCTTCCCCTTCCAAACCTTTTCTCCAGACCCTGGGCAGGGAGGAGTGATGCTGCCGACCCCAGGGGCTGGTCCCGCTTCCTTGGCCGGGCTCCAAGGTGCTCAAGGGAAGCCGTGCAGGAGCACTTGTACGTCCCAACTTGAACGAGGGAACAAACAGCCACATCTGCAAAAGCGTTGGGTTCCCGGCTCCTTTCTCTGTCCTTTGGAGTTTTCAGCCTTGATAAGATGGCATTTTTCATCCTTGGCAGMAAGTGAGAAAATACGGACAGCTACTACCCTCTTGCATCAGACTGAGGACCTCAGAGAGCATAGCAGGAGTCAAATAAGGAGGAGATGCATCATCATGCTTTTATGCCTTCTGTTCACCAGAAATAAAATAAAATAYAATAAAAATTAGATGTGGGTGGAGATATGGAGAGATGACAGCATGGAAAGAGGGAATCAACATGCTCAAGGTCAGAGAAAGAGAAGTTGGAATTAGGAGGAGAACCAAGCACGATGGTGAGGATGTAATGGCCCAGCAGACATCAAAAGATGATGTGAACATGGGAGCTAGACCGTGTCAGGCAGCAGAGAAGGGAAAGGACATACAGAAAAAACATTTCATGAGCAGCAAAACAACGAGGAGGTGACCAGAAGGGACCAAAAAGAGAAAGCATAAAAAGCATTCAGAAATGACTGGCCTGTCTCTTTCTGTAGCTTGGGAAATTGCTGCTTCGCAGCCTCCCACAGCGGCAGGGCCCTGCTTTGCTTTTTGAAAGATAGTAAAAAAAAAAAAAAAAAAATCAAACCTAATAATTATAATAGTGCTAGTGGCTAGGCAAACAACATGTTTCTGGAAAAGAAATCTACTATTTCAGTATTTCCTTTTTGATCCAATGTGGAGAAAATTCCAAACTTTCAAAGTTTCTCACAGAAGAGAGAATCTGATTTTTAACTGTAGTTCTTAAATCATGTTGCTGTGATTTTTCATCGTTTCAGACATGACTTTTAGTTCACTTCGTCAGAACRTTCTGATATAGATTATACACACTTCCCCTGGAACACTAAATTTGCTTTAAAAATACCTAAGTATATGGCTATATAGAAGAATAGATTAAGGAACAGTGATCTGAGCTGTGTTCATCCGTTTTCTTTCCCAGGAAGAAACAGCGGACTGCAAGCAGAGCTGTACCTCTAATAAGGTCAACACCATTTTTGTGATTAACCTCAGTCAGCATTTAACCCCGGAAGACCAAAGCTTGCTCGACGTCTAGAAGATGGYGTTGCCTGTTTCTTACGTACCAAAACCACAGATAAACCCCCATTACTTGTTTCCTGTCAAGCAGCCAAAGGTCCGGAAGCGCAAAAATACAAATTCTCTCGTGCAGCCTTGGTCCATCACACCGGAGCGAGCTCAAGACGCTCCCTGCTGCTGCGCTGATCTGCAGGACTCCTGCCTCTTCCCGGCCGGGGGAGCCCGCTTCGACGTAAACTGAGATTTCTTCTGCTCTCTTCCCGACCTCCACGGTTATCGCACAAGGTGCAGCCACCGGCTCTCCTACCCTCTTTCCCCTGGGATTTTGTGCTTTCGAGCAGTTGCTAGCACTGCATGGAGATGCTGTATCCAAAACTTGTTTCTCAGAGGTCACAACTCATTCAGCACAGGAATAGACTGAATTAATCCACCTGAGTCATTACAACAAGTCACTCTCCAGCAGAGTCGCTTCAGCTGTTACCCTCCAGAGCCCCAGGTTTCAACGACAACAAATTACCCTGTGCTGGTTGTTGCCCACCAATACTCTGCCCTTACATGTACGTGCATAGTTAGTAAATGGATCTGAAAAAAATAAATAGTAAGTTATGGAAGCAAAATCAATTTAATTAACCTGTGATTTCCCTGTTACTCACAGGCCAGTTGTAAGTGAGGAAGAAAAAGTCACTCCTTGTATTCTTTTCTTTACTCGCTCATTTTCAAAAGCATAATACAAAGTAGATGATTAGAAATTCTTCTTAGGTTTCTGTTTCCAGTTCTCTGTTATTCCAGGCTTTGGCAGTCAGAAGTTGTTCCTTTTCTACTCATGTAGTCCATTTTCTCGTGACAAAATGTCGTCGGCTCTGTGTCCACTGACGTACTCCTTTGCATCCCAGTTCTACAACCAGGCGTGGTAATGCCACGCGTGACAACGTCATGGTAGGTACAAAAGCGTTTGCTTTCAAAGTTGCCTCTTTCCTGCCGGCTGGATGGTTCGACAGTTACTCTGTGGTTCCTCCTCCTCCCCATGGCCACTCTTCGTTCCACGTGTGCCAAGTACTTTGGGAGCTCCCTCCTCCCACCACCCGCTCAGCCCCTCCGGTATTCACCGTCCTTTTCTCTCACCCTGCCGAGCTGGCTAACTCCTTACGTTCACATTCAGGAGAACTGTTCCCACCAGGAGGACACGAGAAGAGCCCCCCTTGCTGGGCCAGCCAGCAAGTCCGCCCAGCCCCTTGCCTTCTCTCCCCTTCGTACTTTCTCAGCAGTGAACTTCTCAGCTCAGCGTGCTTCCTCAGCAGGATGTGGTTTTGTGGTGACCAGCTACCACTGTKAGAACTGGCCATTTCCTCCTGCCCTCCATTTCCTCTCCTTTTACCAACTACCATTTTCACGTCAGAGCTGCTTTGCTGGCCTGTGATGATAGACTGCAGAGCCCATCAGTCTATTCTTGGGATGTCATCTAACTCCCCTTCATCCACCTACTTCTGAACCCCATAAAGATTTCCAGTAGGTTTTAACAGAAGACTTCCTTTTGMAATAAATAAATAAATAAATAAATAAAGACTGCTCTGTTCCCCTGCTTTCGAGGTACTCGGGGAGCTCCTTCCTGGTGGCCTGAGAGTCCTTCCAAGGTGCTCACCAACTCTTAAGTTCCTGTAGACATTTAACCACTGCATTTGCTGAGCTTTCCTGTTCTACGTCCACCTGAAACCTTCTTTGCAAACTGGCATCGCACTTGCCGCTCTCCAGCCCTCTTGCACCAAGGTGCTTTTAGCTGCTAGTAGTACATGTGGATCATCCCAGTCCCTGTGCAGCTTGTACTTGCTGCTCTCCATCCTTTCACTGTTMCTTCTGCAAGTGTGATGTACGGTGCTACCCGGCTTTACAGATCTACATTCTTGAGAAGTCTATTTTACACTGCAACAACACATCTAAAAAGAATCACAAACCTATGTATACGGGAATATGAGCAAATTTAGCTTTATGTTCCTCAGGGATTTTAAGGGCCAGACAGTGAATGGTGCAGCCATGACYGTTTGTGTTCTCCGCACGTACAGAAAACCTCTCGCTTTGCCCTGCTGCGCGGGTACGAGGGGCAGGTCCTTCCGGCACCGCGTCGGCAGTGCTGTGAATCTCCGGGATCCCAGCCAGGTCACGGCCCTGGAGAGGCTCTGACCTACATACTGTGAGCAATGCTGGAGAGACCTGAGGATTTACCACCGAATACTGCATACAGAAATGCTTCTGCTGTGGCAGGACTAACAGCGGCCGTCGTAATGAAAATCAGGACAGTGCTTGCACTGCGCTCTTCCRCTGGGGCAGTTGCTCCACATTTTCCTGATCTGTTTTTCGGGGGAAAGGTGTTGCTCTGCGCTAGCACTTTGCTCCAGGATGCTGTTTTGTGATTCAACAAATCTCTGCAGAATTTGAACCTAACAGTGGGTTTGTCCCGTCTGTTCCAGCTGGGAATCTCACGCACACCTGAGCTTAAGACTTCTGCTCATAAAAGCTTGCTGCATTTTACAGATCTCACCAAAATCAAGGAAGAATAAAGCCAAAGGTGGTTTCTCAGAGAAACGCCCTTTTCATTTATGCCTTACGGATCACGAGAGCAGTTAGTGGTGTCCCTCATGGGGCCTCCAAGGGCTTCCCAAGCGCACGCCGCAGCAGCCACGGCCGTAAGCCAAAGGTCTGCGTAAGGCATGGAAGCTTTTYCTCCTTGAAGTCCTGTGGCCGATCTGTGACTGGAGCATCCCAGCCTCTCCCAGATGATGAGGCGACAGCACTTCAGGGGCTGCCCGTCTCCATGTGCTCCACCACAAAGACGGAGGAGCTGCGGAGGTCTCCGCTGGGGTCTGGAGAGCTTGGCTATCTGATGCGCCCACAGCAGCTCCTCCAAGCTTGGGGCCCCCTGCCTCGCACAGGGGTAGGCTGGAAAAGTAGCTCTTTTACCCCATTATTCCCGTGCACTATACAAAAATGAGACTGCAGTTTGCTCTGTGAGAGTCATCTTTCTGCGGCTGTGAGGACTTCCTCCTTGCCCAGAGCGGCTGTGATTCCTTCTGACTGTTTTATTGTCATGGTCATCTTTCCATGCAAGACTTTCTGTCAGGCACCTGGGTGCCTCGCAGAAATACAGGCGTAAAATGTATTTAAARTAGCTAAATTATAATTAAATACATCAATAACCATCAAGGAACAAAGTTGTCAGGCCAGTTAGCCCCTCTGAAATGGGGGAGAGACCCTGAAAGAGCGTCCACAGCCAACCAGCCGAAGCGGGTGTCACCTCCTACAGACAGCGAGCGAGGAGCCTGCGGAAACCCTGCGGCCGAGAGGTGCAGAGCAGAGACGTCCTCCGGAGGAGGATTCACCCCACCACGGCCCCTGTACCCGCCAGGTAGCGAGCAGCTGCCCCAGGAAGCCAAAGAAGAGGTCCTTCACATCCTTGAGAGGCTGCTGTAGCCTCTCAGCTGTGCATCACGCCTTTGGTCTCCTGCATCTTCTGTGCTTTACTGAGCAATAACATATTGCTCCAAGTCCTTGCTCTTTGTACCACCGATCTCAGTTTGGGGGGATTTATAAAAGCAGYGAAACTGTTCAAGCAGGAGGTAAAGGAGAGGTAGAAATGCCATCAAAAGGTGGCATGAGCCTGCTCCGTGAGAAGCACGTTGCAGGTACTTGCGGAGAGCCTGGAGACGGAGTGGTTGTGCTTTGGCGTTGCAGGGCTTTAGTCGCGGCAGCACGTGGTGCGGCTGGCCATCGCTGAAGTCTTCCCCGGAGCAGATTTCAGGAAGTCAGGTTTTTTGAAATGCTGGGTTAAGAGCTGTTTTCCCTCATTCCCACTGAAGTGCATGAGAAAACGCCCAAGTAAAACCTGTCGCGGCGACGTTTCGGGCCCTTCGTAGGTGCACCACTGGGACTGCTGGGTGGGTGGTTACTACTGAGACCACTAAACCTCGGTGAACTTCCTGCCACGTTCACATCGTGCTAAGCAATGCTGCTGTACGCTCAGCCACCTCCAAGGAGCTTAGTCACCCCTCAGCGGCACGCAGAAGGGCACAGAGGTAGGAAGAGAAAAAGGAAAAAAAAAACGCTGGGGTGGGGGCACCTTTCCATAGCGTCAAATCAAGTGATTTGTCACCACTTGAAGCTTCTGGAAGGGTTTTGTGGTGCCTCGGGTGCACTCCACTAGGGAGGGAGCACTCCAGTATTCAGCTGGTGGTGCTGGCACTTGCAAAAAGTGCGTGCTCGKGGGTGACCGCCCTGGGCCTGCGTTTTAGCCAGACTGCAAGAATTTGTTGCCACTTGCAGCAAGCAATTTGCATGGGTGTCAACACCTCTATTTTTAAGATAAATAGCGCTTGAACTGTATCTTCCGTAAGAGCCCGATGCATCACAGAGCTGGGATGTGAAAGCCGAATTTGTGACACCCTGGGATTCGTTAGGGTGTTCTTGCAGTGATCGAGTAACGACATAGTTGTTGCCGGTGTGGGAGGAAACGCTTCTGGGTTTTAGGGACCTGAAGAAGGAGAGTAGCGGTGAGCTGAGGAGCTGGGGGAGGAGGTGGGAACCGAAGCCRGGACACCGCGGGGAGGGAAGGATGGAAAAGCAGCTGGTAAAACTACGCTGGGCAGTGAGCCGGCGAGCCCCGCGAAGGGGAGGCATCGCCCTGCTAAAAGCCAGCCTGGGTTTTTTTTTTTTTTGCCCAGGATGTCTTACGCGCAGCGACTGCTCCTGAGGACAGAGCTGCGAGGAGCGGCGGCTCCTCGCCGGGGCCGCATTTCCAGCTCTCCCCTAGGTGTCAGCCAGCGACTGCGGCTGCAAGCTCGGAGCGGAGCACGGCTGCAACCGCTGGCAGCGAAGCAGGGCGTATAAGCAACAGCACTGAAAGGTAATTAACAAATGCACTATTAACTTAATTAAATTAATTAAACAGTTAAAAAACTGTTAAAAATGCATTTATTCCAAAAACAAACCATTTCTGGGCATTTAAAACATGGCTAGCATCACGAGTGTTTCCAGGGGGAGCAGCTCCGGGGAGGCGCAGGGTCACCACCACGAAAGCAGGGAAACCCAGGCTGACACCCAGACTAAAACTGTGGTTTGGCTCCTGCACGGGTCCCTGCTCAGTCTGCTCCGAAATGAGTCCAAACAGGCTGCAGACGTCACCCCTCCAGAGGCATGGTGACAACTAGGGACAGCTAAAATCTGTGAAGGTCCTACCTGCCCCTGCAGATACCTTCAGGRGGGGTGCTAAGAAGGTCCCCCCTAACAAATTGGGTAACTTTGGGTTCTGAAGAGGTTTGTCACCCCTATGGATAGCAAAATCATAGTATAAAAACTATTTCCAGCAGTGCAGTCATCAAAAACTAACTCAAAGTAACAAATGCTGGCTTTCCTTCAAAGAATATAATCCAACCAGTAATACTTACTCCTGTGAAAGGTGGGATTTGGGTGTGGGTTACATTTTTCATTTGCTTATATTTGCATTGTTAAATAAATATAAAGTGTTTAAGTACTTCAAACATGATTGTGAGCAGAAGCCACAATAAAGCTCGGGAAATAATAAAGCTCGGGAAATTCCCTGTTGTCTCCTGGGCTCCATAAAGCTCACCTGTGCCGTGATGGCTCATTCACATGAGAAAAAAAGGTGCAAGACCGCTTTCAAAGCAAGTATAACTATTAAATAATCCTGCATCAAGTCCCCTTGAGATCCTACTGAGCTTGGTGATGGCTCCGATGCTTTTTAGCTGATGGAGCCCCCCGTCCCCCTGGTCAGGCCAAGGTGCATTTCCCAGATTTCTTCTTCTGCTGGTGGACTTGCAGCTCACTGCTGAGTGCCGTCGCTAGCCTAAAGCAGAAACAGCTTTAGAATATCCCGGCTGGGGCCCTGYTAAGGACCGCACTCAAGGCACCGGCTTGCAGAGAGGGGGACGGCGAGGCACATCCCTGCACGGGGCCAGTCCAGAGCGAGTGCTCCAACCCATCAGGGTGGTCCTGCCTGTACAGAACTTTTTCTTTTTCTTTCTTTCCCTTTTTTTTAAATGAAGTTTTATAGCTGAGAAATGAGAGACTTGAGACATAGAGTGAATGCATGGTGTACAGCACAAAAATTCTGTATCCAGCTATTCTCTTTGAGTATTTRCTACCTTTCATTTTAAAAAAAATATATATATACACACACACACAGACAAAATAGAAGAAATGTAAATGGGCATGATCCAATGGTGCTGATGCGTCGCAGCAGGATGGGGAAAGGCGAAACGCCTCCAGAGCCCAGCTGGGCGCTTTGCACAAGCGAATGGCGAGAAACACAGCAGAAACCCCCAACTTCCTACACGTGCTTTCAAGGGAAGGAAATACGAAAGGTTTCAGCTAAGGAGAGGGGAATTTCCCTCGAGCGCTTAAGCATTCAGGAAATGGTCCTGAATTACAGCCGGGTGGCTCTGAACCTGCTGCGTTTGCTCAGAATTGCTCAAGATGACCTGTAGAGCACGCCCAGAGCTTCGCTTTCCCTCCTTCTTGGAAAGCTTAGGTGCRCTTGCTGGCTCTGGTTCTCACGTTYGTTAAACCCTAAACTCTTCCCAGTCAAGCTCCAAGAGGAGGAAGCTGGGTTTCGTTTGCCACTCGCCCCRAACGGAGGTGTTTCCACCTCCCGCTGCCCAAGGAGAGGCTGAAAGGGAAGGGGGAAGGCAGCCGTCGCCCCACGCTCTCCAGCAGCTCCGTGCACGCTGACCGGGACAGAGAAGACCCCCCCCAGTGCGAGCTGCAAGACAGCTTCCAGCAAACGCGTTGCTGTGTTTCGATCAGTGCGTTATCCCAGTTGTCTCCAGGAGAACACCCCGGGACGGGTTTGTGGGTGCGTTGAGTAACACCTCCCGTTGCGAGCGACTCGCGCTGGTCCTCAAACGTCCATTCATACGCTAACGGAGAGTTTTCCCTGGGTTTTGAACTTGCAAAACCGGGGGAAATTAGGTCAGTTTGAGATCTCAAATCTCAAACAGGAGTTAGATAATATTACRTTTTTATTAGCTGGAACGGGGATTGAAATGGGTAGTTTTGCCAGCTGGGGAAAAACCCACCACCAMCAACAAAACCCAACACCCCCACACAAGGCCTTTCTGTGTCACCTTATTTAGAACTTAAAAATGATGATTTTAGAGATAAAAGTAACAGGAGAGCAAAACTGAATCCATGTGAGAAGCCATCGGTATGAGCTGGACGTCAGTGATTCCTGCAGCACTCAACCTTCTCGTCTTCATGGAGCTGAGTGGAAATGTTTGGTCTGATCTGTTTAGACAAAGCTCATCACAGCCAGTCAGATGCATTTTAAGTCCATCTCTTCCATGCCAGTTGAAAAGCTTTTCATCACCATGGCTGGAAAAGCTTTCTGCACAATACCTGACTGATAGCTCCTCCAAGGAAATAATGGAGTTGGAGAAGATTAAAAAAAAAAAAAGAAAAATAAGAGCCTGGAGACTGGCCTGTCCTGTGTAGCGACAGGAGCACACTACATCTTAGTCCTGCCATCTCAGCCTGGCAGCATTAGGAAAAAACAAAACCCCAAACCCCCAAACTGAAAAACCCCACCTGCTSTGATCTATCCTCTAATTTACTAATCCAGGGAAAACAAAAGAGGACAGCGTATTTCATTGCTCGCTGAATATATCGCTTTTAGTGGCCAAGTATTGACTGCAAAATAGCGATACTAATACTGAGAATTTCTGTGCAGCCAGCGCTGCACGTGCGACGCGTGGCGGGGGCCACGGGATCCTGCGGAGCGCCGGACCAGCGTCGCCTCCGCACGGGACACCTCGGCCCGTCTTGCACTAGCGTTTCAAATGCTGCACAGGCCGCAGTTCCAAGCTCTAGAGGGTCTCCGGATCCTTTTTTGTTACCTTCGGCGAGTCCTTAGGGTTTTGGCTCACCAAAGTTACCGAATGTTCACCGACGTAGGCGGTTTACGCAAAACGAGGACCTGACGCAGGTGCCACCACTGTTTGTTCGGGCTCCGATTCCAAGAGGTCGGACAGGAAACGCAACTGGATATTAAATCCCAGTCGGTGACAACCCAAAGCTGACTGCAGCCAACAAGTGACTGACTGGAGCYACACGGAAGAAAGCTTTTACCTTGGGCCCTGACTCCAGTCAAAAGCARCTCTTCGGTATGAACACCTCCATACCCCGGATTACGATCAAAGACACCTACAGAATCTCCTGGAGGAACAGCTGGGTCATCATTACATCATACGTGCTCTAGGTGACCCTGCTGAGCGGGGAGGTTGGACTAGATGATCTCCAGAGGTCCCTGCCACCCTTACTGATYCCATGAGTCTATGATCATTACTAACAGGCACTAAAGAAGGATTAAAATCAGTACATCTACAAAGCAGATAACGAAGTTATCCCTCTGGTAGACATGCTTACAGTTAAGCAAAAAGTGCTTCACCAAACTGGAGCATTCATCTGCAATTAATAGACCAAAACTTTATTAAAACCAAAAATAAGCCTGAGAACATGCTAATTATTTAGTTTAAAAAAAAAAAAAAAAAGAAGAAGTCTTCATAAACGCCAGCCCGCCTATAAAACACAAGGGCATGGTTAGAGACGCTGCCGGGGCAGCGATCGCTTCTGGAAAATGCATTTCACAGGCGCGTCCCGTCGCAGGAGCGTCCCCAGAGCGGGCTCACGGCGCCGGCGCGGAGCGGGAGCGTCCACGGCCGCGGGAGCGGCTTTCCCGCAGGGCTCCAGAAACGCGCGACGGGCGTGCTGAGCCCCAAASCCCTGCAAACCTTAACGAAACAGCGAGCAGAGCTAAGTAAACAGGCGTCTCCCACAGAAACATTTCCACCAGTTTGTTTCTGTAGCTTCACAYTTCTCGGGATCTGCAAATTCATGGAGATCAGCTTGCAAAACCCAAATTAAAAGTTTCAGGTTTTCAACATTCTTAGGGTGCTTTTATTTTTTATTTTTAAAGTAATACAATTGCCATCTTTTACTAGCAKCAGCTGTCTTCATCTACACCACGAACAACATCATGTATTGATAATAAACCACTTTGGCCCTGATTTGATTTGAACCATGTGACCTGCACAGGTTTTTTCCTGAGACAGGGATCACTTCCCTGAAAAAATGCCTTAACCTATGGAAAATGGAAAAATATCTCCACGCTTCCCTTTTGTAGCCATTTTCTCGGGTATAATTACCTGGCAGAACGGATCTTGAGGGTCACAAGAAAATGGTATAGATGTCAGTGTGTCAAATCATCCTTCGTTCTTGCTGGCCCAGTTCTCTGGGGCCAAATGCTCCCCAACTTCTGCAGAGGGACCATGGCGGGGGATGGGGGGGGTCTAGCACACAGCACAGCTGCTACTGACCACATTCTGTTACAAATCTGTCCTCAAATATTTTGCTCAAAATCAGATAACAGTTTAGTGGCAAAATCATAAAAAGAAGCTAGTTGCCTTAAATTCTTATACAGTGTCTTACTGAGGGGAGTTTGGGGAGGGAAAGTGAACTCAACATGAACGTATGAAGAGCTCATTCCTGCAATCCCATTAGATGCAGTGCTTGTAACAACACTTGGTTTCAGGCAGCAGAGCGAGTTGTGTAAACACACTGTATTTATGCATCACTACGTACAGTACTCTCAACAGTACAGAAAATCAATGTAAACTTTAGGACTGTGAGGGAAGGGATAAAGTGGGATAATGGATGATACACAGAGCAAAAGGCAATTGCAGTGGTAGAAGTTACTTTGATATACAATAAAATTACATTTACTATAAATAAAACAAGTTAAAAAATACAAATATTAAAAAAAAAAAACTTTTTATAAGTAATAACCTGAAATTCTTCTGTTTTCTGAAAGTCTCTGTATAAATAGCAGGAAAGGTAGCAAGAAGTACTGCTAGAAATATGGCAATCATGAAAAATACTTGGAGTAATTAAATGCTAACGTAAGTTATTTGCCTCATTTTTTAGAAGGCTTTGGGAACTTCTTAAACTCATTCTGTTCCTTGAAAAAAAGCTGAGCAAGGATATGATCTGCTGTTGCATGGAAGTAGTCATTCATACGAAGAGTTTCCAGCTATAAAGAAAAAATACAATATTTTATGAAGAATAATCATAATGACTTTATCATTTTTACAAGATTAATAATATGGAATATTAAAGTGCATGCCAAACACAACATGAACATGAATGAATATAAGTAACTTGTTATAAGCCTTATATGCATCACCAGGTCCATATAATCTCAGCTTACTATACCCTTGCTCTGACTGCTAGCATACAGACCTGCTCGAGGCCTGTGAGGATGTCTCCYTTTTGTGGTTCCCGAGTTTGTGAGGAGCCACAGCCTGTCCAGTCCACCCACCGACCAGCTCCGTCTCTTAAGCACCAACAGCACATCACGCACAAGCATAATCTGAAGTTCATCCCTCTCTCTCTTCCACAGGTACATATACGCAGACATGCAGGAGCATACCATTCCCTACCACAGACCTATTCCTTGTTTTCTTCACCTGCTGTTCTCAAGTACAGAGTTTTAGCAGGTGTTGCACGTCAACCACTCACTCCAGAGGAGAGAGTCTTAGAATTTCTTTTGAAAGGTGTGCACCAAAGCATAAGGCTTACATGCATAAGAAAAGCATACACTTATCCACAGTTGAACACTTTTTACTCCCTGTCCATACGAATTCTTACCTGGTTGCCTGTACTATAGGCTAGAATCAAAAATAAATCCTCATCACACACACTCTTGATATAATGTTGGCTTCCAACGGGGAAAAATATGACATCTCCAATGTCAATGTTGAAGTTGGTGGTGACGTCAGATGCAATAACCCCAACCTATAGCAAGTTAAACAGCAATATTCAATAGCAATATTCAGTGTGCTGTTCTTGGAATAATACATAGTGATGGTCCCAACATTGCACTGAAATCAGCTAGTGTAGAGTCATTACTTTCATTGAGACATCAAACAGTTATAAGGGTCCAAGGCAAATTCCTGAGTAAGAACATGGTAACACCTTGCATTATGGAGTTCCATCATCCCATCTCAGTTACCTTTTCATTTCAAATTTGCATTGAGTGAAAGAAACTCAGAAAGAAAAAATATATCCTAATTCTTAATTCCCACTAAATTTTTATTTGTTGCTTAGAGGCACTAAATCAAAATTATTTCTGTTTTTTATTTCATACTCCTAGTATCCAGGAGAGTGGGAGTTCCTATCATGGGCATTTTTTGCTGAACAGTTTACAAAGACCAGTTCTGCTCTTTGTATAACTCCATTTTGATTAAACAAACTTCCACAAACGTAACRGAGAGAAAAATTTTGTACAAAGAAGGAATGAGTACACCTTGAAAGTTTTGCAGTGTTATCAATAATCAGCGATGGAAATCACTTATTAGGTCTGCAGCTGTAATACAGTCAAAACTCCAGTGATTTATCCCTCACTCATGTAACAAATTACCTTTCCACAGCCACTAATGACATAACCCATCTCATTAGCGTTGAAGTGGAAATGAGGCTGCCCCAGTCCATTGCTGAATATTCTGAGAGTTGCTAAGGTAAGGGTATTTTCATGCTGAAAAGCAAAACAAAAATGTTCAGAAAATCCCTCARATTTGTTGTATCCCTGAAATACAACGAGGCAGTGATGAACCCACACATAYTGCATATTATGCCTTATGGTATGTATCAATACAGTATCTAACTGAAAGCACATACCTTATTCAGCGACTCACTAAAAATTTTCTCTGTCTTGTTTAATCCAGTTCCATTTATGCGGTAGCGAGCCCACTGGAAGATTCCTCCTGGAAAAGGATATTCTTTTGACCCTTAAAAAAATAATAAAAAAAAAGGACACAGTCAAATGAGCATTTTCCACTCCAACCTCAAATCACTATGTCCTAAACTTCAGGACTCAAATCTTATGARCCTCTGGATCCAAAAATGGAAGTGCTTTTAGCTTATTATTCCTTCATGCACTAGACACTATACACACTAGAAGGGATTAATCCAGTTTATAGTATGTTTGTRTAGACAGATCACCATAACAAAAATTTCATATTAGAATTTTTTCCTGAATTTATATTACTTATCTCTTGCATGAGCACACATCTGCCTTTACACAACATTTTTTCCTGTTACAAATATGATTACAATAAATCACAATACACTTAAAGAACATACTAAGTATTAGTATATTAACTCATGGTGACCCTTATGGCCCTAATTGTATGTCACRATAGTTTGCAAAGAATCACTAATGCAAATAAGCTACAAACCTGGCACATTTGTCTCCTGAACCACTGTCTCGGCACAGCTAGATCTTCAAGCAGAATACAGCTAATAAGTCTACCTACGGGCTGGGCCTTTATTGTTGAAAATGGTTCTGGCCAGAGAAAGAGGATTTCATAGAACCTGGCACTTTTTAGCAGTCCATTGCAGAAGGTGATTAGCTTAAAGAACACGTGGACGTAAGTGCAAAGATTTCTGTCACATATCTATTACTTCTAATCTTCATCAGCTGTGTATGGAACTCTGAACTACATTTGTTTTTTACGATGGTACTTAGAATTAAATTCTGTCATTTATGTTTATTAGGTGCTCTCTGTTAATCAGTAGGTCCAGTCTGTAGATAGGGTTGTTTAATACAAATGTTGATAAGATGAACAGTGAACATCATTCAATGCTTTTATAAAGTTGTTTTTGTAAAAGAAAAGGGAAGACATCATTAGGTATATKTTAAGATATTTATTCATTGAAGTTTCATATGCAAATACCAGATATTCTAAAAAGCTCTGTCACTCTCCAGCTAGTCTTTTTCAGGGCTTCCTGGCCTACAAAATCTTCATCTAGAGATGAAAAGTATAGCTGTTTATTACTTAAGGTAACTATAGCAATGAACAGATCAGTTCTGGTTAGATGCATCAGTAGAGAACCTTTAGTTGGGAAGAAGCATGTTGAAGCCCTTGCAGCTTACTGGCATTGCACTCTCACATCTACTGTTCAGATAAAAACAAAAGACTGTTTCAATCAGTAGGGTAAAACAGTTTARATGAGATAAGGGCCAAATTATACATCTTCAAAAGGCAGTAACTAGAGACACCATCAAGAAAAATAGCACCACTTTTGCCTAAGAAATGATTCCCATTCTTTTTACCTCCTTAAATACTTATTACTCTTCTATGTACTTTTTATTGCATGTTTCAGTGAACCAGTTACAGATCTTCCCCTCTGTAAACACAGAAAGCTCTTACATACAAAGTTCTGAGATGTATACCTTTGAGGTCGTAGAAGTACCGCCATACAAGGTTGTCTGGCGATTGCTCGTAGGTGGCATTATGTACAAGCTCTTGTAAATTTGGTGGGAGGTTAATTGCCTGATCTTCTGTTTGTTTCTTGAATGTTCTGATAAAGTTAACTCCATCCTGTGGCTGCCGGACACACAGTACATATTAAGTTGACAGACATACAAAGCAAWCTGGAGAATTATAATTGTACTTCATCAAGTATCTCACCTTAATACATGGTGGTAGACAAATTCTGCCCTAGGGAGATACCTCAGCTCTTTAACTGCTTAGCCCTATGAATAGTTCATTTTGCTCCTTTTCTCTGCCATTGCTTCTCAGTTACGACAGAGATTTGGAGCAGATTTAACTTCGTCCATCTCCCATCAGGTCGTTTTACAGACAGGAAGGTCTGTCACAACTCAGTGGTTTGAACATGCAGRCTGAGCAGAAGCTCTGTGGCCATATTTGGTCAAGAGACATTGGCAATAGGTGAGTGCAAATGAAAGAAATTTTAACAAGACGATGGCCTTATCTACGGTTTCCTATGAGACCTCTTGATAGCACAACATTTACTAATATGCGATCAGGAAGTTGTTTTGGACTTCCTGTGTTATTTTCCCTTATTTTCTCGCTGTGTTATTTTCCCTTCTGTCCTTAGAGCAGTGGAGAATTCTCCATGAGTTTGGGACAAGTTTGGGAAAAGGGGAGGAGAAAAAGTTTCTTGGAGAAAACTYTGTCATTTATGTCTCTGCATTTGTAAAGGAACACACAAGGTGGCACAGTGTTGCACAAGGGACATATGTACATTCTTCCACACTGCTGGGACTGAAGAGACCAGCTCCCCAGAGTTACAGAACCTCCCTAAAAAGATATAGAGAGCCTGGACCTGACATGTTAAGGTCAAGAAGGCTAGATAGAGGCTAGYTATCCTACTGTACAGACCTTTAATGCTCTTGCTGCTATATCTTCTGGGGTAGAGAAAAATGCATCATCTACATCCAAGGTCTTAAGTTCTTCATGYGTTGTAAAAAACAGCAAGAACACACAGTCTTCTTTTCCTACATTCTTTATCCAATGCAAAGTGTTTCTAGGGAAGAAGATCACTTGGCCAGCGGTGACATTGTATGTGGTAACTATGCTGTCATCTGCATCAACTACTCCAATCCAGGCATTACCCTGTAACATAATGATAGTAATGAAAGCTTCTTCAGAGGCATTGAAAATCAATAATTCAAGGAATATGAAGGCTGTTAGGGGAAAACAAATACCAGTGTTCTCTCTCCAACAAGCCTTTGTGAAACTAAATCCAGGATAGTATTTTAAGTGACAAAATTTTAGAAGGTTTAAAGAACATTACAAATACATGTTGCTTGTATTTAACCCATTTCTTATTCAAGAGGCTGGCAATAGCCATAAAGGAGCCATCTTTGACCAAAAATTGCAAGAGAGAGGGCCAGGTGTCTGTGGAATGCCTCACTCTGGGGATGTTCCACCATCCAGCTGGAGCTGTTCAGTTATGCTCCAATAAAAATATGAACAATTACTCTTAAAAATACATTTAATAATCAAGATATATCTAAGTAGCTGTGCTTCCAAAGAAAGATCTTCATTTTTTTCAGATTAACATGCTATTTCAATTGTTTCTCACTATGAGTTTGCATTTATTGTTTTCATTTTATTTATTTTCAAAGATTTGAAATTTGACACTAAAGTGAGATAGGGCAAACATTTTCAAATGAAAGTTCTTTGGGATAAACAAGGAGGGATATTTGGTCTAGGAAAGAGAAGACTACATGGGAACAGAATAGTCTTCCATATATAAACAGTTGTTGTAAGAAACGAAGATGATAAGACGGTCTCTACAGCCACTGGAGATGAACAAGGAGATATTTTGCAATAAACAAAAATGTGAGTTGTACAGCAGGACAAACTTTCCAAAGGTTTGTATTATAAAGCACTGGAGACAACTATTTTTGGACATTGTAATAGTTCCTTCATGGGAGGTTTTAAAAACAGATTCAGTGCACTCTCAGAAAYGCTTAAGTATTCTCATCCTGCACTAATATACAGGATGAAGACAGAGGTTTTCTTAAGAACTTTCATAGTCCTTCAAATCTACAATTCTGTGATGGCTCTAAAGTATTAATTACTGAAATCATTGTAAGCTCTTGGATAAGCAGATCCAAGATTTACATGTTACAGGTATCCATAATCTCCGCTGACTTCGGTTGTTACACTTTACYGGAAACTACAGGTACTTGACACTTCTGCAGGTAACATTAAGTAGTCTGTTTCAAGCACCTCAGTTTAAAACTCTTATCTGAAGCAATAAAACTTACGTTATACATGAATCAATGATCATTCTAYTTTTATTACTGGTTAACATTTATTTATAATGTTTATGTACCTTTTTATATTTACATATGTACATTTTCTGAATGTACATGATGCTTTAAAAGTAAATCCAATTGGGAGAGCAAAAATAACTAGGTAATACCTTTAGCAGGTAGCCATGTTCATTAGCATTAAAATGCCAGTGGGGAACCCGAAGCCCTTTGCTCTTGATCCGTAAGGTTCCAAAAGTCATTTTAGAGCGAAAGTTATTGATACTTTTTCCAAATTCCATTTCTTCAACACTTTGATATTCATTTACATCATTYCTGAATCTTGCCCACTGAATCTCACCACCTGGGAAATGATGTATCTGTAAAGTTAAGGCCATAAGAGAATTTTATTAATTGCGGGCAGGGGTGACCGAACAATCCAAAAATATTTTGGAAGATGCATACTGTAAGCAATACTGAAGGGATTCATTGTTTTTCTCAGTAAGGATTCTCTCTGCATGTATTTAAGTCACAATTACTTTCTCCTGTTATGATGTAATGGTATTGTTTCTACAAATGAAAGTTAAATATTGGTATTAGAATCATCTGCTCCTCTTTTTATGTCATTCTTAAGTCTGATTTAGGAAATCAGTTATATTTATGYTTACATTTTTGGATTCAAAATATTTAGAAAATTTGGTGAGTAAGACATTTTCCTGAATTCGGGCTGTAGGAACAGTTCCAAGTTATCTGTACCTGAAGCTGTTCCTTTCCCAGTATTTGTACTGTCTCTAGAATAGGTTTTATACCTGAAAAAAATCACCTTGGACTCAGGAATGGCATATTAAAAGAGACTCTCCTCTCAAAAACCTCTTTGTTTCAAGAGTATTACACAGTTAAATTTAGCACCTGAAAGTACTAGAATAGCTGTAATCAGTTGAAGTTGCCTACTATCTGATCTAKCCTTTTCTCTTTTTTGCTGAAAAGCTGTGATAAAAATTAATCAGAAATTATTTTCTATGTTAAAATGTATTTGTAAGAGGGAACATGTCTTTAGAGCTTCTTCAAAGGATACCTTTCTTTATACAAATATTGTATAAATTTCTGTATAAAAATACAACTAAACAGAAACAATGTAATTACTAGAATTCATTACATTGTGAGTTAATTCATTTTAGCTCACTGAAAAAAGACTATGGAGTTCATTTTTTCTTGCAAAATAAGAAATTGTTTAAATTCAGTCATAAGTAGTAAAATGTTATATTACGGTGCTACTCAGCTTATATTTAGATTTGAGCTTTCCATTTACGTTTCTCAGAATTTCCTACCCTAYAATTTCAGAATCCCAGAGGATTCCCAGAGGAACTTCTAAGGTCCCATATCACCTCCAACATCTGCTATAAAATTGAATGAACTGCCGCCTGGAGATTTGTATCTCTCTTCATTGATTATAAAGGAAGTCTGGATGACAGGCTTAGATYGGACAACTAGTGCTTAGATAATCAAAGTTAGGTCATTATATTTCTATATATAATATTAGAATATTATTGCACAAAAAGAACAATTTACCTTTGATTTCCCCAGCTGATTCAGGAACCGGAACTTGATATCCACATCTTTTTCTTCCAGTTTTGGGGAGGTTGTGTCATGGCTTTTAACAACTGTCTCTTTTATAAAGCCAGTGTTTTCTACATAGATCAAGGACAGGATCAGCACTCCTATTGCGGTGGTGATAACACAGGCCAACAGACAAACTAAAAAGATTTTCATTAGGGAGCAGTGGCTCTGTCTTTCCTGAAATGTTTTTTTTTTTAAGAAAAACAAGAAATTAGTAACAGATATAAGAAATAGGAAAAACTGATTGATCTTTTGTAATGAAAACAGTAAACCTTTCAGGAACATGCACTTTTAGCCAAGTTACTGGGCTCRGCTTAGGGAAACCTGATAGAGAATGATTTCAAAGCACTTCAGCTTGTTGCTGTCCCTTCATTATTCCACCAGGTAAAAGCACATCTTCCTCATCCTGAAAAAATTGATAATTACTTACCAATTTTAACAAAATGACCTCCTTTCATTAATCTTTGATGAAATCTCTCCTACAAATCCCTTGCCAGCAGAAAAGTGCTCAAAATATCACCCTATTCTATTCTGCAATAATCCTTTTACAGTTTAAATTACTCCTTTTTTAAAGCTTGTGTTCAATTAAATATCACAACACTAGTGCTCAGACCACACAGAGTCTCATCAGTTCCAGAGAACGACTCAAATGCACACAAAATCCCCACTTATCAAATAGAATGACCTTTAATTTACAGCATTTTCACAGTAGTGCCACCAATTCAATAATTATTTTAAAAAATAGAAACTACTGTACTTATTACATAATAATAACTAATATAGAACATTCAACCTCAATGCAACATGCGAAACAGGTTATGTTGTGAGGGAATCATTAGCCTASGCATATTTACAGCCTGGAACCATCACTGTGCTGACTATAATCAAATGTCTCAGCTTATTAGTTACATGCCAACCCTCACTGTATGAAGTTAATTCAAATCCCAAGAAGCAGAAATTTCAAAGGGAAAATTACAGAGAATTACTTTTCTCAAGGGCAAAAACATTTTTTAAATAAAGTAGTACAAAAATACTTAACTAAGTTGAGAAATTAAGCATTAGCATGAGATCAGCTTTTAAGTAGCTCTTCCTGTTAAACTCAATGGGGAATCCTCCAAAGATAATTGTTCTATTCAATAGTTATAGGTGCTTTGCTATTAACTAAAATAGGGCCAGAGAATTATGCTTTATAGTCTGGACCCTAGCAAATGCACGTGGAACGATGATATTTTACTCCCTATCAGGACCTTAGCAATAGCAGCCCTTTAGAGCTTTTATTTTCTTGTAGGATCTTCTTAACAGTGTCTGATTATATCATATTTACTAAGCAAGGGTTTAATCTTCACATTGATTCTCTATTAATAGTATTTTGATAGCATCGTAACAGCAATTGACTCATACCTCTTTCTTCGGCCATTCTGCTGCTTTTGAAGAACTTGGTATATTCTCTCCGTGCATTTCAAATGCCTGGTTATCCATTTAGTAAAGCTGAAATAGATTAGTCCACAGAAGACAAGAAAAGCAGTGATCCAAAAGAATGCTAACTGTGATATGTTCTCACTTATGTTACAGATAGAGCCCAGGGAAATGACTCATCATCTGAACAGTAACAGTAACTTAGTATGGCAAAATGTGTTGCAATAAAAAAACCCTCTTCACTGAACTACAACAGAAAGGTCCGACTATTTCCACATTCAGCGTTAATGTTATTCACGGATCCGAAGACACAACCTGACAATGAGTTAGAAGCTGAACCATCAAATACTTTTTAAAAAGGCAGAAAGGAATCCTCAGAGGTCATCTAGTATCTTCACCTATGCTAAGGGTCCAAATACATTTCAATTATTCCTTCTGGATGTTTTGCAATATACTTTTACATACCACAAAAAATGTTGAGATTCCACAACTTACTTGGCAAACTATTTCAACCACTTAAAAATTATTATTGTTAAAAAGGTTTTCACAAACCTAAATCACTCTTGCTGCAACTAAACTCTATCATATTTTCTCCTTCCTATACATAGACCTAGKTACATACAAAAATGCCCTAGTAGGTCAGGCCAACAATACAACCAGCTCAGGACTTTTTYTCCCAAAGGACATTAAGAGATGCTATTTAGGAATAGTATAGGCTAGCTACTATTTCCAGGCTACTCTTTTCGTAGCTTATAAGCACACATAACTGCTGGATGTGTGGATACTAAAAAGAATATCCTCTTCCCTTTAGATTTAATTCAATTAAAAAGTCCATAACTTTTCCAAGTCATTTCTGAACCTACTGATATCCCCAAACTCAGAGATTTACTGCTTCCTGGATTAGAAAAAAACAAAAACCAAAAAACACAAGAACATTCCTTTCTCCATTCTAAACAAACATCCTGCCAGGTTCATTGAGTCCTCCCTACCTCCTGCACTGTGGGCTGCAAGCAACATCAAACATGTTCTCCTCTCCAAGCTGAAGAGTCCCAGCCTTTTTAGTCTCTCCCTGCTATGCAGCTCTTCTATCTCCTTGATCAGTTCAGTCACCCTCCTCTGGACCTTCTCTAACACCACCAAATTAATGAAAATAATGAATAGCAATAGTCTTCAACGTTAACTGTTCTCCAAGTATGGCTTTCCAACCCTCATAGTACTTGCCTTACATATTTTAATTTAGACTATGACTCCTTGTTCTGAGTTCCTCGTTTTTTGTGTGCTTTGACACAAGAGTGTCAAAAGCTTTGCTAAAGTCAATACACATGACATTTATTCTCTATCTTCATAGTCTCTTACTCTGTCATAAAAAGGAAACTAGATTGGTTTGATAGTGTTCATTACAATCTGCAGGTTTTCTTTTTTCTCATTTCCTTGATATCTTCCAGGTTTTATTATGTCCTTTTGATTTTTTAGAAAATTGAAGTTAAGCTTATTGGTCTATAAATCTTCGGCATTGTTTAGTTGACTTTTTGTTAAAAATAGGCATGTTATTTGCACTTTTGCAGCCTTTTGGACTCTTATGCAACTATAGTAAGTTCCTCAGCATTTCTGCTAACAACTCTAAGATAGCTTCAGCCTGTTCTGCAAAAGCTTAACTGTTAACTCCAGGAAGCACCATCCACTGAATACAGGTAACTTGTGTAAGACCTCTCAATCATGTTTTCCCTGTCATAATTAGAGCTTTATTTACCACCCTTCTCAACGGTGTTGTTAGCTGTTTGATTGCAGCTGATGTTTTAAGTAAATGGTATGCCTTTATTGGCATCATTTATTACTCTCTGGAGAGAAGTAATCAACCAAAGTTTTCCTGGGTCCTTCCTTACAGCTATAAGGGACTTCTTACTTACCACTCTAAGTAACAAGGAACTTCTGAATTATTGTATTATCTTTGACAGGTCTTCCAACTTGTCTTTCATTTTTGTGCTTTGGACTTTCCAAAAAGCACAAAAGGCCATAGTGACTCATATTTAAGGGCAATTCCAGCTATTTCCTTCATGCCTCCTTCTCAGAGAACTTTCAAGGGAACTTTCAACTTTGATTTTTCAAGTCAAATTATATTTCTTTTCCTTGTTCCACATCAGTATAGCCTGTAAATATATCTTAAATATATATGTATTTTAAGAACCACCAAACTCCTGAGCACTTTTTTTCCTTAGACTGTTTCTCACTGGATTTTGAAAATCAATTCTTTTAATTTCTTGTAGGTGCTTTTTTCTATTCTTCTTCTTTTCCATTCTAAAAATCATGAAACCCCTGTAAGAAAATTCTTGTATTTACCTTCACCTTCTGCAACAAAAACTGGCATCATCACATTCTAAAAATATACTAGGAACTCTATGGTCTATTTACTCTTTTCCCAATGAATATTTAGTTAAATAATACCTCATCAAGTAAAATGATTGTTAGTTGTTGACAAAAAAAGTTCTGTCCATCTTATCTTCATGGTCTGCTAGTCTTTAATGATAGGTTCTCAGCATAACAATATTTAGGCTTTTTTCTCCCTTTATTATGATCAAGACACTTTCAATAGAATTCAGAGATAAATATTCATAGAGAAATCTTCTCTTTTCCTCTGCTGTTCATGAAGAACCACTACTTTTTTTCTGTATTAATTCATTAACAAATGAAATATCTCTCCAAGTTAATATTTATGTTGCCTAAATCACAACTTTATGGAGACTTGTACATTCTTCCATTTAGTTTTCATACAACCTGCATGAGTATACAGGCATCTTAAATGTTAAGCATACAGATTCATTACACTGTATTTTTGTACTACTTCAATCTTTTCCTAAAAAGCTATATATCCAGCTACTATGCCTCTGACTACCTTCCACTGTTAAAACTCATTCACATGCTTTTATCATTAGTTCCCATGAATCCTAGTTTAAAGTCGTCCTCTCCTAAGTTGGTAAGCCTAAAAAAAAAAAAAAAAAAAAAAAAAAAAAAAAAAAAAAAAAAAAAAAACTTTTTTCCTCGTGAGATAGAGCTCTTCTCTCCTCAGCAGTCTGCTCTGCTCTGTTCTGGTATGGCTTGGAAAATCTCAGCTATTCACATTGGCAACATCAGGTCAATTAGAATTAATAACAAGTTTTTCTCATTTCCTTGTGAAACTGCTTATTTCTCCCTCAACAGGGTGAGTCCTTCCAACAGTAATGTTGGCCAAATATTTTAGGTAACACACAGCAACGGAAAACTATGGTAAAAAAAATAATACAGAATCCATGATCAATAAGAAAGAAAATATCCATCATGATTTTCAATGGTTTCATAGTCAAAAAAAAGAAAAAAGGTAGCTTTCTGAATGTGTACACTAAGTGCTTCTTGCAGTAATTCCATTTCAAAACTAGAATTACAATGGACTCTCCCATTAAGCACTTGAAGGGCAAAAATTCCCCAAACAGACAAAAATCCTCTCTATTCTCTTCCCACCACGTCCCCCTATGCCAAGTAGTTTTCTTACCACAGGTAGGATCTTCACAAGATCTAACTGCAAGATGCTTTTCCTCATCAAAGCCTTTACATCCCTCAGGTC
The DNA here is from genome assembly GCF_003343005.1 of Rhea americana. Lineage (NCBI taxonomy): Eukaryota > Metazoa > Chordata > Aves > Rheiformes > Rheidae > Rhea > Rhea americana. The sequence goes on from NW_028186923.1 coordinate 347,257, forward strand.
AGATTTACTGATATATATACACCATAATTCAGGAAGTACTCTCCTTGTAAAAGATTTCCTGTATATGCAAATACACACAATCATAAATACGCACGTACATCCTCAACAAACAGTTCTTGTAACTTGCCGAGAAACAATGACTTTCGTTTAAACAATCTCAGCTATTTTATTTAGTATTTCCTCCAAATCCTGGTCTTAATCTTTCTGCCTATCTTTTTTTTCCCCGCTGTCACTGCAGAAGAAAAGATTATAGTTCAATAAAATTCCAGTCCTCTGACACAGCCTCAATGACAAGAACATTAGTGGCATCATCTTGAAAACAGCTATTACCTCTGTACAGCACTTTATTTACATATTCACTTTCTTTTCTCTGAGTTGTAGCTTCTTTATTCCAATTTATAAGTAAACTTATAAGAATTGCAAGAAGCAGTGTATACATTCAGAAAGTTACTTTTTTATTTTGATATTTAAGGGATCAAATTGCTCTTTAAAATATTGTTTAACCATAAAATCTTGATAGCATGTTAAAACAACTTTTTATGTGAAATAAGCTGTTTCCACTTACTGATTAGTGCTGTTTTACTGACATTATTTTTTATTCTAGTCTGTTTTTTTGTATGTCTGTTGTTTACAGCTAGCACTTGCTTGGTGCTTAGTTACACATATCTAAGGTACTTTTATCTTGTACACTATTCTACCTCACACTATGGATCCTCTCCATCACTAAGGCCTTTCATACCTTAGCAATACAAAAATAATAAATACTAACATTCAACAATGTCAACTTTGATGTTGTTACTTAGGTCTGTCTGTCATAAGAACTGATAAAAATTTCTGCTGAAACACCTCATCAGGGACTGAAAGCTGTGTATCTAAATAGCAATAGATTAAAAAAAAAAAGAATCTAGATGCACAGGAGAGAGAATAAATGACTCTCAGGCGAATAAAATGCCCAGAGAATGAGAAATTGCACAACTATAGCCAGATGCAAGGGCTCTCCAAAGGGGAATTAATGAAAAAGGTTTTCTAAACAGCAAACTGGAGCTCCACCTCAGCATCAAGGGGAAAGGTAGGGGTGTCTTGTGTGCCTTGTCTCCTGCAGAGAGGATACAAGGAGTCTCAGTGCGTTAAAACATCTGAATACTCTTAAGACATCAAGTCTTGTTTTGAGCATACCTCTCCTGTGCGACCAGCACCCCAAGGAGTAGCTGCACATTTGGATGAATAAATGTGCTTTTGCTGTGAGCTGGATAAGCACAAGCCTCCTCCAGTTCAGCAAGAGCAGAGCTCAGGCGGTGCCGCACTACCAAGCTGTGCTGAGAGCCTGCAGTGTCTTGGCTCACTGTTACTGTCACTCAGCTGTTTACTGTGATCCACACTGAGACATGCATGATGCCAGGAAAAAAACTGTTATCTTTCCTTCCGCCTCTGAGTTCCTTCCCTAAAATGACCTCTGGCAGTCAGATATTGCTTTAATACACACAGTTACCCAGCAGCAGTTACAGGGCAATATTAGTTGGTTTGTATGTTCTTGTCCCAGCGATGCAATGGTTTATAAAAGGCTCTGCAAAGAAGTTTTCCAGAAAAGTAATTTCATTTTCTGTACTCTGATTACAGATGTAGCTCTCAGCATTTAAGACACAGACTGACGAAATCTGTGTTTGAAATGCAGAAATTTGTAGATCCTGTGATCCTGAGACAGTCATAAAACATTACACAAATCATTACTACTACCAGTCTCTGCTTACTAACTCTTAACAGGAAGGTGGGAGGAATGCATAGCTAATCTTCCTTCCACTTTTCCTTTTGGTTTGTTTTTCAATCCTTAAAACTAGCACATGCCCAGTTACATCTTTTCTTGTGGGTAACTGCAAATATCCAGATTAAAAAGAAATAGTTTACTAAAAAGGCTAGACATAAGCCAGAGAAGAGGCACAAAGGGCCTCTTTCAAAATCTTCTGTCAATATATTTCAAGTCACAATTCTACTACTTGCAGCTTTTCTCTTTCTCTCTCAATTTGCTATTGCCAAGATGGTGCAAGTCCTACTCTCTCTCCTGCACAAGTTCCAATGCTTAGTGGTGGCTTTGGTAAGTTGATTTGGAATTGAGTCAGGCGAGGGACACTAAGGACAACAGGAAGGGCTTCTTCAAATACATCAGTAGCAAGAGGAGGACTAGGAAAAATGTGGGCCTGCTACTGAATGGGGCGGGGGCCYTGGTGACAAGGGATACAGAGAAGGCAGAATTACTGAATGCCTTCTTTGCTTCAGTCCTCACTGCTAAGGGCAGCCCTCAGGAATCCTGCAGCCTGGATGTGAGGGAGAAAGTCCAGAGAAGGGAAGACTTTCCTTTGGTTGAGGAGGAAAGGATTAGAGACCTTCTGGACAGGCTACACTTCCACAAATCCATGGGCCCAGATGGGACGCACCCACGGGTACTGAGGGAGCTGGTGGATGGTGTTGCCAGGCTGCTCTCCATCRTCTTGGAAAAGTCCTGGAGAACTGGAGAGGTGCCTGAGGACTGGAAGAAAGCCAACGTCACTCCAGTCTTCAAAAAGGGCAAGAAGGAGGACCCAGGCAACTGCAGGCYGGTCAGCCTCACCTCCATCCCTGGAAAGGKGATGGAATAACTCTTTCTGGATGTCATCTCCAGACATACGGAGGAAAAGAAGGTGATCAGGAGCAGTCAGCATGGATTCATTAAAGGGAAATCCTGCTTAACCAATCTGATAGCCTTCTCTGATGGAATGACTGGCTGGGTAGGTGAGGGCAGAGCAGTGGACATTGTGTACCTTTACTTCAGCAAGGCTTTTAACACTGTCTCCCATAACATCCTCCTAGAGAAGCTCAGGAAGTGTGGGTTAGACAAGTGGACAGTGAGGTGGATTGTGAACTGGCTGAAAGGCAAAGCTCAGAGAGTCGTCATCAGAAATACATTGTCTAGTTGGAGGCCTGTGGCTAGTAGCATCCCCCAGGGCTCAGCACTGGGTCCCATCCTGTTCATCTTCTTCATCAATGACCTGGATGAGGGCACAGAGTGCCTCCTCAGCAAGTTTGCTGATGATACCAAGCTGGGAGGAGAGGCTGATACACCTRAGGGCTGTGCTGCCATTCAGAGAGACATGGACAGGCTGGAGAGCTGGACAGAGAGGAACCTCCTGAGGTTCAACAAGGGCAAACGCCGAGTCCTGCACCTAGGGAAAAATAACCCTAGGCACCAGTACAGGCTGGGGGCYGACCTTCTGGAGAACAGCTCTGCAGAGAAGGACCTGGGAGTGCTTGTGCATGACAGATTGACCATGAGCCAGCAATGTGCTCTTGTGGCCAAGAAGGCCAATGGTCTCCTGGGGTGCATTTGGAAGAGTGTTGCCAGCAGGTCGAAGGAGGTGATCCTGCCCCTTTACTCAGCCCTGGGGAGGCCTYATCTCGAGTATTGTGTCCAGTTCTGGGCTCCTCAGGACAARAGAGGCACAGACCTACTGGAGAGAATCCAGTGTAGGGCTACAAAGATGATCAGAGGGCTGGAGCACCTGCCCTGTGAGGAACGGCTGCGAGAGCTGGGCCTCTTCAGCCTGGGGAAGAGAAGACTGAGGGGGGATCTTACCAATATGCACAAGTACCTGAAGGGAGGGAGTCAAGAGGATGGGGACAAACTCTTTTCAGTTGTCCCATGCGACAGGACAAGAGGCAACAGGCAGAAATTGAAGCACAGGAAGTTCTGCCTGAGCGTGAGGGGGAATTTCTTCCCTGTGAGAGTGACAGRGCACTGGAACAGGTTGCCCAGAGAGGTTGTGGAGTCTCCTTCTCTGGAGATCTTCAAGGCCCACCTGGATGCAACCCTGTCTAACATGCTCTAGGTGACCCTGCTTGAACAGGTGGGTTGGACTAGATGATCTCCAGAGGTCCCTTCCAACCATACTGATTCTATGATTCTATTCAACTACACAGCTAAAAATACTTTTCTGGACCTATTTAGGTCCAGTGAAAGATTTGATGAGCTTCAAAGCCAAGAACAAGACCAAGGAAAATGGAAGGGAGATTAGGACTTGCCATGAATATAGTAGAGGTCTGCTAGCAGACCAGTTCAGCTGTCATTTGTTCTTTGCTCCTAAACAGGATGCTTCTAAATGACTACCCTCTCCCTCCAAAGAATTAGGTCTCAACAGAATGCAAAAGGGAGGCAATGAAAAAACCTTCAGACATTTTTGGATACAAGATATTTGATAAGTGTGCAGTTGGCAGAACAAGCAGCACACGATTATCTGTCATAAAGAACAGCACTGAACATCTTGCCTAATTACATTACCCCTAATCTTTCCTGCTTAACTTTACACACGATACTCAGCTTCCTGTTTCTCATTTGTGCAGTTAAGTGGTGACCAGAACTGACCAAGTAGTTTAATATTTAGAATTTCTTTATAAGGACACAGAGCTTCTTCCATGAAAGCATTCACATTACTTTTAATTAAATATTCTTTAAACAGATCTCTCTCATCACATGCTGTTAGATCCTACTGTAACCTCAAATAATAAGTTTTGAAATAATGAAGGCACAATAATGAGTATGTATTTTGAATACTGAATAATCCTTTCTGAGGACAGGTGCTGGTACAGCTTCCAAAAAAAGATTCTGACCAAAGGACAGGCCATCACATTATTTAAATTGCACAATATTAAAGGATTCCTAGGTATCAGCTTCACAGATTACTCATTTTTAACTCTTCTTTATCTTCTTGGTGATCATTAGTTTGCTCCTGCTTGTTACTAGTATCTTCTACAAGACTTTTAAGACGAGACAAATGATGTAAAGCCCTAGATGAGAAAAGATAAAGACTTTCATAACAGTGTACATATAACTACTTACATTAAAAATAATTCTGATTTTTTACTATGAGTTTAACAGTTTGAATGATGTTAGATATAGTTCTCATCTCCAAGTCTAATCGTTGCATTCATTCTGTGTTAGAGATTATAAAATACACTAACATTAAAACAAAAAAAAGCTTTTTCAAATGGATTCAAATACGCTTTCTCAAATGCAGATGCTCACACAAACATGCAGTTTCTATTAAATTATTACAGCAGTGGGTTATTTCATGTAGCATGTTAAGTGCTGCAAAATATGTCAGAAAACATTTTAGTATCAATACTAGAAGTTATTGTATTTTTTAATTTATAAAAAACCTTTTATTTAACATTGCCATATGGAACTGGACAGCAATACTGAGATTTGTTGAAAAAATATGCTATATAATCAAAACTTGTTTTCCATTCTGCCTTTTCTTAAACTTATTGTTTCTTTATTCACTTATGATTGTTCACTAGGACTCTGCTGATTTCATATATGGATTATGTTTCTTACCAGTTACTGTTCTCAAGCAATGAAAGTAAGAAAATAGAAAGCAAAAAAACTTTCTGAAACTGAGTGAAAAGTCAGAAAACCAATAGCCACTTACTTCTGAAGAGAATTAGTAACAGGGATCATCTCACTGTCACACAGTTCTAATTCAGCATCTGATTTTTCAGAAAGCTTAAAAAAACCCAAAAAATTGTTAATTGAGGAAGAGAAAGTTAGCTGAATATGACTGTTAGCATGGAATTTTTATACCACTTTTAACTGGATTGTGAACAACTCTATATTGTACAATCTTGAAGTAATTCCGTTTGGGAGGGACCTCAGAAGGTCTCTACCAGCATCTTCTGCTCCAAGCAGGGGCTGTTATCCGATCACATCAGGTTGCTCAGGGCTTTATCCAATCACACCTTGAAAATCTCCAAAGATAGAGACTGCTCAGTGATTTTGAGCAACATATTCCAGTGCTTGATGGCCCTCACAGGGAAAAAAATTTCTTCCCACACTCAGTCTAAACCTCTTGTTTCAATTTATACCTGCTGTCTTTCATCCTTCTACCATGCACAACTTTAGAGAGCCTGGCTCTGTCTTCTTGATACTCTCCTCATAGGCACTGGAAGGCTGTTATTAGTTCCCCCCAAACCTTCGCTCTTCCAGGCTGAACAAGCCCAGTTCCCTCAGCTTCCTATTGTCAGGCAAGTGCTGCAGCCCACTGACCATCTTGGTGGCCCTCCACCACTTTATTGATTTCTCTTGATCCTAAAACCGGATGCAGTATTCCTGATGTGGTCTAATGTGAGCTGGGGAATACAGAGGGACAATCACTTATATGCTGTTAGCCTTTGCTGCCAAGTGTGCTACTGGCTCATGTTTGGCCTGTAGCTATTATGATCACCAGGGACTTTTCAGCAGAGCTGCTCACCAGACAGGTAGTCCCCAGCCTATATTATTGCAAGGGGCTCTTTCTTCCCACGTGCAAGCCTTGCATTTGCTCTTGTTGAATTTCATGAGGTTTCTGTTGGCCCATTCCCCCAGCCCATATATATATATATATATATATATATATACACACATATAGATAGATAGATAGATAGATAGATCGATCATTTCATTCACTACTTAGTATGAGCTTTACAAAGTACATATGATTTAAGAACACATTGTAAGCAACATTACAAAAAAAATTAAAAAGAGATAAAAAAAAGTCCATGAAATCATTTTGAAACTCACGGACCACAAAATACAAACTCACTGATTGTGAAGTAAGCAAGGATACAGCATTTGAGAATGTTTGATTTTTCTAAATATTGCTACATGTCCCTTAAAGCCTAGTATTAGTTGGGATATTATCAGAAGACAACTCATCCAGAATATAGAAATCCATTCAGTGTTATAGCCACTACCATGTACTAGCATGATTGAATGGTCTGAAATGTCGCCATCTTCTGGAGTACAAATACTACTTTCTGCAACACTGCTGAGGCCATCTATCAACATTACTGACCTGCCATAAAATGCCACAGGGAAGCAGAACAGATTATAGCAGAGCATAGCACAGAGCTCCTAATTTACAATGGCAGCAACAACAGAAAGCAAGTTGGGCACAGAAATCTGGAGCATATGTCCCTGCTTAAAGTGGAATTGAATCCTGTGGCAGTATTCTTTGTAAACCGACTGAAATCCTAGCCCATAAAAGGACTAAAAATATTTCTCAGAAATGTAATCAGCGCATCAGTATTGACAAGATACGATATATGGAAACTGATTACTTACTTTTTCAAACTCTTCCTTTTCCTCAGCAATTTTATTCTTGTTTAAACTTTCATGAACTGCTTGAAGGTTAAACAACATTAGCTTTAAAGTTTCAGTTGGTCCATGATGATTACCTCCAGAAAAGGTATTTTCCTAGACCAAAACCCAAGGATTTTGTTCATTTTGCAGTGCACTGATAGTAGTCACACACACACACACACACAAAAGCTTTGAAAGTTTCCCTGAAACAACTTAATGGCTAATTTCTATGAATGTTTTCTGCTACTTTTTTTTTTTTTTTTTTWAAAAAAGGTCTATTTATAAATTGCATGTGTAAGGTGCTATGCTATACTAGATTGTCTTAATTTATGCCACTGTATGGTCAGCAAAGTTACTGTGAATATGTACATTTTTAGGAAGATCTGAAGAATTACAGAAAGGCCTCAGCCTTGGTTTGTGTAAAATATTTCAAGAACAGTAAAACCGACAATGTCAATTCCTTGCAATGCTATGAGAGCTTTGGCAGAAGGTGTTTTAACATTTTGTAATTGACAGAAAATGTAACTTTTGTTAATGATTCATATAGGTTTTATTCATGTAATTAGCACCTATATAGTTACTATTCATTCAATGATTTAAAAAATGCAAATTAATTCAAGGTGATAAAATTTATGGATAATCCCAAAATACTTGCATAGGTCTAGAAATGTCTAGTGATCTAGCAGAACCAAGAGAATGGGAAAGACGAAGGATTAAATACAGTGAAGCAATGTTCATCAGACAATATTTTGTCTCATACATATTGTTAGGTTCTGTGTTAGCTCCTTAGGGAAAAAGAAGTATGTGCAACAGTAGAAAGGTTAAAGGAATAATGCTCTGTTTGCTACAGGATGTGGAAAAGGGATATTAGAGCAGTTGAGATTCAAGGACAATAGGGCAGAAAATAAAGGAAACCAGGACACAAGTTAATAATATTACATTCAACTAGAATACTGGATTCTCTATCTCAAGAAAGGATAACAGAAATAAAAAGGGTTCATATAATTAAAATGAAAGAGTGAATAATACTAAGATTACCAAGAAGGTGATTAATACGAAAGAATGGGATAAAAATAATAAATACTCTAAAGAGAGTAAATTGAATCTACAATCCAATTCCAAGGCAGCAGCAGGAATAATGAGAAATGTGTTACATAACTTACCTCTTGAACTTGACTCACAGCCTACATGACATCAACAAGGCTATGGAATTAGCAGTATTTAATACATTAATAACAAAAGCCTTTCTTCCTTTACTTGAGGCAGGAAAATTATTATTTAAACAAAATATGGAGTGTAAAACCACTATTAAGCAAAGCATTTTTAGATGGATTTTTTTTATTCATAATTGTGATAAAGGGTTAAGATTACAGGGTTTAATAATTGAAGAATTCACCATGCTGAAATACGACCAAAGTAGTATAGTTCGACTTTCTGTTTCATGTATTTCAGTAAGAATGATAACCAGTTCACAGGTGTTCTCATTTTTAATATTTTTAATATTTAATATATCTAATGTGTTTTGGGCACTCTCATCAACAATTACTCATTTTTACTGACCTTACTTTTGTCATTTATACAGTCTTCTAGGAATTCATGAACAATATTTGCTTCAGGGAATCCCGTTTTCTTCTTGTCCTCACAGCACACAGGCACTGGTGATTTGCTAAAGAAACATTAAGGATGCAATGGGGAATAATAACAGGTTTATAAATTAAAAGAATTATTTTAGGATATAGTTCCATACATGGAACCACATACATTGCCTCAACGCAATGCCACAGGGCACTAAATAGTCTCACCAGCACTTTGGTGCTTGTAATAGAACCAGACAACTTTTTTTTTCCAGTTTTGCCAGTATAATCAAAATCTGGGTTGTCATAAAAAAATCAACTGAACAAAAAAGGCCATATAAGGACTTCTTTAAAATGCAGCCATCATTCAGTATACATGTATGTTTCTTCTAACACCTGCTAGTCATACATTAGCATTCAACATCCAAAGAAAAATAGTTGCCATATTCTTGCTGACCTTTAATCCTTCTGTAGTCTCAAAGCTATTCATTTAATTCAAAACAAATAGTTTCATGGAAATAGAAATTAGTGAAGCCTGATTTCCAGTGATGCTCTCCCAGGTGAATATTCTTGTGGCTGGAAGAGGGTTAGATTATTATCCTCTCTCTCAGCAGAAGCTTGAATAGAATCATAGAATCAGTATGGTTGGAAGGGACCTCTGGAGATCATCTAGTCCAACCTCCCTGCTCAAGCAGGGTCACCTAGAGCATGTTAGACAGGGTTGCATCCAGGCAGGCCTTGAAGATCTCCAGAGAAGGAGACTCCACAACCTCTCTGGGCAACCTGTTCCAGTGCTCTGTMACTCTCATAGGGAAGAAATTCCCCCTCACGTTCAAGCGGAACTTCCTGTGCTTCAATTTCTACCAATAGTACTTCTTCTATTGTCAAATGAAAAAATAATCTTACAAGAATGTTGTATTTTGAGACTTACTCATCTGTCAAATATTGCTAAAGTTAACCATTGGTTCAAAATCTTCTGGGTAAAGGGAAACTGACGGACGGACAATGCAAATAACTACAAACACCTTCACTTTCATTTTAAAAACAACTAAAGCTTTAGGAATTTCTAGTATTGATTTCTAGCATTCTTTGGACCTATAAAATAAACTTTCACTTCCTGAACAGTGGAAATTTCACTCTCAAGAGTGCTCCAAAATTTCCTACGGCCACACTGCTTTTTTTAAAGCACACATCCCACAACTATTAACATGTAGACTCATAAACTATTAAATCTAACATCTTAAGTTCCCTTAAATATTTTTCTCTTGAATTAGTATCTTTGTATGTTAATGATATAGAATATAGGAAACACTATTAAAAGCCAACAGTATTCTTCTCAAGATTGTGAAAAAGGGAAAGCAGTGCATGAATGTACCGACCTTGAAATATCAGAAGTTTAGCACTTCAAAGAAATTCAGTTATAAATCTTTTATGTATATACCATAGCACTGTTACTTACAACCTATATAAAAAAGCCACTAAATACATTCTGCATTTTCATGAAAAAATATTTAAAAGTTTATGTTTACTTACAAAGCAACTGGAATATTTTCCCACGATCTTTCTGCTTCTAGTATATCCGTTGTAGAAGGACTGTCATCATTTTTTAGAGCATCTGACAAATCTTCAGTTGAACTCTCCAGAGATTTCTCAGTCTTCAAGGTAAGTAGCTCAAGATCTTCTAAAAAATAAAGATACAATATTCCGACCCTCTTCAAGCTGCCATTATTTCCACATTACTTTCAATTTCATGTTATGCTCAAAGAAAATTACTACAGATGAGTTACAAAGCACTGGAAATATTTTACAGATATTGTAGCCACAACACAGCTCCCTTATCTCGGTATGACAGTATGGCACGTAAATCATCTGTACCAAGTGGAATCTGAAAGGTTCTTGATGGAAGGGTGTCTAAAGTAGTCAAACACTTATTTTCCTAACTTATTTAATACAAATATCATATGTAGCTTTCAACATTTAATGTTTTTAAAGTGCTTTCATGCTGTAGAAAATACAATTAAGACTATTTCACAAAACAAAGTTAAATGTTGCATATTAATACTGGAAATTCATTGGTTAATTTTCCTATTATTTTATATAGGTTTTTGTAATACATGCTTTTACAGATACCTGGGAGAGAAATCATGTGAACATACCCATGCATATCATATAAATAATCACATACAAAATTCACATTTAAAAATAGGTTGAGACAAGCACTCAAAATGACAGATACATTCTCATATATTTTTATATCTATCCTGTTCATGGTTGATTAAAATTTCTGGATAAAAAAAAGTATATAACCACATATTGAAAGCAGCTCATCATGCATACTCAGTAAGGTGTTTACAGGTATGTGCAGATCAGGCTTTTTTTGAATTCATAACATAAGTAATATTTTAGTTTTTACATAGAACTTCTGGGAAAAGTGGAAAGATCATTATTATAGCTTGCATAACAAAGAAAATATATTTTTATTTTTAAACGCGGATAAGTGAAGGTAATTGAGTTTTTGATCTCTGATATCAAAGCAAATCTAACCAACATTTCATGATACAAAAATAAGACAGTGTTGGCTGCTACTGAAGAGCAACAGCCTGCTACAAAAAGTGGTTACATCAGAGATTCTCAAAGTCTTTACATAAATCGAAGGCACTGGATAACCTAAATAAACGGCTTACAAGTATCTCCTGCTGACTGTGTAAAATAGGGGGAAAGACTGCATGATAAATGATACTTCTCAGCAATTTGGCAGATTCATTTACACTATGTTTAGGAATCTCTCTCTTCCAAGTCTACACTTCGTATAATTTATTTCAGTGCTTGAAATTCTATTAAAATATTTGGAATTACTGTTATTATCTTACAATAAGGTGTTAAATATGCTACTATAATAAATATTCTTTGCTGTAAAGGAATGCTTAAGTATTAATTTATATATGAAAACTTGAAGTATAGCAGCTGTTCAACTACAACTAGTGCTTTTAATCATTTGTCAAAGATGGGAGCAAACAAATCTACTGTACAGTGCAGTCCAACTAATATAGGTAGTGTTGTGATGTAAAAAATGAACACCTCTCTATTTATACACATCCTCAAAAATTCAAAAACAAGTTTTGTGAAATATATTTACCTCTGAATGGCTGTTTCATGTGTCTTGAAAAGGAGTTATGAAATTGGAAGTATGAGTCTGGACTGTGATAGTCATAACTTTCTGCTACTTCGTTATCACCTATTAGATCCAGGCAACTATTATGTTCAAAAAAATGAGAATGATCTTTATCCATGGAGTGTCTCTTTTTCAAGATTGCAGAAGTTTGTGAAGAGGAAGCTTCGTGTTGTGTATTAAAAGTTTGACCATTACTTTCACTAGCTGAATCAGAAAAAAGGTTATGACTGCTAAGCCAGACTGGGTATTGAAAATTTGGAATACTACTTATCCCTGATACACTTAAGTTAGATTTCCCACTAGTAAGCCATCTTGGGTAATTYTTAACAGGAAAAGCACTAGAGTTCTCTTCAAAAGACAAGGCTCTTGGGTTTTCTTTAGAAGAGACAGAATTGTACTTATGAGATGCACGTATGCTGTGCTTCTTTTTGCTGACGTTTTTGTATAGCTTCTGATTAGCAACAGGTTTGTCATTCTCTTGGAGACAGAAATCCTTTTCAGTGCTAAGTGATGAGGTTTGGTACGGGTAGAAAGCAGACTTTTTAAGTGACTGCCTATTCCATTCACTACTTTGATGCTTCGATTTAAAAAGACTGCACTGGACAAAGGGTCGAGATCCATCTGCTGGAAATGCTAATAGGTCATCTGTTGTGAGACTGATCAAGTCTGGGTCACACTCGGTCCTCCTTCTGCAGGATGAAGCAGCAGAACCTAACCCTGCATGCTTATTGAAGTCCTCCAACACTGAAAAATAAAAGACATTTTACATGAATTGCTAAACTTCAAGCATATCAAAAGAATATATTTGTAAGATACAAAATGAAGTAACAATTTAATGTCTGAGTGCATTGTTTACTTGAGGGTACTGAATTCCAGTTTTTGCAAGAGTGGTTACATTTCTAATCAGAATTGTGAGAGATATTGAGCAGCTGAAATTTACCCCTCCTTTTATAGTACTCAAAATTTAAAGTTTTTTTATATATTCTATTCTTACTGTATTTGTATTTCACCTTAATCTTAAGTGCTCAATGTCTGTCTCTCTATCTGATCCTGATGCAGTTATAAATATAACTGGCATTAAAAAAAAACAACCATCCACTTCTTCAAGCTACCCACTCCCCAAGAGCCTTCCTACATTTTCTTCTTATGATCACACACATTTGAAAAATTTGAATTTTCTATTTGCAATTAGGAAACCAACTTCCTGAGCTAATAAAATTCTCTGATCTATCATGAACAAAAAAAAGGGGTTTCCTAAAGTGCAACATTATACCATTTTTCTGAAACCTTGGTTTTAAGCACAAAGGTAATTTGTATAACCGATAATTTTGCCTCTAACGCATATAAAATTACTATTACAAGATAAACAAACTTTTTAAAGATTAATTAAACATCTTATCAGTTTAATTTGTAGTTTTTTAATTGTCCTTGGACTGGCAACTTAGCTAACATTCTAATGATGAATATCGAAGAAAAAGCAAATCTCTAACAAATGTAATCATGTAACAGTATGATTTATGTTGGACAACAAATACATGTGGAGTTCTACAATCACATAACAACTCCTCACAAGAACACATGACTCTCCACATATCTAATGCAGCAAATTTACTACAGAAAAAGATAACTATAAGCAATAACATGYAAGCCAATTAGCCAGCTAATGGGCTCCTAAACTCATTTTACGATCCTGCAGAAAATTACATACTATATAAGATTAGGCCTGGATGATTTTTATGGAAGAATTATAGCATCAAATCCTTATTTTTACTGAATATACTTTGATTCACAAAAATAGGTTTTCCTCAGCTATTAGCTGGAAGTTTTTTTTCCCTCACTTTCACTTTAATATCACAAACAGAAATCTGTGTACAGCAGACTTCTATAATGCACAAAATATACATGCAGCTAGTTAASAGGGGTGAAGTTAATGAAACTTCAGAGAAGAATAACAGAGAAGCTTCAGTGTAATGTATGAAGAGATGATGTTTTTTACAGAACAGCTTCTCAGTTATAATCAGAACACTTATTCTTGTTTGGATTATCAGTCAAACTTAATTAGAGGATGATTTATATTACAAAGTCATTCTTTGGAAAGCTATATTGATGAGAGGAAGAAGAGAAAGGTATGAAACAAGAGGAAAATTACAGGCTAAAAAAAGAAAAAAAAATAATAATACAAGTATGCTATCAAAACTGTCCCTGTCAATGCAACTTGGGAAGTGTCCTTTTCCAGGTATAAAATTTCTCTGTACTTAGGGCACTGCTATTTTAGATGTAATGGAGAAAGTATTTTCAGCATAAATTAGCTCAGGTACAGTTATTTACCCTCAATCTTYTTACACAAGATTAAATAGTTAAATAGATATCCATTAATTCAAGCCAAGTAATAATTGTAAAAGCAAATTCAAACCCATTTAAGTTTGCTCTTAGTTCCAGTTAGTTTAGACTTCAGGCCAAATAAGTACATTCAGTACAGAACAATAAATAAGGAGCAAATTTTGTTCTAATTCCTGGAGGCAAAGCAGGACTTAAAGAAACCCTTTCCATTAATTAGAATCTCGTGCTACTTATTCTAGCAAGGGAACTAGGGTTTTTTTTTTGTCAAGACTCAAGTGAGTTTTTGGCATACATTTACATATAGAAAATGCATTTTCTATTCCAAACTCTGGAATTTATCATTGTATATATGAGTATGGTCATACGCTCTGTATCTTTCAACAATCCACTAAGTACTTACAAAAAAAGAATCACAGAGAATAACAAATATTGCTAACCATGACCAAACACCATTTACTATGCCACATTTTTGCATCCAGTTGTGCAGAAAATACTCCTTCACTAMAACTCAGCTGATACAAGTCAAGCAATTGCAATACTATCAGCAATGACAAGATGACAAACAGTAAACACCAGCCCTTATTAAAAGACATACCATATCTTTCTTTGGTACGAGGTTTTGAAAACCCACTACGTTTGGGAGTGCTTTGACTTATGCAGATTTTTCCAGTGCTTATTTCTGAAGATACAAGACTTAGATCAAAATCTTCAATATATGCCTCCAGAGCCTCAGAGGCAGAGCTGTAAAGCTTGTCCTTATAGTGAATCACGCTATTTGAGTATGGATTATTGTTGTCAATGCTGTAGCTTGCTAGCAGGGAAGATATTGTTGCGTCAGGAGAGTTGACACTTAATTTTTTCATGGAGCTTGCCATAACTTTTATCCAGCTCTCTATTAGAATTTCCACTCATCCTTCTAAGCAGTCTAAATGAAGAGAGAGAAAAAAATGTAGATGATCAGTACAATTGAATTTCCTTGTCATAAACTGTAAAGTATCTATGATTTTTAGCTTTCATGCAAGATTTATTATTTTCCTAAAAATTACTATTTAGCTTCTCAGGTTGCTGCTCTTCAATTAAGTTTGTCATACACATGTGTCACCACTGGAAAACTAGAAGGCAGAAAATAAAGCCTCCAGAAAAAGGTAACAGTAGGAAGGCTCTTCTTAGATAGTGACATTAGTGGTGGCAAAAAAATATAAGAGGAACCTTGTTAATCTGTTTTTGCAAGAATGGCATTTTACATTAGAAATTGCTGACATTTGTCATCAAACATACAAGTTGGGAAAAACATGCTGAAATATCATAAGCTTTGATTTCAGAACCAGCACAAGAGACTAGTGTTCATGCACAAAAATAGAAATAAGCAAAAAAAAAAGCTATAGATACTACAAAAACAAAATGGCCAGTTGAATATAACAGGGTAGAAAGACATGATTTTTGCACGTATTTTATATAACCAGAAACAGGAATTCATATCAAAGACTTTTACAGGATGCACGGGTGGCTTACATGGAATGCAACCCATAGAAGGATTTAAAATTACTCCATCTGTGCAATTATCAGTCAAGCCAGTGCAAGTTGGCTTTATAGCCCCACAAATTGCAAATTGAGGAGTTTTCGGCACAGGCTGGTTCTAAATGCTGCAGTCAGGTTTTTCAGGGCCATTGGAAGAAACCTGTAGTTTATTTCCTCCCTGTAGGTAAAATCCCCTGCCAGGAAATAATCAAGGTGTTGAAGAGACATGATGTAACAAGGAAGAAAGATTACTTTTATTATAACAGCATCACACGCACACGAGGATCATTGTGCAAACACAGCGTAAGGATTTATTGATTCAGCTGTGCAAAGGATAAAAAAGGAGGCGGGGGGGGGAGAGAGACTCTCAATAAACGCTGGTTTTAATAACAAGCTATGGCGTAACTACTCAGAACACCGAAACCTCAGCAGCCGCGACCCACCCCCAGCCGCGCCTGCCGCCGAAGTGGCCCCCTAGGACAGCCGAGGAGGCGGGCAGGACACCGGGCTCCAGCGCTGCGGTTAGTCACCACAGAGGCCCAGCCGCGGCGGCGCCCCGCCGGCCCCCCCCATCCCCCCGCCGCCATTTCCCTGACGACCTGCAGGGAGCGGGGAGAACACCCAAACTGTCACAACCCCACCAAGGTACGAAAGTAAGAAGGTACGCAGCTCCGCCCACCGCTGCTGCCGCCACCGCCCTGGCTTCCAGCTTGCTGCCGCCGCCCTCGTACCCGCTCGRAGCGCCAGGCACCGGCGCCGCCCCACAGTGGCCGCTCAGCCGCACTTGCCGCGCAGCGGTTTGAAGGTAGCGCGCCACTCTCCAAAATGGCGGCGCGCGGGCGCAGCCGCAGCCGCGCGGCCTTGTGGGAGTCGTAGTGCGAGCGCCGCGGGCTCCGCCGCGCCGCGCCGCACGTCGGGACTACAGTTCCCAGCATGCCTCGCGCGGGAGGGGGCCGGGAAGGGGGGGGGGCAGGGCGTCACTGCCCGCCGCGCTCCTCTGAGGTGGCCGTGAGGCAGCGCGGCGGCCGTGGTGGGCTGGCGTTCCCGGCGGCMTCCCTTGGGCCGCCTGAAGTTAGCTCTGTGAGCGGGAAACGAGCCCAGAACCGCCGTCGAAACCTCTTATGACAAAGAGCTCGCTGGCAGAGAGCGCACCTGTCGGYAGGAGAGGGTGGCGAGGTGAGAAGCGCCGGGCAGGGCCGTGCGACGCTGGCGGGGCGCAGTACAGCCCACAGAGATCACGGGGGGAAAGCTCGGTGCCRGGAAAGACCTGCGCTGCGCCCTTCGCGAGCCGCACCGCGGCTTCTGTGACACGCGCTGTCCACAGAGCCGCTGGCAAATCTTTGCAGCATCAGGGCCTCGGGTGATGAACTGCATAAGCAAAGGTAGTTTTAACGTGGAGTAACRTTGGGTGTAACGCGAACAGCGTCTCATGAGACGTATAGTTCAGTATCAAGACCCGCTCCAGTAGCTACTTCTCAGGACAAAATATGCATGAAAACTCAGTTATAGTTTTGTTTAAATAAGGGCTCTCTTTTCCTGAAATGTTACACGATGGATAGGGAGTAGTTGATTTGATAGAAATACTCAGTTCATTGAAGCATGTGGAAAGAATTCAGGGATAAGCTCTGTGTTTTTTTTTTTCACTCTCTGAGAAGTGCTTTTGTCACATGCCAACAAATTACTTTTAAATCTTTACAGATAAATGGACTATAAGAAAATTACGGATGAAGTTGCAAAAAAAATTTTATCATACAACCAAGATACTTCAGGATGGAGAGTGATAAAAGTTTCAGTAAGAAAATACTAATTGTTTATGAAGTTATTTTTTTTTATATCCATTTTGATGTAAAAATTAGTTGAATACTTTTTATCAACTCCAAACTTACTATTTTCCTTTTCTCTTTTGAGAAAAATATTACGGTTGCTTCAAAGCCTTCAAAAGAGTATTCAGGAAACATGTAAGTATTTACATTTTGTTTGTCATTGTGATGAATTCAAACTTAAGTTTTTAATAGTGACACCTAAGACCTGAATGGAAAACCTAATCATAATCTAGCTGTCTTAAAACTATTAAGTTACATTTTGTTAGCTGTGGGAAAGAAGTTGTGCTAATGTCAGCCACGGTGCTGGAATAGAGAAGAGATGGGTTTCCCAAATAATTTTTGAAAGTACCATGAAAGTTAAATGTTGAATAACAGTTATTATTATGGAATAAGTAAATATGGAGTCACGGTTTTGGCCTAAAGTTGGTAGCTCTTCCTAGCAGGAACTTACTGTTCAAACCACTACATTTCAGCTTCCCTTTTCGCCTTTTTATCCTTGTGAAATGACTGATTTCACACACGTAAACATACATTCTCACTCTCCCTTATCTGTCCTTATTCTGCCCTTCTTTCCAGCATCTGAAATGGAATACATTGTATCAGGGATGAGAGGCTCACCAGCAGCAGCTTTATCTGTCCTTTCTTCTCCTGAGCTATGAATTCTGTGCAGCTTTTGTTAAGCAGCTGGATTTGGCCCAAAGAGTGGAGTTAGRTGAGGCAGACTAGGCTGGTTCTCACTGCTTGCTGTCACTGGTGTAAGTTGGTGTTGCTTGCAATCCTGTACTCTTCTTCCTTACCCCTCTTCCGGCTCTGCAGTCTTGCTTCTCATTTGTGCTGGCTGAAGCACTCTGCTGATCCCTTAGTGACCAGAGAGAAAAAAAAATAATCACCCAAAAGAGAAGTGTTTGAAAAGGGAAGAAGAGAGACACTTATGATACGTCCTGAGCTTCTCTTTTTTTTTAAAAAAAAAATGCTCATTGGTTATTCAGTTATGTGAAATATCAATCTAGACAGATATTCAGTAAAGACAATTTGCATCTGATATTTCTTTTATTCTGAATATGATATGTTCCTGGCTAGTGGCATTCTAAATCCAGAAATCTTGCTCTTTTTTTTTCTTTTTTTCTGGAGGTTTCTACAACAAAGCTATTCACTTCAGAAGTCAGTGCTGTATCACTAGCATTACTGAAGAATTATACTCTGGTATTATAATGAGAAATAGCTGTAATATTTTATTAGAATATGCTAAAAGTATTGTTATTTTAATAGAAATTTGTATACTTTAGAAGTGATATTATTTGTTCTCCTACTTAAGATCTTATCCCAATACAGGTAAATACAAACAAGCAAGAGTCCAGATGCTTAGAATTCTTTGCCAAACCTGTTTCCGTGGAAGAATAAAATACATGATAGTCCCAATCAGACACACAGCCATTTTTAGCTCTAAGTAGATATGTCCGTAGTAAGTTCTTTGCAGTTAGAAGGATCATCATGGTGCTTTCTGCCTTTTTGTTTGGGAAGCACTAAATCTGTAATTTATGTTAATTTTTTGTAAAAATCTTTATATGACATACATTAGGAAGCTGTATTGGTCCTTAGCATGTCTTACGAAGTAGTATCAGCTGCTTCTGGGAGCAAAAGTAGGGCTGTTCCAAGTTCCAACTGGAAATTGTTTATTAACCACGTATTGCCGGTGTCAGTTTCCTTTTAATTGACAGGAGTATTAACAGTTTGCTCTATTAGTTAACAGAAGTCAATAGTCAATACTATCTGGTAGTAAAAAAGATAATGCAAATCTTGGCTTCAATCAGGTGAAGTGCCCTTTCTTTTATTCTAGCAATTGTATTTTTCAGAGGCCTTGCATAGAGGAAACCCTTCTGATAAACGACTCGTACTGAGTTTAGGAGAGAAGATATAACAGGATGGAGGCAAGAGCTGCTCACGAGATTGGTAAACATGATAAGTTCATGGCAGCTGTGGAAATAAAGGGTGTACCCGTATATTAACATGGCTGATTTTAACTGGCTCTGCCACAGCTTACATTCCCTGCTTTCAGTAGACATTAACATGTTTTCTATCATCATCTGTACCTGTTGTAGGTACTGGAGAATCAAGTTTTTGGAGTGGGCATATACACCCACACTGCACTCACTCCAACAAGGTGGAAAGTGGTGACAAGTTGCTGCAGAGTGGAGATAATTTTACAAGGCCCCTGTATTTGGTCTTAAATTTGTTTTTTCTTCACTTTTCCTGACTTATATTCATACATCATCAGGGTCTGTACATACAGTTTCATGAAAACTCTGTAAGCATGGTCTCTTTCTGAGCACATCTGTGTTCATGGAGCGTCCTTCACCTTTGAGTATAATTGCTGYCCGTAAGTGCTTACAGCAATGATTCACAGTTTCTCTGGAAACTAGGTGTGAGAGCAGTCGGTGTTAGTGAGTAGTTGCCAGAATTGCAAGAGCTATCTGTTTCCTTATTGGGGCCCTGTTTCCGCCCTTTGAACTCCCCAGAGGATTATGGACAAAAGTTAGAGAAATGCCAGAATAGGCTATAGTTTACAAGTCTTCTCACTGTTTATTATCAATGGATTTTGAAAGTATCCATTTTGAAAAAGATAATTGGTGAATTTTGTTACATGTATTTGATTTAACAGGTTCCTATCTAATAGTTCACAATAAAAAAATCATTTAAAATGAGTGGTGTCAAGAATGCAATGCTCTCGGAAAAGAGTTACAGAATAAGTATTTTTATTATTATTTGAAGTTTTTTTTCAATCCAGCAAGTGCTTTACCTCATTATAGCCTGGCATACCCAACTGTTAAATTATTGAATAGCTTCTTTTTCCATTTCACAGATATGAATTAATAATTTGTTTTTGTTTCTTAAAAAACCTAGATACCGTGGAGAAGGGATAATTAAGGAAGTCCCTAGTAAAATTATTCCTTTCATGTATCTTCCTGAATATCGAAACAAATGGGACAAAGCATTACAATCTTACAAGCTGTTAGAAAAGATTGATCAGGTAATAGAATAATTTTTTTTTAACTGTTTCTGTCTGAATTGTGATTAAAAAGACCTCTACTGGTACAGAGAAGCTAGAGTCTCTAGGCTTTCAATATGAATATAGTGTAGCTTGGTAAAAGCTTTTCATTTCTAAATGTGCTAGCTGATGTGAGGTAAGCATGAATTGTGCCCCTCCCWTTAGGAGTTAAATATTCATTATGAAACAAATAACCTTGAATATGTCAAGAAATGAGAGGATGGAAAATATCAGAAGTCTCCATTAAGTGTAGAATGAGACAAAATCACACCAAAATCACACTCTCAGAGTTAATGTGGTTAACACAAATTAAAAAAAAAAAACTCTTCTGGCTTGTTAGAAGCTAGGATGTTTGATAATATATCAGGATAGAAATTTGAAGAGGGAGAGAAGTAAAGTAGGAGTTTGAAAAGCTAAATATACAATTACCTATAATCTCTGGAAAATATGAACAACTTCAGGGCTACTTGATTATACTTGATTGTATTTGCATAGGAAAAACAGGTTAACTTTTATACGAACACAGTTATCATAGACATGAATTAGATTACACTCTGCAGAATCTACTGGTACATTTATTCACTTCTCTGCTTTTTTGGAACTGGTTAGTTTTAAAAACAGTCAAACYATGGATCTTTGTCTTAGAATGTAGCATACCATCTAGCATATATATTTTAATGCAAGTTAGTATCTGTGGCAATAGAATGTCTAATATGCACATTTTGAGCTTTTTTATGCACATACGATATTCCCTGTCTCAAATCCCAGTCACAGGAATGGCAATCCCAGCACTCTGGAAAATCACTTTCATGGAGGTGATGTGTTAGTTCAGCACTAACTGGACATAAGAACTGTCTTTTTATGCTAACAGATAAATCCAATTTTTGTCACATTCTCATTCATCATATAATGCTGCTCTTGCTAGATAACTAAAACTTGGCTTCTTACCTGTTAATTCAACAAATTACATTTATTTACTTGTAGGATACTGGCATATATCACAGTGTAACAAACAGTTATGGCATGGGACTGATTTCATCAAGAGATTTTGTTGACTTGGTGCATGTTAAACCCTATCCTGGTGGTATCCTTACAACTAACTGTAAGTTTTACTTAACTAATGCATGTTTATATGTTTTGGCTGCATTCTGGAAATCTTAATATAAATTGTTATCCACTCAGTTCTGCAGCCCAGTCCCAGTATACAGTACTTGCTCCATGTGTGGTCTCACTGAATTAAATATTAACAATCCCCAAACCCAATTTTTTTAAAAAATTTAATACTGCAGCTACCAAAATTGATCTTCAGCTAGTGTTGTTTATTCTGCTAGCATAATAAGCTATTAACACATCTGCTAACAAACGGACTCCTTTTTTCAGAGCTCAATCACAACTCAGCATTAGGTATATGTAAACGCATCTCAATGGTGATACTTTTGGGTATACCTGCCCAAACATCTGTAGACATTTTTACATATATTGAATTACTTACACAAGTATTTAGTGTTGTTTAGGTATTTTGTCTACAGAATAAAATTGCTAAATGCCCTGCTGATCATGTTGTGAGACTTCTTTTGTACTATCCCATTTCTGGAGTAGCGTGTTTTAAAAATGTTCTTCTCGAGTTGCAATTGATATATAAAAAAATAACTAATTTGACGTTACCTTTTTATGTGGTGATACAGCTGTCAGCGTGGAATATTCAAGATGCCCTCCAACTCCTCCTTGTGTCCGTGGCTATAACAATCCTTGTGGGTATGTGTGTTCACCCTTGCCAGAGTAAGTGTTTAAATTCCCCTTGTGTTGTTATCCTTGATTATTCAGTTAGCTTCTCTATGCAAAACTTAATAAAAGCCACACAAGAGTTTTCTTCCCCTGAACTATAACTATCTCAATAAACTTCAGTTTCCTGGAGGTCAGTGTTTTGGCTCAGACACTTTTTTTGAAACTAGGGAACCTCATGAGCCTCATAATAATAGCTTAAGTTCATGTCATTGGAACTTCATCCATAATTCATTCTTTTGTGTTAGTAATGGTATTTCAGAGATGGATTATAAATCATAGCTTGCATCTCAGTAAGTTCAGAAGCAAGAGAAATGAGGATTAATTGAAGGCTTCTGTTCTTTTCATCATAGGAATCCAGAGCATTCTAAGCTAGTTGTATTTATCCAGCCAGAATTAGGAGGAATGCTTCCCTACTCTGTGGTGGAGACAGCAATACCTACTACTCTCATAAATTTAATCACTGAAACAAGAGCTGGACTGAAAGGTTTGAAAGACCATAATTAAACATAAGTGAAAAGTAATATGCACTTATGCTATATGCGTCTTTTATCTGAATTCATTTTTAATGGAGGATGAAGTTTAGCATTTTAATTGTGGTTTATGTGGAAATGTGTAAAGCTTTATCTGTTAAATATTAAATCATGAACACTATTTTTTTCTGCTCTTGGGAATGATGTCAGAATTTACACTGAAGTGCCATCAAAAATACAGGATGTAGCTTTCAATGTAATCAAGTGATGTTCTGTAATATTTTTGCACTTTAATATACAGTTATGTGAGAAGATGGTGATGTAAAGTACAGCAATGTTAAAATATAGTAGTCAAAAATATTTTGCCATAGCTTTAAACACGTTTTGATAATTTTTTTACCTCAAAAGCAAGCATCCTGCATACTAGAGACTTTAAACATGTTTCTTATTACAAATGTGTAATAGCAATTAGCAACTATTTCAGTGTTTTAGAATTAAACATCCAAAGAGTATTAAGATTTCAATTATATGGCATCTCATTAAAAGCTGCTCTGTAACTCAGTTTTGTCATTTCATGAGTCCTGAACACCTACAGTCAATTTTCTTATGCTGCACGCTGTCCAGGAACATCCTGGTGATATAATGTATTTATAACTAATGCTTCCAGCTTTACCCCCCAGTCTTTCTAATGCTTCTAGTTACCAGTTAACTACAGAAAATACTGAAAGAGCTGTCAATAGGTTTATATTACAAGTCACAGGTGCAAAGGTACAAGTTAAATAGTATGTACAGTTTTCATCTTTGCTGCTTCTTGCCCTCCCAAGTTGCTAGTAACACTTAACAGAGTAAGTCAACAAAATATAAATTCAGAGGGTGTTTTTCTTCCCCACAGTCAGTATGACAAGGTATTAACAGTGAATAATAAATGGCATTTTTGCGAACCACACTCTAATATTTTAGGACAATATAGGATTTATCTGATCAAGTCATGCTTTCTTATAAAATGATGTGCAAGTCTAAAAATCTCTAAGAAAAACAAGACAGGCGAATTCTTAAAAAGAATTCGTTAGTAGGTATTATGTCAAAAGGTACCAAAATATATTTTTAATATTCACATCTTTACAATTTACACTAAGCTTTTCATAAAGTGGACTGTCTTAAATGCCCATTCTTGTAACGCCCACATATTATGAAAATGTTTCACTGTGGTTTAAAGTATCTTAGTAAACTGTTAGGCTGTGATAAACATGATGCTGTATTCTTTCTTCCTCTCTTTGTTTTAGGCTTTTCAGGGGGTTTACCCATAAACATTTTGGATGCAAGTTCTTCATTCTTCCATTCAGCTAGTAGTTCTTTTTGCACATCTGCAGGTAGTTCAAAAAAAGTCTTTGGGTCTACATTAAGAGGAAATACAATTCCTTCTCTGCTACCATAGGTTTTATCCTCAGAAGTTGTTCCAAAGGCTTGCTCATCTTTACTCAAGACAGGGGCAGGCAGAACAGTCAGTTTGGCTCCCTCTTCTACAGCAAGCAAGTCTCCCCCTCTGAAATTCAGAGGGTCTGTAGGCTTTTTCTCTGTATTACCAACTATCAATATACTTTCAGGATACTCAGAAGAACAACTGGCACTGGAGCTGTGTGCCAGAGCACTTGCAGAGTCTTCAGCTGATGTGAAATGTATATTGCACCCTGAAGCATTCACATCATTATTTACTCTTTTGGAAATTGAAGAAGCGCTGTTTGTCTCTTTTGGAAAACACAGTGATGGCTGACTCAAAWCATTCTCTATAGGAATCATTTCTGCTGTTCTTTCAGAAATAATTTCTTTCTTAATATCTTCTGGAAGCTCCCTGAAAACCTCCTGGTCAATGTCACCAGAAGGCAAAGGAAATGAGAAGTCAGGAATTCCAGCTTTTCTTATACAGCTTTTTTCTTCTGAAAGTTCTCCCATTGGTATATTTTCAGTTCTGTTGAAATTCTGGTTCCAAGAAGAGCTTGCCTGGCCTTGTGAGACAGCTTCCATTTCCTGTGGCATAAAATGTACATAAAAAAACCTAAGTAYATGTTCTGTGTAGACTACTAATGACTAAGTATGATTTTACTGGCCGTGAATTCTTCAAATCATTCTTTAATAGACAGTAATCTCTTCTCTTTATGATCAGTAGAGTTGTCTTTTTTTTTCTAGTCTTATTTTCAAGCACAGATCTTAAAATAAGAAGAGGACCCCTATGTGTATCTGCCTTTAAAGAAGCAAATACTTTTAGGTATTTGGTACATTTTACTGTTTTAAACTTTCATGGAACTTTGTATACAACGTAATATAGAATGTGATGTTATTCATCATACTCCTCAGCAGTAAAGAAACAAATTATCAATATGCAAAATTACGTCAAGACAAAAACAGTAAATTCATTATACAAAGTAAGCTTGAGGTTACTGAGTTTTTGTATTACATATCAAAAACACAGATCTTGTGGAAATATTAACAATGTTTCTGCAGACAACTCCTATACTGTCTAGTGTGTACAGCTGCAAGGGACATCTTGCTCAATTCAGAGGAATTAGAAGCTCAAAAAATCAGAAGCCAGTGCTACTGGCCAGTACAGGATTAAATTGTTGATTGATTTCTAGTCTGTGTTTATAGGGAAACTTAAAAACACACAAACTGAAATGATCACTTTAAGTGCATTTYTATAATAGCAACAAAGTAATTATAAACATCAGTGAGATTTTGTCTGAGGTAAAAATTAAAGTTCTGTCTCCGAATTTATCTTTAAATCAGATTTAAATCAATCCCACCAAAGCATCACCTGTAGATCAGCTATTATAGAAGTATTAGCTCCAGGATTTTCAGATGTAAAATATGAAAAGATACATTAGCCAAGTGAGTGGCCTGTTGTTTCACAAGTGCTGAACACATGGCAGATCTTACTGGAATGAAGAGCCAAATTCACGGATTAGTTTTGGAAGACACAGGTTTGGATTTTTCCCTTAGTGAATTCTGTTCTCTTCAGTCTAATGGGTCAACAGCCTAGATGGCTATCCCATTCAATCTATGCCATTTAAAACAGATTTAGTAATAACTAATGAAAGAAAGCAAACAAATAATACTAGCTCAGAARACTCCAAAGGAATCTTTATTTTTACTACACAAATACAATTAGTGATCCTAAAGCTTCCAAAGCAATAAAGATTTAAATCTCTATATAGACAGAAATATTATCTCAGAACTTGCATATCTGGGGGGGGGGAAAATATCAATATCTTTCAACTTACCTGGACATTTTTACCAGAGGCTGAAGGTGATGACACCTCTGTTAAATAAAAACCAATTGATCCTTTCTTGCTACTAGGAAGATCTTTGAGGTTGGAGAAGCAGACACTCAAAAGAGTGAGATGAAACGGCAGAGCTACGTTTATCATCTTTCGAAAGAGTTTCATTACTATATCAACCAATGGGGATATAACACTGCTCCTTTCTAATACAAAAAAATTGAAGAAAGCAATGTATGTAATCAAAAGCCTTCTGTAAACAACTGAAAGAGATTGTGATTTAAGTAGAAAAGTTCAAAGGCAAAATTTTACCTTCTGAACTTTCATCGTTTTGCATGTAGACAAAAAGAGATCAATACTAACCTAAGAATTCTGTTTTTTTTTTAAAAAATGCTATTA
The DNA here is from genome assembly GCF_003343005.1 of Rhea americana. Taxonomy (NCBI): domain Eukaryota; kingdom Metazoa; phylum Chordata; class Aves; order Rheiformes; family Rheidae; genus Rhea; species Rhea americana. The sequence continues at coordinate 373,800 of NW_028186923.1, forward strand.
ACATTTTGAGAGTATTTATAACACCATCTATATCCCATAAGGTAACAGTTATTCATCTCAAAAGATTAATTCCTCAAATACTAAACTCTAAACACCTGCTAAAGGTTTCCAAGATAATCTGTTAAAAAACAGTCCTAGAGATTTAGCCCTAATTAGTGTATCATAGGTTATTAAGATTTCCATTTTGCCCTCTCAGGTGTGCCCTGAACTGAATGCAGACTGCTTTCCTCCCCCTGTTCCTCCTTCAGCAAAAATGCTGAATCTTACACCTGAGAAGGTAGCTTAATATTATGTACTTAGATTAGAAGAAAAGAGTTACAGAATACTTGCCAAACTGAACAGGATTGAGAAATTACATAGCTCTACCAAAACGGGCCTTTACATGGCTATGTAGGTATATGATATTACATCAACACTGCTCATACCAACAGAGTTTATTGGGATTTTTACAGTTACATGAGAAAGTAATAATTTTCAGTCACTTCCAACACAGCAGGAATCCACCACCAGTTTAGAAGTAAAAAGCTACACAAACTTTCAGTAGTTTCTCCAGGACTGTGAACAGTCATTTGGGGATTAATAAAGCAAGTCAGGGAACAGTGATTCTGCACGCTAGTATAGCAGTGATTCAGATTTATCTCCTCTCTCCCCAATGCCAAATGAAGTGTTGAATGAATTGCAGTTGCTGGTTAGGCTGGAAAACTTAAGTTTGAGAAGGATGAGAGCTATGTGTTATTAATTTTAAAAAGTATATCAAAAAGAGATATTACGTAATAGAGTCCATTTATCTGGGAACATAATTCAAACCCATAGCATAGGCAAGCAGATAATTAATGTAGGAAGCAGCCTCCTCTACCCACCTTCCAACTTAATGCTACTAATTTAACTCAGCAAAGCTGAGTTAGAACTTGACAGTAACATAGATGTTATTCCTACAGTGAGATTCTATATATTTTTACAATATCTCATCAAGATATATCCATTACAAGTAATGGAAAGCTTCTAACTATTAGGCCTAAGGAATATTACTATGAAATTAAATACTGGAATTTTTCAGCAAAACAGATGAAGTAGCTCAGATTTTCTTCTAATCCAGTTAGCATATACTACTTTGACAGTCATAAAGAAAGTCATGAGTAGATTCATTAGCTCTTCTCAAAACATTATTTCTACTTCTAGGTTTGTTCTAATGCTCATACCTGACCACAGCACCAGTTAACCAACATTTAAAATCTAAACATACAATTTTCAGGCAAGTTGAAAGATAGCAGCACAAAGAGGATATTTTAAAAAATTCAAAGTTTACCTTTTCCAAATTTCTGAATGAGATAAGGTGGAATAGGACACTGACGACTTTCACGATTAAACCATTTATTAGTTGAAGAAAACTGGCGGATAGCCAGTCTTACTGTGTGTGGTTTTCTTCCATCTTTGTGTATTCTGTAGAACATTAATGTGCACAAATCAAAAAGCATTACAATGAATATTTTTCAGGGGGGCAAGGAAACTGTCATCTAGTTTAGGTTACAAGGCCATTTAATGTAAACATCATGAATCTCTCTCAATTCCTAAACTTATCCTCACGGATTATATGGGGAACTTTGGGTCCTAGCTGTTTTTCTTAAATTACCCCCAAGTTAGAAGTTCAATACTCTATAAATACTGTTTCACACTGTCTTCAACTGAAGTGTTAAAATTAAGTGGGTCAGTCTGCAAAACTACCACATATTCCTGTACTTACTATATTAAAAGCAGTGTGGCATTTACAGCTGTACCCTGCATAATCCAAAATGTTTAGCTTTTCTTCTTGTTTTTCAAGAAATTGTCACTGCTTTAGGGGTAGAAGGTTAGCTTTAGGAGGAAAGGAAAACAAAGGAACAAAGTATGTAATCTTTTCTTTAAGCATCCAGAAGGCATGCAGATACTTTCCTACGCAAGACTTAATTCTAAATGTTATAAACAAGACCGTATGTAGAACGGCCTCAATTCAGATTTTATGATTACTGAACAAAGTCTGATATGCAGAGAAAGGACTCCCTATCCACAATGTTAATATAAATAAATTGGATGCATCTATTGCTAATCCTGCATAGATGTGGAGACATAAGACTTGTAGATTATTTTAAGACTTGGAAAGACATGAAGAAAAAATACAAAACTATATAGAGGAAAAAAATTAAAAAAGGATTAGGGATGCAGGTTATTTAGAAATGACATATAGAGGGGTTCAAAAGTCGTAACAGTAAGCTGAGGCATAGTGGAAGAAAAACAGCCACAGAACAGTTCAGCACTGCTAGAATATTGCTCCTTTCTTTTATCTTTTTAAAATGAACAGAGTCATGAGATAGAAAGGAAAGACAGGAAAGTCACAGAAATCAAGAATAAATCACAGAATTGATCCCTTCATCCTCCAGTGTGCTGTCAATTGTCACATTGCAGTAGCTAGGTTTGTATACTGCCTGGATTCATGGGGCAAAGTAAGGAGAAAGAAATGAAAATGCCTTCCAGACTAACAGAAAAACAAGCTGCATATCGGAGACAAGTGGTGATAACTAAGGGACTGAAATTAGAGGAAGTCACGCACATAAAAGAAAGATCTATGGCCTTTCGTAGAAAATAAGGGAAATGAGTGAAGACGCGCTAAAATACTGCGATGCATCACTAGAGCAATAGAAAAGAACCAGCAAACGGAATAATGTAAAAATCTTCGCCAAGGAAGCTGCATGGAAATGGAATAGTTGGCAGCCAGTTGGGAAAGGAGGATACGAAAGACAGTTTTAACAGGAAAGTGAGGCAGTGCAGAAGGACAGTTCATGACTTGAGACAAAAGGGGAAGAGCAGTTGGAAAGGCAGGTGCCAACCCTGCAAGTGCATTCTGCTGAAAGAAGAAATATTATAGAGTACAAGACAAACCTCACATATGCTCAAAGTCCTTTCACATCACAAATTCAGCAAAGAGAGCTATTGAAGACAGTCACCTGTCTAAGAGGATATCAAGCAGCTCTTTGATTTTCTCTTTAACTTGCACTTCTGATGAACATTTTTTAAAGGAATCTTCTTCACTGAAGGACTGAGAAAACACAGTTTTAGTCCTTTCAATGTTATAATTAGCTCAAAATTCTCATTAAAATCAAGTACACAGAAGGAAATCTGAAATGCCTTTGACAGTCAGAGGTCAACTGAATTTCAGGAGCATTATACATCAATATATCCTAAGTTGTACTAGGGAATATATATATACACACACAAAACTGTAGGAATGGTTATATTAAAGTAGCACTATAATTGGGAACCATTTCAGTTAGTCTAATGAAGCTATATAAAAATCAAAGCAAATTTTTGCACTTTAAAAAGTACTTTAGAACAATACTCGTACCTGAGGAGGGCCTGATGGAGTCACAGGGGAGTCATCCTCTCCATTGCTGAGTTTTTGGATACGTTGAGCAGTAGAAACACCAAATTCCTTCTCTAACATAGCAGATGGAAATGCGTGGAGATCACACATACTTTTAAGACCCAGCATTTCAAGGCGTTTAGTAGTTTTATAGCCAATGCCTAAATAAATGTATATTAAATATACAGAAGAGTGAAAGGTAAAGGGTTATCTTTAAAAATTCTCAGACTGGTCAACTAAAACACCTAGCTAGTCTACTATCCTGTCAAAAGCATTCAGTAGCGCAGAACGTAATGGGAAAAGTAAAGACAAAAGGGTTATGCAGATTCTTCTACTGCTCTTCTAGACGACAATAGGTAAGACACTTCCTGAGTTCAGGACTTCATCTACGGAAAAAAKTCACTTTTAGTAGCTACTGACTGACCAATATATATTTTTTGTACTATAACTTTAAAATTTACTTATTTTTTTAATCTCCTAAACATATGGGGCAATGAATTCTACTATATAATCTTGTCTAGTGTAGTGTATGCATCTAGTTATGCATATCGACCGATAACTCCATTTGGAAAGYTTCAACTCTTATATTGTGGAAAACAGTGAGTAAGTGCTATCCCATTCACCTCAGTACCATTTATAATTTTATACACTTTATCTGCCATCAGCAAAGCTGATGTATTTATACATCTTGTAAATTAAGTACTGAAAGATTTTGAAAACATCATTAGTAACCCATAAGTAAGCATAAATGCCTGCCCATTTAAAATTCAGTAGTGACAATTAATATTTTCATTACAGTATTGCAAGTTTTTCAGCAACATGTTTGGTGTGTTTCTATTCAAGTTTTGGAATCTGCTGTTAAAGCCATACTGAGACAGAACAAAGATCTGCCAAAGTCTATATAGCCTAGATCAGTGTTTCTTGGCAAACAGCATGGTGTCAGCATAGAGTAACCAGAAAAGTGCTTTCTCAGCATATTTTCTCAGGCTCCAACACACTGTTTTAAATAACCCTCAATAAATTTTCAGTCATCAAAAAAAATTTTTTTAAAAAAGTTGCATATAAAACCTAATGTCAGCCACAATGCTTCCACCTCAATWAAAATAAACTGAAAATTAAGTATTTTTGAAGGCATCCTAAAAATGCTGTAACACTTCTATTAAAAATTAATAGAAGTGTTCTATTAAATTAAAAGAAGTGTTTTAATTGCTTCTGCAAAGTAAAATTCAGAAACAGTGCAAGAAATGAAAACCATAACCCTAAACACATCTCTAAATCCCCCCATGCCCTTTCGAGAACCAGACTGTAGAATTATTTCAGCTATAATTTCTGAAGTATTGTTTTTCTTATATTTGTCAAAGCTCTCAGTATGCTCTCCATCAATGCTTATAGTACCACTCTCTTACCAGGCACTTTGTTGATGTGCTCAAGGTTGCGTATTAGATCCTGACAGCTTTCAGGCAGAAGAACTGTTTGTTGATTTGGCTTAAAAGTACCAGATACAAGCTTAGCCAGTAGTTTGTTAGAAGCCACTCCAGCACAGCCTGTGAGGCCCAATCTAGCATGCACGGCTTCCCTCAACTCTTCTGCAATCTGAGATCCAACAACTAGTCTTATGTGCATTGTATCATGTAAATCAATAGCTGCAAAAGAGAAACAAAGTGGGGCTCAGAATGTAGGTGGTCACTTAGCTAATTCTCTGTTAAGATGTGAAGATGTTTTACAAAATGGATTAAAACKGTGTAAGAAACTATGGTCAGACAATAGTGCCATGGCTTCAGCATCCAAGTTTAAGCTCACTCCTAACTCTCAAAAATCCTGGTAAAAGAGAAAGTGCTATTTTTCAAAAGCAGGGGCATATTTTTCATGGACAAATAATATTTAGGGAATATTTCAAATATAAAATATAATGTATTTGTAGGTATCAAGGGAAAGTGTTAAATGAGATTCTTGCATCAACGTAACCAAATCAGAGATTCAGGAATGCCTTCCACCAAAGCTCTTATTACTCAGATGCAAATATTAATAAGGAAAAAGACTTTTCAGACATTTCCCCTTTTCCTCAAAGCATATTCAAAATCATAGAAATAGCTCAAAATAACATTACATCGAGGAAAGAACAATTGCTTTCTTCCCTGAGAAATGAGCATCAGAGTATACATACCAAATGCACGTATGAGAAGGAAAGGTCACAATAAAGATGTATAAAGCAGTTCAGTTAGCTACTTCAGTCTCAATATCTCTATTCCTGACCTGAAGGCTATAGCAAAAGCTTACTTATAATTCATTAAAGAAAAGAAAAAAAGAAAGCTTTTCCAACTGTCAATAAAGTTCAAACTTGATGAAAATTCTAGAAGTCTTAGTACATTAAAACTATCTTGAAGGAAAAAAAAAGACAGTAGCAAACTGTTCCCCTAAAACATTGTGCTTGCTTATCTGCTGCAGACTTACTTTTTGAACAAGCTAATCAGAACACTGATTCCCATTTGTGATCGATATATTCTGAAGCATGGAAAACAAGCCTAGAGCAACTGAAGTTGCCAACTGCTCAGCTTTAGACAACACTTAGAAGCAGACAGATCCTTAGTATTGAACTTAACAAGTATTTAGGCTATTTTTAAACAGAATTAAGGCCCAACTCACCTTGGTTGTTGTATACATGGCCAGACACACATATTCTGCAGCATTCACTTTGTTGTAGCCGTTTGAGTCTTTTCTCTACAATCTCTGTGATATCCAAAAAATTTTCATCAAACCCAAGCCTTTCCACTAGTGGACAAAATTCTTCCAACAAATCTAGGGAAAAAAAAAGAAAAAAAAACAAACRATAATACACACACAACTAAAAGTGAGGTTCCATATTTGCATCAACACCCAGCAGATTCCTCACAGATCCAAGTAGGATGCTTGCATGAATAGAGATGGTATTCCTTCTGGATAAAAATATAAAAATAAAACACATTTTTTTATTTAACAAAGGAAAAAGAGAAAAATCTCTTTAATTTATTGATCTGCTGTTCTTCCCCTCCAATCTTTTATTTCTTTCCTCAATTCTTTCTGAGATTATAGTTCTTACATTGCAGAGATGTTAGATTCCAGTTCTCTGCAATACTTTGTCCAAGGGAATCCCCGTTTACCAGCCATATGGGCATTCACCTTTAAATTATTACTACTACATTTATTAACAGTGATAAAAATAGTAGCTAATGCTGGCATATTGCTTAGTTAAGAGGTATCAGAGAAGTTCATCCACCTGCAGCTATCAGGATTCTGTTCTCCATCACTTCTAATTTGGAAATCTATTACTAAAGTCATTACGGACTTTTTTTTTTTTAAGTAAATAAGCATGTAGGCATAATCCTCATACAGCATGCAGGTCCCATGAAGTATGATATACAATGCGTGACAAAAGATTGAAACCAAATCTAATAGCCGATTTTATGGAATATTCAATTGACATTTTATGACTGTAGGTACTATCAGCATAGTATAAGGCTCATTCGTCTAAGAACTTTTACAGCAGGAAAATACAACATAGAAATACTATTGTGCACATGCATGCATGTGCACAGGAAATCTTTGTCCTCTACTGAATAATTGTTAGTTTGTACCTGTAACTTTGTATGACATTTCCCTATATTGAGTTAGATCCTCTCCATTAACCAATGTCAGCTGAGGAAACTTCTCTTTAGCATCCCTGACAGACATCAGTTTCTTAATTCCAAGTTTTCTGGCTTCATAGTTACAAGTAACTACATAGTTCTTCTGTTGCACACCTGAAAAATAATGGTTAAATGATTTTAAGAAATTAGCTTTGTCTGTGTTTCACAGAATGCCACAGTACTTTCATACTACGCGAAAAACTGCAATGCACATGCTTTGATCAGAATGCAATGTTATAAGCAAGCAAACAAAAAGCATTATTCTTATTTCCCAAGACTAAGAGAAAGATAAATCTCTTGATTTAAGTTACTTGATGGCAAAAAAATTTTAAAACATTATAGCTATTTTTTTCCATTTTAATACTACTCTCAATTTTGGGTCTTTTCAGACAATCGTATCTGGAAAACTGCTCTTTTATATAATAGTTTAAGAAGTACTTTCTCCACTGATCCTAGACACTGACTGCCTTGCATTTGTTCTTAACTTCTGAATGGAATGAAGTATGCTTTGAGCATGACTGTGTCTAAAGGAACAGACTCATTTGTGGAGCTCAGCCTTCTCTTTGCTCATGTATGATACAAACTATCTCCAGTCCCCAGAACTGTTCAGACATGTTGGCAAGCACCTATACTGCTCAAGAGGATTTATTAGTCTTGTACTCGCACAGCTATGTGGAATCTCATCTGCATCTTGCTCACTCCGGATGTGGTTAAAGCTACTGTGTGACTGTCTACATCTATGCTGGCACGTCCATGCTTTCTTCTGCTTGAACATACATAATCCCCAAATTAACCAGTAGCAAAATAAATCATACCTAAAGGCTTGTCTCTTAATTCAGGATTACGGATCATTTCCACTTGTGCATAAAAGCAGTCCAAGTCAATGTGAACAATCACTCTGCATGCTGTATTTCTTGCTGATAGAGACCTACTGTGGCCTGCTGCAAGGAAAGTAAGTAAAAAGGTTAAAAATTACTAGCAGCCTTATACTTGATGTAACAAAGGTTAAAAGAAATCTATACTAGCAAACATACTGCAAGAGGTTTTACATTAACTGTATCATTTCTTTAATTCTAGAATTTCTTATGAATGTAGTTCATCTGCAGCAACTCAGCATACTAATAAACTTTTTCCCCTATTTTCAGTCAAATGGATTTCTATGATAGAATCACAGAATCTACTGATTCTATGATTCTTTTCACCCTGAATCATTTTAGAATGTCATTTTACTGACACAACATCCTTTCATAAAGGAGTACTGAAACTTATTTTTAATGTATTTCAAGAAAATAAGATTTTTTCAACTCAGCTTAGATGTCAATATTACGCTTCACTGGTAGTGCTAACTCTTGTACTTCTTTTAGAGTTTACCCTTCACGAGTTTCACAAAATTTCAGCTTGTGGATGCCTTCAAGTAATTTAACWAAGCACTTCCTAAAAAGTTTGGGACATAGACATTGAAGCTTTCCCAAAGGCAGCCGTGAAGACAGCAACTATCAGCAAACTGCAAACCCCGCTATCGGAAAAAAAAATCCAAATTGTCTTTTTTTTTTTTAAAAAAAAAAAAAAACATGTCTGTAAGCTGACAGAACTAGTTTGAAGTTGATGTTGTCCAAATGGAGTCCTTTAGACTTTGGTCCATTCTAAATATTGTTTCTTCTAAATGTCCTACTACAGTCAGTTAAGTGGAGAAGCAAGGCGATTGTCAGCAGGATCACAAAGAAAAATAAAATCTATTTTTTTTAATATTGAATTGAGATGCTGAGCCACTGAATATCAGCACGAGTAAAGGTTAATGCTTGCAGAGGAGGGGTATTTGCTCTCGCCTCATAAACRCTGCAGCTTTCTGAAGGATTGGTTCTTCTCTGCTGGAGAATTCAGTTTTGTTCTCTTTGGACAGAAGAAACTTAGTTTAACTCGAAACATCTCTAAATTCACAACTCTGTTAGAATGACACCCCCCATGACTCACATTTCCGCATGCCTAACGCGCAACATACCCAAGCCGCTCCGAGCCGCGGCAGCGCCTCCCCTCTCCAGAGCGAGACGGGCCGCGGCTCGGGCCCACGCACCGGCGGCGGAGCGCTGTGGCCGGGGGCAGCTCCGCGCGTCCCCTGCGCCGCGGCGGCGGGTAACGGCCGCTCGCCTCAGGACAGGGCCGCCCGCGCGCCTCCCCCCCCACCCCCTCCC
>NW_028186923.1:383301-384512 GCF_003343005.1 Rhea americana
GCCGCCGCCAGCGCGGCCGGCCGAGCGGGCGCGCTCCCGGAGTTCGGCCGAGGAGGGGGCCGAGCGGCCGCGCCCGCGGAGTTGCCGCTGCCAACGCGGAGGCCGGAGGCTGGGCGAGGAGCCGCGCTTTCCACGGAGGCCACGGCCTGCCCCGCCGCCCTGCTCGGCGCCGGCAGCGCCCCCACCCGGGCGGATCGGCCCTGAGCGTTCCTCATGGTCCTCCTCTGCCATCTCCAAAGCGGGGACGGAGCAGGCAGGCAGGTGACAGCAGTAGGGACACACGGACAGTGTGAGGGAAGAGATGGGCTGTGCCAACACGGCCATGTGCACCGGGCGTTCCGCTCGAATATAGCATTTCAGAGAAGCGGTAGCTCTGAGGCAAAGTAATTGCTATTCCTTATTATTAACAAGGACTGCTCAGCGTCTAAACAACTTRCTGCAGAAGTTTGCTACAGAAATAAATGCTAAAAAAAAGGATAAAGCTACGTGATGGTAAAAAAATGTGCAGAGCTAGACAAAACCTGTGGATGAGGAGTTAAAACTGCCTCATGTTCAAGACATGGCTTTTCTGGAGAGATTTAAACAAGCTGGAGAACAGGAATCACTTTTTAGATCACTAAGGCTTGTAGCAAAGCTCTGGAATTGAATAAATCAGAAGAGACAATTCMGCAGACTTCATTCTGGTATTTTAATTGTGTACAATGCAAATAAATCGCTCTGAACTTGGAACAGGGGATCCAAGAAAATACATTTTGTTAACAGACGCTTTGAAAAAGCAAGTAACAAAGGTAACAAAGAGAATTCAATTTTATGGTAYGTCAGGCTTTCGGTTACATGAGATCCTTTCTTGCTGGGTTTTAATGCTGCAGCACGTCCCCGAAAAAACAGCCCAAAAAAAAAAAGAAAAAAAAAAAAGACGTTAACCATCAGCTTCTCCCGTCCAGGATGAAAAGTGACACGCGAAGGGCTGCTGTCACCTTCTGCCTCAGCGTCTGCCCGGCACGGCTCTGCGCGGCGCGTTCCTAAGGCGCCGTCGCGGCAGAGCCTCACAGGACACCGCAGGAGCCCGAGGACGCCGGCGCGGGCGGCCCCGGCGGCCGCTGCCCCGCGGGACGGCACGGCACGGCACGGCACGGCTGGGCCGGGGCCTGCGCGCCGCTCTGGCCCGCCTACGGCGCTCTCTATGGTCGGCGGGGGTTGGCCGCTCTGGC
>NW_028186923.1:386418-416849 GCF_003343005.1 Rhea americana
TGTCGGTGCCCCCCCGCCGCTCCCGTCAGGGGCCGGTGGCCGGGGGGGGGCTGTCGGTGCCCCCCCGCCGCTCCCGTCAGGGGCCGGTGGCCGGGGGGGGGCTGTCGGTGCCCCCGCCCGCCGCTCCCGTCAGGGGCCGGTGGCCGGGGGCTGGGTGTTGGTGCTCTCCCGCCGCCGGCGCTGGGCAGCCCGGGGAGAGGCAGCCGGAGGCCGGGGCTCCCCGCCGGGGCGTGCGGAGGCGCCCCGGGCAGGCCGCCGTGCCCCACGCCCTGTGCGGTGATGCTCCGCGTTTCCCCGCCGCCAAGCAGGCGACTGCCAGCGCAAGGCTGGGCTCAGAGCAGCTCCGAAGCTAGCAGAGCTGCTCTGGAGCCCCTCAGCTTGCTTTGGGAGAGGAGTACTGGTACTGCTGCCTGTCATAGCCCTCCTGAGCTTGAAAAACAAACAACTGCATTTAACTTGTCAGACTTACTATAACTTGTACTTGAGATGACCTATCAGTATAGTCAGGGTACTGAGGGGAAAAAGTGCTGAGTTCATTGAGAAGCTTACCATTAGTAAGAGGAGCTGAAATTTTAGCAAARTTGATGTGAAAATCAGAAAAGTCTGTACATATTACAATAAAATCAAGAGAAGCAACAGCAACCTAGTTATGTTTCACCCTCATGCTTGCTTTCAGAAACTGGAAAAAAATATTTCTTTTCTCCATGCAGAAGTAAAATAAATTCTGAAGTCTTGCTCTTAGGCCATGCTTCTGTAAGTCCAGCTTGCTGCGCACCAGAGGAAGCTTTCTTTTGCAACGGCTAACCTCTTACCCACAGCACCTCTATTTATAGCTCTMTATATATCTGATGAACCGCACCTGAAACCTCTCCCAAACGTTACTGTTTCCGAGCAGAGCTAGCAGTCTCCTTTTGTCTCAGTGAAAGGATTCAGTCTTTCTGCTGTCCAGTGGGAGGACTGAGAATTCATGCGTGCTCCCTCTCAGATACCAGTTAATGGAAAAGTCGGTTTCTGTCAATGTTGAATGTGGCATCATTTGATCCATCACGTGTTGCTGCTAAACAAAATTGAACATCTGACAAAGGGATCCCTGAATGTGGAGGAGGAGGAACATTGGTTTTCTAGAGGCTTTTGAATAAATCCAATTGAAAACTTTTKAAGACAAGTTCTGTTTATCGCTGTTTTTCTTTTGCCGCCTTTGTCTGACTAGCACTACCAACCGTATGCTAATATTGTGGCAGATGATTGGGTAGCATCTGGCATCGCTGTCTGCATCTTTGCATCTGCCTTTCCTTGCTTCAATGCTGCCTTATGAAGCTTGTCTGAAAGATTAAACTTGAGTCTACAATTTGAATCTTGTTTTCTGGAYGCGTCCTGGTTTACTGCAGATTGTTAAACTGAATCTTCTGCATAGGATTACTGTTTTCAGATTTAATCATCAGACTTTTTTCTTAAGACAGAATCACTGCTGAATTTAATAGAATATATTTAATGCAGGAAAAACTAAATAACCTTAAAAGTTTGCTCAAAATGACCTCCTTTAAAAACACTGAACTCAGTCACATGTCTGTATCATCAAAATGTAGGAATGTCAGTATTTTGCGTTTTTTAGGTTCTCGATTAAAATATAAAAATAATGGTAAAATGCAGTAAGTTCTAATACTGCCAGGTTTTAGTTCTTCTTGTGTAAAGAATGATATGTGACCTCAATAAGTTCACTGAGACACTTTACTCAGCTCATTGAAAACCTGGCGTTTGTGTTTTTATGATTTCTTAGGAGGACTAGAAAAAAAATAAGGGATYGGACAAAGCTTCATTTACTGTCATGGTCTAAATACAGATTGGTAATTAAGAGGAACTCTTGCAAGACTAATACCTATTCCTGACTTTCATTTTCAAACTTTTCTTGATCACAGTTGCTTTATGGCTTTATGGAATTTTAGCATATCGTGTTTTAGGAAGATATGAATCATATAGAATAAAACACTTTTAGTAGTTTCTGGTAGATGTCATTTGCCTCTTCTTGAGATATAATCATCAGTGCTACTGACCTTCATAATTATCATATAAAAGCTATTAAAATATGGGTGGGGTGGAAATACTTTGCAAGTRCTATGCTAGATCAAAACAGCTTTTGAGGTTAGCACCTTATGTATAATGATTTGTGCCTTCATCCTTCTGATTTTGCTGCTGTTGCCAAAAATCCTTTTAAGAAATTCTTTAACGCACTTTTTGTTTAAGATGCAAGACTGTAATCTGCTCATCACTGACTCCAGAATTCTGTCTTTTTTATGTGGGAAAGTGGTAGAAATAAATGTTTCAAATTTTAGAACGCCTTCCAGCATGGTTAGCAGTGATGCAGATCTTCTGCCAAACAACCACAAAATTGAAGCTAAGAACTTACCAGGCAACTCATAGCTCAGAGTTTGTTGATTTCACTACAGATTACAGGTTTGCAAAAATAAGTAGTCATTTATGTGACTATAACATAACTTCTGTTCAGTCACAGGGCTACTTCTGCACAACCAAAGTGAAACAAATAAAAATGGTTTTATGGCTTCAGGCAGGACTGGCATAGGAAWTTTWTTTTTTTTTTCTTTCCATTCTGTTAYAGCTATGAGGCAGATTTCAGCATTGCTATATTTAAAACAAATGAAAATCTGTTTTGATCCCGTAAGTAGAGCGGGCCAAATGCATTCAGAAGACTTATGTTGCTCTTGCTCCTTTTTTTTTTTGAATGTCAGTAAAAACTATGTTGCTAAAATATGCAACTGGGCACAAAGTGGGATCTAGTTGGTATGCCTAATGCAGACTAGAATTCCCTGGAAGCTGGCATAGTCAAGATTTGGCATAACCTTTTGAAGAATAATATAACATTTTTTTTGGCAATTTTAGGACAATGATGAAAATGTGCATTGCATTTTAAGTGTGTACATCTCCAGAATAACTCACTTTAACTTTCAATTCCTTGATTTTATGTTAGCAGTCAGAAAAAATAATTTTCATATATGWCTTGATTTGAGGATAGTAGGCTAGCACAGGTGACACCAGGGATCTGACTTGACTTGCAGAACTTTGATTAATGGCAATGGAGAAAAAGCTTATTTTTTTATAGCTGAGTTTGATGGAGAAAAATATAGTTAGTAATATGAATTTACTTGATCTAGAGAATGTTGCATTAAAAACCATGATACTGAGCGCAGGACAAAGGCAAAAGCAGCACAGTGTTCTCAGAATAGGTATTTCTTAGGATTTAATCCACACATCAGATAACTTTCTGAAAGGTTATAAATACAATATATCTGTGTTGCTGTGCCTGTAGCTAGAGTGTGTATTATAATGAATACAAATGTTCTGATTCCATAACCAGGAATACACTTTGTTACAATGATAGAGATTGAAGTAAGGAAGATAACGATGRTGCTGACACAAAATAGTGTTCTCTTGAATTGGTTTGAAATACTCGGCCACTGCCAAGGGTATACATGATCTTTTCTAGCTTAAAGAAGATATGAAGTCTGTTRATGACCATCTTGTCTCTACTATAAAGCGAAAGATCAGCTTACRGCAAAGGTGAGCTGGAAAGTAATTTTTGTTCATCCTTTTCCTAGGATGTCCTTTATGTCATCCCCGTATTTGCARTAGAATAACCTGAGAGCATTGTTTCACTTCCTTTAAACAAAATGTTGCAAAGTAATGCTAGAAGGCWGTATCTTGTCCATAAGGGTATTCATCTTGATTCTTATTTTAAATCGAGTTCCTGTGCGCGTGTGAACCTTACTTCCATTTTGACATAACTGTTGTTCTCTTAATGTAATAAAAAATTATCTGCAGAATTGTTTCTTCCTTAAGAAAATTTCTGTTTCTGACTCTACCAGTAACTTATTTCTGTAAGTTCTTACTCTATTGTAAATTGACACAGTTTCTTTTTTTGTCTTTCTTTCTTTTTTTTAATGTGGTGTTTGTTCGGTGCACTATGAGGTAGGGGGTGCTGCTGTCCTATCCAAAGGCTCCATARTGCTTCAAAAGTCCTGTAAAAGTCTGAGTAAAGAAATTCTAACATACGTATCTCAACTTCTGCTTTAATGACTTCTTTCTCTCAGTAAAATTCCCTAGGGTATATAATCCCTAGCATTTCTTAATTCTGGCATGAAATTGCTTCTTTTAGAACAACAGCAACTTAATATTCTGTTTTGATGCATTTGTTCTTCGTGGGAAAAAGGCAAACAAGAACTCCTATCTCTTTTCTAGACAAGACTTAAAAAGCCAAGTAGTTTGACACCACTTTCAATGGATTCCCATAGGCTGTTAAGTTTGATTACAGAAGCTTTTCCAGTGTAGGTATACCCATGGGGCAAACAGACATCTCTTTGAAGTTTGTTTTGTGGTTTGACACTAAGATAAGTGCCAGAGAGTTTCCAGTGACAAGAGGATTATTTTAATTCTGTGCTCTCTCTCTCTTTTTTCCCTGGAGGGAGACCTTTACCTAGGTGTTCAGAAGCAAATGAGACATAACTTCATAACTAAAGCTCCTGGAGCCTGAACTGGACCTGTGTTATACATAGGCATGTTGTTTTTAGTTTGCTTTTTTTGTTTGTTTTGTTTTGTTTGTTTCTGAAGGTAATTAGACCATAGGACAAGTTCTATTAGTGAGCTCTAAATCTTGGAAATCTGTTTCAGCTTCTTCTCAATAAAAAAATTGCCAGCATTAGCAGCTTATTAAATTATTTGTGCTGCCTGCTCCCATTATATTTTTTCTGCAGTGCACCTAGTTTATATGATGACCTTAATTTAGCAGAATTTTGAGTTACCATCTTGTTCTTCTAATCTCTTCTGAAACTTTGTATCTTTTCTCCTTCACTGCTCACAATTGCACTGCTTTTCCAATCTTAAATGAAAACCAAAGTAAGGACAATGRTGATAAAAAAATGAGTTACCATAACCTTTGGTTTTTTTGCATAGACTTTCTCTGATCATCTTTAGCTTTTAGTTTTAGTGTTYGGGGTGTCTTTTTTTATTGCCTTCTGGAAGGAGAAACTAAAACCTCAGATTGGTCCTGTTAGAAATCTACTGCAGTACAGATTATATGCTGCTTACCCAGTTGACCAAGGAAGTCCATGACAGATAAAGTTATACCTGGAGTAATATACTCAGGTTTCTGTTTAGACAAAGGTGGTCTAATCTTTTCAGTGCTGCAGGCTGCCTGACAGTTTGGGGGCATCTTTACTAGTGTCATATAGTAAGAAAATTTCAGGCAATACATTGCTGTGCTTGTGAAGAGCAGAACAGCCTTGTATAGCAGGAGAGTGCTGCTGCTGCAGCGATACTCTACTTTCACCAAGCTGCTGGAAGTCTCAGTGAAGCACTTGTTTCTGTTCCCTTGGTTTTCCATGGCTAAGTTAGCTTGCATTGCTCCCTGAAAATGAATAGTAATGATCTCTGCTACTTAAGTTTGGTGCAATGTGGGCAATGCTGGCTGTACCACATTGGCAAAGAGGGTCTTCATATGTAAAATATATTTAATTTTCTTTATAGTGATGAATTAATCACTGTACTGAGTAACAATGTTTATTATCAAGTCATATGGTAACACTTTGATCTTATTACCCAAGGACACAATGAATGAGTCCTCTGTCTCAGTAAGGCGGCCCTTCAAGCTGTTTTTCTTAGGAAACATAGAAATGGAAAAAGCAAAGCTAAAATATTTTCAGAAATAGAAGATTAAATAAAGATCTAGAAAATAGCCTTTTAAAGTTCACCAGTATCAATTGCTATTGAAGATTTAGTGTGGCAATATAAACTCTATGTAGCATTGTGTTAAAAATTGTGTTGTTGCAAGGGAGATCAGACAATCAAGTTCTGAACTTACACCATTCATGTAGCGACTCTTTACCAAATCTTTGAATGTCTTAGAATATATGTTGGAGTACTTGCAATCAAATCTTTCAGAAAGGACCTTTTTCAATGATTGTAGACCAGTTTTTATTTCCTGGTCTACCTTGTACTCTCAGAGGTCAGCTACAYAGGAGGCTTTAATAAGCAGCTGTTTGGTATTAGGTATGCTTGAACATAAGATCAAAAAGCTAATCTTATTGTAGGCTTTCTGTGGTCTTATTTATTATTACATTGTGAAATGCTCAGATGTATTTTCAGTCTCCTTACTTTCCTGAGCTTCATTCCCATATCACAGAGGGGAGTGATTGGTAGAAGTACTTTGCCTTGCTCTACCTCTTTTAAGTAGCCGAATCAAAGTGTCTTTAATCAGATGTGCCTTTTCAAAGGTGTTTAGCATTGTTCTTCCATTGGTATCTGACTTTTCATCATTCCTGTAGGTCAGACTACAGCCTGTCAGGTTGAACCCTCAGAAAACAGGAGCTATACAGCTGTTGGCTGCCTTTGGAAAACTGGTGTGACTGACTTGCTTAAATTGACCCTGCAGTGCTTTAATAAAAGAGAGGAAGTGCTAAATTAAAGGAGTGTTATTTTAATTTGAAAGAGCTCACCTCTTTCTTCAATTTCTTCTTATTTTGGCCACTGCTGGAAAACTGAGAAGCTAGAGCTGGGAAAAAAAAAAATAAAAAAATAAATAAAGACATTTTTAACTCAGATGAGCTGTTTTTCCTGCTATCATCTGCTGTTGAGCATCTAGTTTGCTCTGGTTGAAAGTTTTCCCCAAAGTCTGTTTGATGGGGAGGGCCAGCATGTAAAAAGTGCAATACAAATGAAGCAATTTGCGAAAWTTTTTTTTGGAAAGCAGCTGAAAACAGAAATGTCTGCCTACATTAAGATTATTTTTTTTAATAAGTTGAGCTACTATCTTGCCTGTAAACTTGTGCATTTTGAGTTGGGAAAGGAGGACAAATAGGGAAGTATCAGGCAGGTTTTGTTGTACAACAAAAGTCAAGGTAGCTTCTGTGTGCATTAATTGACATGTTCTACTGTTCTGCTGGAAACATCTRAAAAAGTGTCTTTATTAATGAAGTTCTTGCAACACGTTTTAACATAATCACTTTCAACCCATTAAGAACTTCAATTTGTATAGTAAGTGAATTTACACAAGCATATAGCTGGTGGAGGGTTGTKTTCTCCATTAAATCTTGTATAATGTGATTCGAGGCTTGATAACATTATTGAATGAATAGTTTTTAGATTTGTTGCAGATGTTGCCTCTTTTGAGGTGTACTGATTTTTCTTAATTGGTTACACTGAAATAAAAACTTGTACAGCATTTAACTTGACAAGGTAAAGTTTGACTATTGCAGTGGTTATATGTATCTCAAGTATGAAAGAACTAAGTTTTCTATTTGAATACACTATATATTACATTTCTATTTGGGGAAAAACATGGAAACTTTTAACTGAAGCTAACTAGTTAAAAAAGCTTATAGAATGTTAACTATCTTGTGTAAGTTTAGGTAAGGCTAAATATTTGTAACTCATTAGAATAACAATCTTAGAACAATCTACGGTGTAAGATGTGTTTGGAGATATTTCTGTGTGATTCCACATTTATCTTGCAATTTTAAATTGTCTCAAAGTTCAGTCATGCTATAATTTAGTCAAACCAGAAGCTCCTGTGTGGCACAACACCCTGAAAGAACTCTTTCACTGCCTTCTTGTTGCATGAAAGAAGTCAGTGTAAAATTAAGGAATGTCCAGAACATATGGATGAGGGCAAGTTTTACTGTTTTCCTCCATATCTGCGTAATTTTTCATTGAAATAATGTACTGATCCATGTTTCTGACTTTGCTAGCAGTTTAAATTTTAGAATGTTTGAACTCAAAGCAAAACATTTTAAAAAAATCTTTTACAGCAAATTTGAGTTTGAAGTCCAAGACTTCTTCAACATCCTTTTCAGTTTGACTTCTAGGATATCTCCTTCATCCAGGGATCCTTCTCAAAGCAAACAAAGCATAAAACCCCTCTTTTTGTCCTTCTTTCCAACTGAAAAGCAAGTTTGAACTTAAGCTTGGTTTTAACTCCCCCTTTAAGAAAAATAAAAATAAAAAAAAAAACAGAAAATACTGTTTCCTAGTTTCATCGAAGATATGGAAGTAGAAGTCTCGTCTGTAGGCACACTGGTTTAAATAGACTCTGTAATGTCACCTTTTCTATTAGTGCATACTAATGATTTAACAAATGTTCAGATAAAACCTCTGCACATAACCCTTCTATTTGACTTTTACACAGTGGAACTTTATGTGCAGGTAAGAGAAGTGAGACAACTAGAGAGTAAAGATAATCTGGAAATGATTCAGAAATTAATCTCTTTATTGGCTTGACCGCCTACATTTTCAAAGTAGAAAAAATACAAAATACTGATTCTTTGAAACCAAAGAGGAAGCCAATATGTGTTTTGTTTGCCTCCTACTGAGGTTAAGTAAGACTTATACACCATATATTTTCTCCATCTCCATATTTCTATATCGCGTGAACTTTTAGAAACTTAAAAGTGTATAACAGTTAAGGATAGGGAGGTTAGTGGTAAATGAAATCAGTTGAAATTGATAGGTTGCATAGTAGATTTCAGTAGATTTTAAGAGATTGCACCAAAATAATGTGCTGAGTTAACCAGGAGGAATGGTGCTCAATCTGTTGGACTTCAGTGAAGTTCACTTTCTATTGGGTGTCGTTAGATATTATTGAAGCTGGAGAAGAATGGAAAATATGAAATGGTTAAGGTGTGGATTGAAGAGGAAACGATAGTAGGTTATTGTAAAACAATAGCCTCTTTGCTGTAGGAAGTTACTAATGGAACTGCACAACTGATATTCTTAGAACTTATCTGATATTAATATTTATTAAATTGGATGCGCAAGTGGTATGTGCTATGCATCCTCAGCAAGTTTCGTATCTAGGACATCATTAGAACAAGTGAGGATCAGAGAATACTCTCGAGGAACTGGATGACTTTGAACATAAGGGAATTATTTAGGATGAAAATAATAGGGAATTAGAGAAGTGCATAGAAGACAATGCTTTTAGGGTCTATGAACAAGAATCTCTGCTTTTTGACAGAGAGGGCAGAAGGTTGTTTAACTGTTTGGAAGGAAAAGATGTATTGGCAACAATATGAATGCAGCAGGATGCAACTGAGACATTTCTGGGGAGACAGGGGAGTGCTAATGTGATAGCTTGAGTCAGTGACATTTGGAAAAGGGATGGAACTACGCGAGTGAACAGCGGAATTCGAAACTAGTCCAGAATAGGTCCCTGACTGAAGTTGGGAAGCAAAGCTCAAGCTGAGAGATTCCTCTCAGTAAATACATCTGCCTTTTTAGTTTGTTCTGTTCATATCAAGTCAAGGACAGCTGCAGCAAGTTAATTTCATTCTTCACAATGGTATGGGCAAACATTAAAACAAAAGGTATGGATAGGTTACCAAACACACTTTATTTTCAAACAAACAAACAAAAAAACAACCTATTTTCAATTGTTTCTTTCCTGTGAGACTGGCCACTTTGTAAAATGATGTTTTTCAAAGTGTGTACTCTTTTCTTGGATTTTTTTAACTTTTTTTTTAATCACATCTTAAAAATATGGTTCTTATTAACAGTGAAATCAAGATGAAAATAAATATTTTGCTGATGGATTACAGCCTGTCACTACTAATAGTTTCACTATTAACTTAAATGGTAGATTTTGTACTGTGGATTGAAATAGCTTTTGATGGCAACCCTGCCAATGATCCATGCAGACATGAATTAGGAATATTGGATCGTGTTCTTTTGTTTGCTTTTAGATTAATAATAGTAATAAAAAAGATACTAGAAGCATAAATAACAGAATTGAAAGGTATTGGATGCATTAATAAAATTTGTTTGTGAATTCTGTTTCCAGWGTTCTACATGAAGAATTTTTAGTGAAGCTAGGCTGATAGCTGCCCAGTGCTGAAATTTGGATTTACTCAAGGTATATGTGAGGTGTTTCTCTCTAAAGGAGCTGAAGAGGAAAACTAGTAAGAAGAGTACTTTCTTGATGAGACTGTTAATTCCTTACAGAACAAAAGAAGGTGATGGTGTAGGAAAAATGAAAGAATGAAATGAAACCTTATTTCTTCTTTGGTACAAAAATCAGTATAGAGTAGAAGATGCAGTTGTCGAACTTTTATATCCTTTTACTGGTTATTTAGCTATTGGCTAAAATGACTGAGTGCATACATGTTTTAATTAAAAAGAATTTGGGAACAGAAAACATAAACACTGACTTCAGGGTTTGCTTATAGTCATTCTTTTTTCCTTTTCGTTTTATGTTTTATGTTCATGGGAAGGTAATTCACGACAGGACACTTTATTTAGGAAAGTCAACCCTTCCACTCCGTTGTTGGAAAACGGGAACATTTGGCTAGGCAGCCAGTAATTCTTGACAAAGTTTTATCTTGAACTTTTCTCAAATGAGTGCCTGAGAAGACAGATGAGAGACAAAGTGTGTGATTATTTTAATGGGAAATTAGTTACCATGCAAGGGACTTGCTCTTTGACCTTCAGCACAGAATCTTTCCTACTGTTAGCAAGCTAGGGCACTAATTTCCACTATTTAAAATAAAACTAAAGTGTGTTGTATTTAGTTTGGTGTATAGCATAGTTTCAATTCTCTGCCTAATGAGAAATGGAGTAGAGTTGGGTGGGCCAAAATAGTTCCCCCCCTCTTCCCACCTCCGTCCTTGAGGAGATTAGCTTCAGATTGCAGTCTGTTTTAAGGGTGTATTTTTTTTTTCTCCCACTCTTTACCTCTTGTTAATTATCTTTCTGTGTGTCTGGATTGATTTAAATAGCTTTTTAAAATGTTTGTCTTAATTTTTTTCCCCAGAATTCAGTACATATTCTTCTTTGTGGAAGTTCCTTGCTTTGAGGTATTTATACATTTGAAAAAAAAAAATCCCACTTCAGAGAAGTGAAGAAGACAAAAATCTTTAGTATCTTTCTGCACAAAGGAAGTGGCCTGAAAAATGCTCTGAGCTCTGTTAATCTTACGGCTTTGAGTAGTCTGGAAGCTTTTGACGTTTGGCTAAATTTGTTGGATAGAAATTTGCATTGGAAATTCAAGTGACTGTTGACTTCCTGTGATGATTATTTTGCTGTTTTCTTGACAACCTGTACTGAGAGGCTATCATAAACTGGTGTTGCAGCCTGAGAGTTTCATATACTATTTCTTGACACTTGTGTTTCTGCCAAACTTTTGGGTCAGGAGGCAGCACTATTGTCCCTTACAGTAGAGGTAACTTTATATAGCTTTTGGTAAATGAGCTGCACACTGGCAGTGACCTGCACACAGGGCATGCAGACTGATTAGTAAGTCCACTTGAAGCTCCTATAAGGTCAGTGGAACTCTTCAGGGATGAAAGACGTGTTCAGTGCTGACTGTGCGTACACGACGTGTGTGTTGCTGTTCTGGCTGCTTGAGACCATAGTGTAGATGAGGGATTAGAAAGTTCTGTAATGTGAAGATTGGTAGAAATAACACTTTATTAGGATAACTGTAAATTGGATATTTGCCTATTATTACTCAAAACATCACCTGGGAATTTGGGGTAAGTGGGAATAGTTCCAAGTGAAGCTGATCTTGGTAAATTTTGTGTAACTAATTTCATCTATTGTGGTGGGATCTACTACTCATATTCACAGTTGCAGCTTTGGATCTGCTTCATATTTTGCATCATCTTGCTTGCTGCTTACTTGCTTATTGCTCAGTTACTTTTCTGGCTTTGCTCACTAGTGTTAGTGACTGAATAGATAAGTGATATTACATCACCTCAAATCTTGGTTCTGTGCTTCTGTTTAATGCTGTGCTCTTTGATAGCTGAGAAAGGTTGCTGTTTAGTTTTGTTTGGCCTTAGCCAGCAATCAGTTTAGACTCTGCCTTTCATCTTTATTTTGTGCAGAGAGATTCCTTCACTTGTGCACAGCCTGACATTTCATTGTACACTACTTATRCTTTAATTTAGTTTAGAATAACTGCTAAGGCAGCTTTCTAGGGTGTCATGTATCCTAGTGTCCATCAGCTTGAGATATAAGTTAAATCTTACACGAAGGATGGGACTGGATATGCAGAGATTGGGCAGGTATACCGTCACTAATCAATGCATCAATGAACATGCCACATGGAGTAAAGATATGGAAACTTCACAGATATCTAACAAGGTATAAAACCTGTTATAAGAAGTCAAGGTTGTATCCTATTGTACAACAAAACATACTAAAGTGTTTTCTTCTTTTTAGTCCAAGTGGTAAGAAGTTCAGAAGCAAGCCTCAATTGGCAAGATACCTGGGAAACACTGTTGATCTCAGCAGTTTTGACTTCAGAACGGGAAAGATGATGCCCAGTAAATTGCAGAAGAACAAACAGAGACTAAGGAATGATTCTCTCAATCAAAATAAGGTTTGTTAGTAAATACTGTGTTTAAGGATATCCTAAAAAATCCTTTCCTATAGTTAATTTAGCAATTTCTTTTCTGCTTAAAGCAGTCTGCTTCCGAGATGTACATGTATGTTTAATTTTTAGTAGTGGTAGATGCAAATTTTTAAATAGAGGGAATGCTCTGCTACTACCAAGAAAATATCAAGGTGAGGTTAAATATGAAAAAAAAGAAGTTTGAGTAATTCAGGAGTTGGCTTATGACTAAAGAGAACAAACTTCAGTGCTAGTCATCTACCTGAATAATATTCTTCTAAATGAGGAGAGTTATGACTTTTAAAACCAGTAGATTCTCCTGTGCAAGTTTTGAAGTTGTTATGTTCATCTTCCTGTTCTGAGCTGAAATAGTTCACATTTTTAATATGTGCCAGGAAGCTTGTTTTCTGAGGCAAGTGTATTTGTCTGTACAAATCTGGGTATCTGTTTATAGTTATGCAGCTAAACAAGGCCAGGTACTTTTTCTGTGTTTATTTCAAGACTGGGCCTTTCTTAATTRATGCAGATTGTTCTTTTATTTATTTATATTTAAAGAACCGTGTAGCCCTGCAAGTGCTGAAGAATACAGCAGCTATACAACAACTTAAAAATATAAGGCTTAAGCATGCAGAAGTGAAAATAATGGCTTTACCATATAGTGAAGCATACATAAGTAAAATAATTGATGTACCATACAGAGTGATGACAAGTGAATTTAATTGCCGCTGAAGATGCTATATTGCTGGACATAATCTAGATATCTAATACAACAGTTCTCATCAGAAGTTTGAAGGGTTTTCTGTAACAGCTTGTAATGTTTCCCTTTTAAAGTGTTTTGTTCTTAGGGATTTCATAACTTACGGTAGTGTGTGAAAACACCTAACAAGTTATAGCCTAGTCCTGTATACTGATGTTTTTTGTCATCTGCCATTTCTAATGTGTGAACCACACATTTCATGCTAATTTCTTTTTATTTAAAGTATGCTTTCATTTTATTTTTAATTTTTTTCTTTCCACAAACATGAGGTTTTCAAATAGTATAACTATGAGGTAGTCTTAGGAAAAGGTTTTTAATTAGGCTTTTTACATAAGCAGAAATTAAAAAAGCTTGGTATATAAAATGTAGATGGAACTATGCTCACTTCATATTACTATGATCTTAGATGTAACTAAATATAAGATTAGAATCTAAATTAATGCTATTTGTTTTTTTTAAGGTAAATAACATTTGTTACTTCTGAGTGATTTAATCTATAATTCATGAGCTTTCAAGAATTTCTTCAATATTCTTGTGTTAGTTAAAAATAGGACCTCAACTTAATCCTGAAGTTTTTATTTTCTTCCACAGATGTTGAAAGAAATTAGTTGTGGTCGTCTTCTAGTCCGCCTTGCAGTTGCACTGCTAGAGGGGCCTTAAGAGAGACTTGCATAGGCAAGTTTGTGTATAAACCTGCTCATATTTTACTAAATGTTTGTTTTTATACAAACAATTTACCACAAATGTTTCTAAATTCTTTGGCACCTCTTATGTTTCAAGAACAAGTATAAAAATGTACTTGAGCCTTCTTTCACAGACATGTCTAGGCAGTTAGATTTATGCATATGGTGGATGGAAATACCATCGTGCCTTTCTTCTRACTTTGAAATTCTCATCATTAGCAGCCTAGAACTCAGTGTCTTCAATGACATATTAATGTCTCCTGGTTTCAACTGGAACCGAGGATATTATATGCTAATAAATGTCTTTGCTTTGCAACATTAATGTGCAACAGTATAAGTGATTTAGAAATACTGTTCTAGCAATATACTTTTCTCCTATCTTAGCATTATGCATTCTTATTGACCTTTCAGTACTGGCAATAAAGGTGATAGGTTGATCTACTGCAGAGCCACAGGAGGAGCTTTGCTTCATCCTACACAAATCTTTTCACTGCTTTCAGTGTAAACATTTTTACATTTCACTTGCAAATTAAGTTATTTGATTTATTTGAAGTGCTTTTGAAGAGACAATGAAATAAGATTGAATAGGAATCCAATAGAAACAGCACATTGCTGTGCTTATAAAAATATGCCTAACAGYTTTTTATCTTGAAAGGAAAACATAGTGTAGACTAATGGTTAAACATACTGTCTGGTTATAAGCGACTCCTTAGATTATAGGATTTGAAAGATCTGGAAATATGTTACTGAGCTTTTAAATGTCTTCTTTCCTTTAATGTCTGGAGCACATTGATACTTCTGGAAATACCTGTCTTTGGAAAGCTAGTGAACTGAAAGGTTTTTTGAAAGCTGTTCATGGAGCATAAAATGCTCTTAATAATGAATAAAATTGCGCAGGGAACATTGATATTCCTGCTGGCTGATATATTACCATAGTTCCCAGAACAGGAAAAGATTTTGTTTTGCGATAGTAAGCAATGTAAAAATGACAGTATGTCTTTGTTTCTGAATGCTGAAATTTTGTAGGTATGCCTATAACTGAATAAGGTGAACTTAATCGCTATCTTAAATGAACCAACCTRTGTCTAGCCATTCAAAATATGTAGTTAGTGTCCTTCATCTGAAATATTCCAAGAATCTCTCAGGAGAGAATTCAGGAGATGTGTTGGTTGTAGATACATTTGTTATTTCATCTATTAGGAGGTAACTGTTGGAAGCTTTTCTTTCCCTTGTTGTGAATGAATCTTATGCATAGGCTGGGTTCTGGTTTGTTGTTTTAAAAAAGAATTTGAATATCAGTCACTTCCTGTACCATGTGATAATTTTTTTCCCATGTACATGTGAAGATATACAGGCTGCTGGAGATAAGTTTAACAAGTTTCTGTACCAAGAAGTGTATTTCTGTGGTTCGAAACTCCATACCACAAATGAGAGACTTCATTTATTTAGAATGAATTCAGAAAACCCAGATGCAACTGTGATTAGTAAGGAAAAAAAGTCAGAAAATAATAAGAGCATGATTACAGTACTTAGGAATGGATCTATTTTTAGTTTAAACAGTTTATCCTAATGGCTGTTTTCTAGTATGTGCCCTTGATTTAAAAAGTATATGAGACCTCTAGGTAAGAGCTGTGGCATTGCAGAAATCCTGGATAGTCTTTGCTTAATAATTGCTTAATAAATATGAAGCTTTATTTTTCTGCATGTATTATAACACATCATTTTTTTTATTATTATTGTAAAGGCTAAACAGCTCTTTAATGTAGCTGAATTTATTTAAGCGCTCACAGTGCCTAAGAGAACCTCTCCCCTTTTGAGGAGGGGAGTTAATGTATTTGGGGTGCTAAGCAAAGTTAAACTTCTCTTTAAGTTAGATTTCAGACCAAAAGAAATCTGGAAATATTTTTCATGACCTGAAATCTCAAGTCTTTGTTCTAGAAATGTTTGCTGAAGCAGTTTTGTCCCCCATGTTGCAGATGCTTCAGTAGTATTGTTGGGTTTTTTTTCAGTTTTAATAGCTATTTTACCACTAATACTGGTGCTACTGCACAAAACGTCCTGGAGGCATGGACTTCAAAGCTTCAAATACTGCTTTGAACTTGATGTCACAAGATCAGGGAATGTAAAGCTTGCAGGATAGGTAAAGTCTATCAAGGTACTGGTACAGATTAAGTTATTTTAGTGTTAGGGTATTTGATTGCTATAATACTTGGGGCAAATTTAAGTACATGATGTTGGCGTTGAGTTCTGGTTGGTGGTTCTGCATACCTTGCTCCCCAGTCCTGCTTCATTATATAAAATGATTTAACATTAGACATACTTTTCCATTGTTAATGGTGAAAAAAATCCGTAGTCTATAATCAGTATCTCAAACTCTCTTAGGGAAAATGAGCCTGCAAGCACATGCGCTGCTAAATAAACATCAGTGTATCCTGGGGAATGGACAAAACTGGAAGGTTTGGACCTCTTTGTAAGACTGTGAATCAAAGCTTGTATATTCTGCCTCAAAGGCATTTAAAAAGAAAATTAGGTTAACTGCTTCTGGGTATTCCCTATTCTTTTTATGGAGTTTAGGGAGGAGAAACAGAGTTCTAGAAAATAAATAACCAGTGAAGGGAGATGGAAGTTCAGCAAGCTCTGAGTAAGTTGAAATGAATTACGTGAATGTTACTTGAAAAGCTAGCATACTTGACAGAAGAGCAGAATCAGAATTATGTTTCTAGATTGAAGCTGGTTTGATCAGAGGATCTATAGCGATGTTCATTGTAGCCCACAGTATGAATTAGGAGAGACTTATTGGAATGGTCCTTGATCTAGCATGCGACACACATTGAAGGCAATGCTCAAAATATCTGAAGGTATTCCTCAAGTAGGGAGGGACTATCTGGATGAAGCAAAACAAGACTGATACATAAACTTATCTAGAAGCTTAGACTCTGATTTTTGCTTTATCTAAAAAGATCCTTGAATTTCTGTACTGTTGAATGGTAATTTCTCAGCATAATTTGAACTAACAAGTGGAATTAGGCAGAAGCGCTCATGTCCTGTTGCTGTTTGCTCTGGCCATGGAAACTCTGCTCACAGCAGTTAGACAGGAATAAACAGTGAGTCAGGGATGGAGCTGAAGATGGAGATCTCTGAAGATATGCTTTTTTTTTTTTTTTTTTTTTTNTTTTTTTTTTTTTGTAAGCACTAGTATTTCAGAAATGGGACTGGTTTCTGACAGTAAGTTTATAAATTAGTTATTAGAAATGATAAATTTTGAATTTCTGAGGGAAACTTCTATTGGAATATAAGCTTTATTATTATTAACCTTATTATATTTTTAATGAGATAACTGCACTACCTGGAAAGGGAAAGAAAAGAAAGAAAGAAAGAAAAAAAGAAAGAAAGAAGGGACCTTTAAAATCCCAAAGTGTATTTAGAGAAGAGGTCAGGGTTCACCTATGTGTTCCAGTATATTTCTTCTGTTGATCTGGAAAGCTGCTTTGGCTCTTATAAGGTGATGAGCGAATCAGTATTACAGAGGGATTCCCAACATACTACAGAGCTTACTTATAGACTAATATATGATTTGAGTCATACTATTGAATTGATAAGAATGTGTATAGTACAGTTGACAAATCAACTTCTTTACCTTCTGAATGAAGAATTCAGGCCTAAAATATTAAATCCATCCTGTCATTTAAGTTGCATTCTGTGGTGCCTAAATAAGTAYGAAGCATTATTCTGCTGCCCCTTCCTATCAAATACATGCCTTGCAATTATATGGAGGAACACCTTATTTTTTCTACCAGGAAGAATTTAATAGTTCAGTGTCATCTTGGAGAGGCTATATAAAGCGGCTCTCCCACTTGCCTCTCCCCTCACCCAAAAGATGAGTTAAATAGTTGGAGGGGGGTAACCATTATGATAACCATTGTGGTTTGTAAGGTTATATCTTGGCATTAAGTGACTTGTCTGCTCTTTTTGATGAAAATTACTTACTATAGAGTACAGAGATGATACTCTCTTTATTGCTAGTTCATAGGCTATTCTTTGTACAAATATAGAAGGAATGACTTCACACTCTTTGTCATCTCCTATCCACCTTGCAGTAACAGAGATATGCTAAAAYACAGGACATTCTGCTGATGGAGAAACTACCCTGTCAGATTCCTAGGAAAGCTCTAAAAGATGGAGACCTACTTTTAAAATAAGAATTTAATCTGAGGCTGATTCTTTGAACAGAAAGGTTATTGCTTAATAAACCTGAGCCTCTAGCCAATTTTTTAATTTCATTTCTATACAGATCATTAGAGAATATCAATCTAATTTCAATTATGTGGAATTCCAGTATGTTTAGCTTAGGAGCTAACAGTTTTTAAACAAGCATGTGCTCTCTGGTTCTTAATACATTCTGTTTTATAAAGTTGGGTAGTCCAAATTATATAGTCTAAACACTGAGGATTTGAAGAGTGAGATTTAATTCACATTTTTAAGCCACAAACTTACTTCTATTTTTTTTTTAAGGGGGGGAGGAGAAGGGGGGAAGAGTATAAGTAGATAATAGGTATGTATGGTACTTATATACTGTATATAATAGCTTTATAAGTAAATCCTAATGAAAAATTCTTTTAACTTGATTCTTGGTACAGTCTAATATTGAAGTTTATTGTGTAACTTTTGAACTATAATCTCACAGCCAATTATAAAACTTTCTTATAGGACCTGAAATATTACATGATATCTTACTTTTCTTCCTTTTGAACATGTAACTAAACTTCTAAAAAGCAAAAGCTTGAACAGCTCTCTTTGTCAAAATTTGGTATGACTTAAACGTTTTAAGTGCTTAGGACTGTCATTCAAAGTAGAAAACGTATTTCTTAATATGGTTCACCAGGAAAATATATGTCTGCTTAAACCTGAGGATATTTGTTTTCATTGTCTCTTTTGTGTGGATATAAGCATATGTGTCTTCTCAGTCACACTCTTCTACACCTTGAAAAAGAAGCCGAGAGACCTTTAGTTGTTAAGAAAACAACAAAGAAATGCAAGAGCAGAAAAGTTTGAAAGACTCTTCAGGACTTTGAGGAGCTGGGATTGCAGACAGAAAGCTGTAAGATGCTGTTGTGCTGTCACAACACTTCAAAGTAGCAGTCTGCTTTTAGATAAAGTGACAGATTTACAAAAGCTGTCATGCTGTTTTGATACTGTTTCCTTGTCTTTCTTTATTAGTCTTGGAGGCTATGGGAAAATTCTCTTTCCTTCGCCCAAATGCTTCCTTTTGGGCTCTTGCTATACAGAGGGATTCAGGCACTAGAAGTATCTCCAACTCGGGCTTACTTCAAACCACACAGCCCTGTTTACTCATGTTTGAATTTGTTCATTGGTAGCGAACATAAATTAAGCTCCAAAGCTTTGATAGTGTTTTTGGTACTAGAAATATGATGCATTTCAATATGGCCTTCCTGTTGCATTAAATATCAAACAAGATCACTTCTGAGGAAGCCAGTATCAGTTTCGTCTGGGACTGGTGTCTTTATGACATTTTGCTAGTGATGAATGGAGGAAGAAGCCTGAAACGTCTATAGGGTTAACTAATGGGAAATACCATAAATTATTTGGTCTAGAAATGTTCCTTCAATACTGAAACTATAAAAATTGCTTCATAARCACTTAGATTAATAATGTTTGCCATTTTATGACTTGTGCTATGTGTATCTATATTCTGTAATCTTACACTTCAGTATCTCTGATTTCCTGTTTTAAAGCCCCCAATCCCTGAAAGTGGAATTTGCTGACTGTTGGATGTCCACATAGAAAAATGGTTTCTGCTTTCCTTTCCCTCAGAGGAGATGTTTCCCTGCATTCTTCCTCTCCCTGCTCCCATCTCTACTTGAATGCTAGCTTTCATAAAATTCATATAAAGAAATTTTCTCAAGACTTTTTAAAAGTTTGTTTGATGTTGGATACAAAGTTCAAAAGCTGCTCAGAGGCAAAACAAAACAGAACAGGCACACAGCAAACTTACAGTTAAGCAAACTTAACTGTAATTACATCTAATAAAGCTTACAAAAAAAATACGATGAAAAATTGTCCTGYTGTCTTCTAGATCAGAATAAATCTGATATGTTTTAGATTTACTTTTTCAACAAAGCAGTTAGAGTAGCCTTTCTAATTTGAACTTGAGTAATAGTTCATGCTAACTATCTTCAAAAATCAGTCTATATAAAGTTTAGTTAAATGACTATTGTCTCTGTTCTCTGTATCTCCCTTATCACATTGTGTTGTGCATGTATATCTAAAATACATGCCTATCTGTCCTTCTGTTGTCCCTCTAGGAATGTCAGATACTTTCTCCAGCAGTTAATTAGAAAAATATGTAGGTCTACAGTGGATCTTCTGTGATTTGAAGTTTGTTCAAGATTATGTTTAAACRGGGAAGCTGTGTACCAATATTTACTCTAGTTTGATGGTTTGAAGGGTTTTTATGTGACAAGATATATTGGAAAAGTGTTATCTATGATGGCTGGGAATCATCAATTCATAAACCTGACTAATTTAACTCTTCCAGTAGAATTTATTGAAGTAGAATAGTTTTAGTTTCTTTCTAGAGTAAATTACTGCACTTAGTTAAGAATTCTTTGATATAGGTGTCACTTAGGAACTTAATGACAAGAGTTGTATAGGCAGTTGCTGAGGTATTTAAGGCTTGGGACTCTGTAAATATAAACCGTTTGCTACAAGCATGTTTTCATGACGCTTCGGAGATTCATTTTGCCACCTGATGGTGAAGCTGTCTCTTTTCAGAATGTAAGTCACTTGCATAAACATGTGTTTTGCCAAAAGGAAAGGTGGACTTTCAAGCAGTCTGATTCTTACAGAGACTAACTGATGAAAGACGGTGAAAATATCTGGAGCCAGTTAAACATTACTTTTTTTTTTCTTTAAAACGGATGACTACAAAGGTTAATTGGATATAGCATTTAAGGGAAATCTTTACTCCCCCCCAAAGTTTCTTTTTTTTTGCAAATAAGTAAAGAGGGCGATTCCAACATTAACATATGAATTCTTTTTGTGTATAACGCTTGTTAATTCACTTTTTTTCTTTTAACAGGGAAAACCAGACTTAAATACAACTTTACCAATCAGACAAACAGCATCAATTTTCAAACAACCAGTCACCAAAGTTACCAATCATCCTAGTAACAAAGTGAGATCTGATCCGCAGCGAGTAACAGAGCAGCCTCGGCAGGTAGGAGTTACTGTATTCCATTGTTACTGCTCAAAGTTGAAACAAGCTGAAAATCTGCTTCGTCTTGGCTGTGCTTCAATTACAAATGAGAATTCCTATCTTGAAGATAACTTATAGAAATGTGTTATAATAATTTTTTTAAAAATACAGAAATAAATCTGTTCATATGGGGATTATTTTTTTTTAATCCAAAACTTCATTCAGATTTGATTATTGTGTTCCGAATGAAACACACTTACATATTCTGCTGTCACAACTGGATGTCAAATATAAGATTTTTTTCACATGCAGCTTCTTCATAGAAGTTTCTATAAAATACATAGTTTGCATCAAGAAACAATATATCTCTTTTAAATACTCATATAGAAGAGCTTTGTGTGAATACAATTGTTTTATTTTGAATCCCTCCTTTTTACTATACTACTACTATAAATACAAAACACAGTAACATAAACTCATTTTATACARGATCTCCTTTAGATGCTTCTCTTTCTATATCAATGACAGTTCACCTCTACATACTGTGCTCTTTGGTTTTGTTTTATATGAGGAGAAGGGAGCAGAGAAGAAAAGGAAATCTAGTGAATGAAGGAATGCTATACTACATAATGTAGCGTATATTGGATTGAGGCATTGTTTTTAAGTCTAACTTGTATCTTTGAGTCATTATAGTGTTGTTACCATCAAATTACATTATTTTCCTAGGAATGCAGGGGTGACAAGAAAATGCAGAAGCATGTTCATAGTTCTATACATTCATATGTCACTAACTTTTAACAACATTTCCTTTGAAACCCAGGCTGTCTCTAATACTGCACTCTCAAACATCTTGAATGCTGTTCTTGTAAGAAATAACATAAGGCATTTAGACTCTGCATCCTCTAAATTCAGGTGAGAAAGAAAAAGAAGAAATATCGAGCCATATTGGATCATCTTGTTGAGATGTCTTTTAGCAAGATTTGAAGGCCTCAGCTAACCTCACTGTTGGTCCCATGAAGTTCAACAGGGGCCGTGTAAGTGTACCGCATTCAGATCTAAAAGATGCATAATTGCATGTGTCTATTGATTCTCTTCACATTCTTTTGGTTTTCCTTTTAAACAACTACACTTTGTATGTCAGGGATTTCCTTTCAGTCATGTCTGCTGAACCAGTAATAATCCCTGAATTATAAGAAAGTTATGGCACCTTTGTGACAGGAGAAATGGATGTCTGGCAATTCATATCTTGATGGATTCCAAACTCTTTCTTGCTTGACTATTTCCTCCCTCTTTTCTTTCCTCTAGAATCTTTCCTTCAAATACTTAATGACTTAAATCTTCTGGAATGCATCCCTTGTCTTTTGAGAATGGACTATTCAGTTGCATAAAGACTTGTAGAATAGGCAATTTTCAAATCCACCTGAGTTAAATCCTTTTCTTATTAAGATAGGTTCTAATAGATCAAGCTACAGCAAGATCTTAAATTAATCATCATCTGCTGATCACTGCTTCAGCATTCTTTTTCAATCAAATTCCATTCTCCTCATTTACATCAGCATCATCTTTGGAAGAGCATACTTAAAACACTAATCTTATTCTGTGTTRACATACTTCATTCAGAAGAGCTGGTACCTCTGCTTTGAATGCAGAAAAATTCATCTTATATATCTAATAGCAAAGCAAATCTTGGTTTATCTTATTCTGTTGCTTTCCTCCAGGTTAGAGTGCTGCTTTAATCTGTTTGAGCAAGTCTGTGATGGTTTTGAGTAGTGATGATCAACTTGGTGGAGACTTGGGAAGGGAGTGAAGAGCTATTTGCAGCTGTTTTATATAAAAACTTCTTGTGTGTTTTCAGYAAAATTTCCATTAAAAACCTGTAACAGAGCAATTTAATGTACATAGCATGCTCTCAGCAACTGCAGCATATCTTCAGCATTGACAGATTTCTTAAATTGTTAGATTTCTTAAACTACTTCAAATGATCTAGTGTCCTTACACACAGATTTCCATTGTACAATTATAGATATTTCTTGTAAAAGTATGRTGGGAGCTCAAATCATTAATCACACATGCAGCTTTTATACACATACAACCACACATGTACATCTTGTGTGAGCGTAGCATTCAGATATTTTTCTCAATATCTGGAGTGCAAAAGTTATCAACTTAYGTGGTCTTTACTTGCTTTTCAGAAAATCAGGATTTCTTTTTTATTGTGGTCTGCTGAGATAAAATAAAGAAGCAGGGGTAAGGACTGAAGGTGCTGAAAAACTCCTCTTTATTCTTAATAAAGCCTGCATCAAGTGAAATATTTATCACTTGAGATACAGTTGTCAAACATTATAGCCTTGCAGATATATTTGGATTCTCTTCCCTTCCAGATAAAAACTATATTTTTACTTACATACARTATCTATATACGTCACTGCTTCTTCCTTCTGTCCTACTCAGATGTATGCCTTCCCTGTACAGATACTGTAAATATAATATCAGCATTGGCTGTTCAAATGAAGAAAGAAGTGCTGACTATAAAACTATCTGTATGTAAAACTTATTCAGTTACTTCTTCCAGTTTCATTCCTCCCTGTTTCTTCAATCCTTGGCCCAAATCCCTAAAGGTATTCTTGCTTCTGGTTTTCTAGATACCCGTCTCTAAAAGCTTTATCCACTTATATCTTCCTTTTTGAAAGACAGTCTAATCATAATTCACTGAAAATTCTCTTTGGCCTGTCTCCTTGAACAGAGATCAAAATAAGTCAATAATGTAGTTCCCTTGGCAGTCAGTAGTTTTTTCAGTATCTGAGAGTGAGAAGACATGCTTATTCATGCTGGCAGGAAGACGTTTGGCAGCAGCTCATCTTTAAGCAGTAAGTGCTGGGTAGTTCCTGGAAAGATAAACTACTAACAGTTTGCTTATGATCAGGGTATAGGTGAATTTGGCAACTAGAGCAACAGATTTTTGTGGCAGCTGCTGGTTCCCTATTTTCAGCATGTAGCTAGTTGCACACAAGAAGGTTGCCTAAGCATTTTTCAAGCAACAGCTCTGCAAGACAGAATCTTCAAAGCTTTCAGAGCCTTTCTTAAAGGTTTTGTAGATTATTGATTACCAGGGTGGAGATCTTCATCCAGGAAAGAATGAAAATGTTTTGGGGAATCCTGGAACTAGGTATCATCAGAGCTTGAGCCCTCTATGTGTGGATGTATGCACTAGAGAGTCTTCTAGTACACACTAGATTTCTCTCCYCTTAACTGTCAAACTTAATCTTCCTCCTCCAAGTAGCTTCTGTTTAATAAATCCACAGAGATTTCTCAAACTCTTTAGATCTAAATCACATGATATGAATATCTGTAAGTTCCTAAATAGCAAATCTAGTTGTCTCAATTACAGTGATCTTTGCAGTATATTCATGTTTCCTTGAAAATGTCAACCTGTTAAAAATATGCTGGCTCTCCAAAAGCTCATTTATGACAGCTTTTCTTACTATTTCTGTGGTTTTGGCCCTTTTTTTTCCTTGCAGATTCCACTAACAGGCTGTTAGAAGAAACCCTATAGTAGGGTTTTCTCTAATAGGGACTATTAATGGGCCTTGGAAGGGAGGGAAAAAAACAAAAACAAAGAATCAAAAAAACAAATCCCAAATGTCTTGCTTTAACCCTCTCTCTATTATTAAACTTAATGCTTCCAAATAAGGCTTGATTAAAACCTTCTTTGATATATTTTGATGATATATTTTTGATAAACTTAAGAGTAACATGATTTGGATTGAAATTACTAGTTAATCACTAGTTAATTCTGTTGTATACTATTGATTATGAGGTTAGGGATCATTTGAAATTGCACTGGTAAAAAAGATGTTTATGTAGGTGATAATCATAATACTGAACTTAGAATAGGTTTTACTCAGTATCTCTCTGATGTATTTGGCTAAAAATATTCCCAGAAAATGCCTTCACTATTTAAAGGAAGGACAACCTCTTATTTGAAGCTCATTTTGAGGAAATCAGGTAATCAGTCATCAGTTACATCTGCAACAGAATTGGAAGAACCAGTTGACAACTTTTTTAACCATCTTAGGATAAAGCTGAGCAACATCATCCATCTGCAGGCCAGAAATACTCCTTAAAATTGGTTTAAAAGTCTCTTTTACATTTACTGTCATATATGTTTGTAGTGGATTTGTATTGTAATTGATGATTAAATAGGATGATACATCATAAACCAGAGCTGACCGTAGTCATTTTTGGCATAAGATATAGGCAGTCTAAAATGCCTAATTTACACAAAAAATTACAGGATGTGATTTTATGTATGTCTTGTTAACATTTCTTAACAGGGAAGAAGAATTTAGCTATCAGCACCTCATACTTTGTCAAATAGATGCAATTTTATTTCCTGTGTATCAAATTTTAAGAGATTGGAGTCTAAACTCAGATTGGCTTGGAACACTTAAGAGAAAGCTCTTTGGTCAATATATATTAGCATTATCAAAAAGAGAAGTGGAAGGAACCTGATGAGATTGTTACGTTCCATCTCCGTCTCCCACACAAGTTCAGAAATAATGAAATTTTCACTGGGAATTACGGATTCAGCAGAGCTTAGCAATTCATTGGATGTAAAAAGAGGAAAGAAATTTTCCAGTTTCACGGAGAAATTCTTGTTCACTTTAAAATCTTCCATGGTCCTTTCCTGATTTAACTGCCTGCAAAATCAAACACTTGAGTATTTTCTCAAATGATGCTTCAGTTGTTCTGATCCCACTTAGCCTTTATAGTAGATTTTAAAAAYAGCAAAGTCTCGGGCTGCCTGTGTCTATAGTATAATCCAAATATATTGACTATATTTTGTGTAGACATGATTAAGCTTTAATCAGCTTGCATACATAATGCATCTGCAAGCAGCATGGAAATCAATATGGTTCCTGGGAGCTGGGAAGATACCAGCAGGAAGAGCTGGGAGCTGGAATTGTGACTGTGCTGTTGAACTTGCTATTTCCATCACAGGTCTGAATTAGATAGTAACCTTTTCTGACTACTAGTGTAAATTAAGAGTAGATATCTGTAATGCTCTGAGCAGGAGTTTGTGTCCAGTCAAGTGCATTATGGTGTTGACATTTAGAGTATTTTCAGTATTCTGTAAATAGAATTTTGCAAATATGAGGTTCTTTATTGATTGATTTACATATAAATCAGTCATGTAACAAGAATGTTTGAATGCTGTGAACGTATGTGCATTTTTTTAAAAAAATATGAGAATTGGAATGTCCCACTTCAGCAAAATCTTCCTGAAGGCTTCCATTGCTTGAGCAACTGCAAAATAGACTTTATTTCTCCTGAGGAAAAAGTGCAGYGCCTAATCTGCTTGTATTTGGTCATTCTTGCAACTGAGAGGCTAATCTATCATTTCTTTCTTTTCTGAATGAGTAATAATAGTTGCTTAGGAGACTGTGTTTTTATAGAGATTATGGTTTCGACTATAGCTGACCATTCGTCATGAATAGCTTTTCTTGGACAAAAAACAGTTATGGAGGAAGCAATATTTTATAATTCTCCAAACAAAGAAATTCAGAAGTACAGCTGTAGTAGAGCTTTGCCATTATAGAATTTCAGAACAACAAGGAAGTGAAAATTCTGCTCCACCCTGCTGACCTTGACATTTTCCCATGCTGCATTTTCTGTCACAGGAAGGAAAAAAAAAAAAAAAAAAGGAGTTACCTGCAGAAGAAACTAGGTTTTAGTGATAAAGGATTATTTTCTCCTCCACAAGAGATTATAGCATGGATTATTGCATAACGGATCACCTTTGGCATAAAACATATWGATTAATTTCCTAGGATAATGAGGCACTTGGCTAACAGGGTCATATTTGCTACCACCTCTTTCCTAGAGACATGAGCCTTGCTATTCTGGCTGTACTGGTACAGCCTCAGCAGAACAGGACTSTATCAGCTGGCCCTGCACTTCAAGRGTTAAGGTACTCTCCAGGAAACTCAAGCTGAGAAAAGCCCAGAATCTGGACAGCTCACTTCATTCTATRAGGAAATCTCTAATTATGAGATAATATAAGGTTATTATGCAGAAGGTATCACACAGAATCAGAGAATGGGTGAGGGTGCAAGAGATCTCTGGAGATCTATCCAACGCCCCTGCTCCAGCAGGTTCACCTAGAGCATGTTGCGCAGTATTGCAGTTGCCCGGAACTGGACACAGTACTTGAGATGAGGCCTCYCCAGGGCTGAGTAGAGRGGCAGGATCACCTCCCTCGACCTGCTGGCAACACTCTTCCTAATGCAGCCCAGGAGACCATTGGCCTTCTTGGCAACAAGGGCACATTGTTGGCTTATGGTAAACTTGTTGTCCACCAGGTCCTTCTCTACAGAGCTGCAAAAGGTGTACAGGATGAGCTGCTCCATCAGCTTTCTGAGGGACTGAGGTGAGGCTGATTGGCCTGTAGTTTTCTGGGTCYTCCTTCTTGCCCCTTTAGAAGGGTAGTTGCCAAGGCCAGGTAGCCTCTGGTGTTKGCAGTGGTTTCTTGAATGAGTTGTGGCTGCAGAAGCTTGCACTCTGTGRGGTGCTGCTGCTTGCTTCATGAATCTAGATGGCTTTGGACAGGAGATGTACTGCAAGGGCAGTCTGTGAGGGYCATGGTCTATGAAAACTGATGCCTAACTGTTTAGCTAGCTGGGATTTTTATGAATTGTTCTTAATGTAGGTGCCTACTTTCCTGTTTAATGTGCCAAAAGTCTGTGCAGTTGAGCTTTATTTTCACTGTTTTTAGTCTCTGTCTCAGTAATGCTGTGAGAGTAGCAAATAAAGTACTATAAGCTAGTTTTAGGGCTGTAACCACAGAAGCACAGTGTGTTTGTCAAGACTTTCAGGACCCTTTTGAGTAGGTTGAGCATGCATTTCCCTTGGGGTAAAATGGTTGCGTATTGGTCATATAAATGAAGTAATATAAAAGCTTTCTGAATTTATATTAGAACCCTCTTTGTCTGGTGCAGCTGTCATGGAAATATTTGTCCAGATCTGATATTCAGCATCTTTGGTAAAATTCAGGAGAAGTTGCAGGGGTKCAGAGAAGACTCGTAAGAACCCCTAAAGAGTTTGGAGAACAAACTTTGTAATAAAACTCTAGGAACATGGTTTGTTTCTCATGAACAGCAGTGAAGTGATAAGGATAACTTGTGCAGTCTTGATGGCGATCTGGGGAGCTGGAAATCTGGAGGACAAT
Organism: Rhea americana; assembly: GCF_003343005.1. Classification (NCBI taxonomy): domain Eukaryota; kingdom Metazoa; phylum Chordata; class Aves; order Rheiformes; family Rheidae; genus Rhea; species Rhea americana. The sequence continues at coordinate 414,694 of NW_028186923.1, forward strand.
CAGTGTAGTATGATAGTACTGAACAACGGTGGTGGAAACTGATGCTGGAGGCTTTGTGCTAGGGAGWGCTATTAACCATTGTAAAGGTTTACTTAAATTGGCTGTTGTGTCTTTTCCTTTGCCTTACCAGCTTCCTACCTCTTTTTTTTTTTTTTTTTTTTTTAATTGAGTGGTGGCTTTATATTTAAAAATGTTCTGTAGTTCAAACTGAGAGCTTTTGAACTTGAATAGGGAGAGCTATAACTCATTTTAAAATTAGACCAGAAGCTTCAGGGCTTGGTCAGAATTTATAAAATCTTAGTTTGACACTCATCCATATCATTGTGCAATAAGTATGTATAAGATATTTTCCTTTTAAAACAAAGAACAGAAAAGACCAACCCACAAAAGAGTTATTTGAAAACTTGATGACAGGAATTGCATTCCTGAATCTTTGTTTCTCTAGTCTCAAGTAGTTTAGGTATTTTTGCTTCAATCTTATTTAAGCATCTATGACTAGATTCTAAGTGCTTCTCTGTGTTGACCACAAAGTCAGTCAGAGTGCTGATAACTGCAGTGGCTCTTTGGTGCATTGAAAATTAAGGCTTAAAGAGCTGAATGAATCCTGGTATTGGAAGAGCCCTCCCATCAGTATTCTGCTCCACTTTGCAAATATTTTAGGCTTTCCTATATCTGAGTTACCCTTCTTAAAGTACCCATCTTTCTCCCAAACACATTTGCATTCCTATGCACTTTCTATACCCTAACCTTTCTTCTGATCTTGTTCCCTCTGTGATGTGTACAGTGATGGTTTGAGTAGGTAACTGAAGGATCAAAAACAGTAATACTTGACTGTATTTGGTGATACAGTTGCTGCTGCTGCTGTAGACCAGTTTTTTTTACCCTGAGTAAACAGAGGCTATTCTTGTGGCCTGTAGCATATAAAAATAGAACTATGTTGGTAAGCCTTTTGTGTGTGCTCTTAAAAACTGTGAAATGAAGGGGAAAAGGGGAATGAAGGGTAAATTCTTTAAATGATTCAAGAGGRAAAAAAAAAGCTTCGTAGTGACTTTATCAAGGTGGGAAGTTAATCTGATGATGAAATACTCAGTTAATAGGATTTTACTTTAATTTCATTCTTGTGAGTCTTAATACTCCTTTTAGAATTTTGCTGGTGAGTCACTGTTTAAGCATTTCTAACCAAAGATTTCTGTAGAGGTCCAGACAGCCTAAAGGTACTGTCACTTCATCCATGGAGCGGTAATAACTTACAGCACATCTAGAGTGCTTCCCTGGAATGGTATCTTACTGATATCAATAAAAAGTAGATGTGAATGACTGGAGGTATTAAATGTTTAACATTTTAAAACAGGATGAAAGCTGGATGTTCAGCTAACAATGTAACTACARCCTGGGTTGGAACGGTGAAAACAAATTCTGGCTATGAGTGAGAAATAAGTTTACAGAAAGCATTTTAAGTTTAAGTGATTCTAATAAAATGAGACGTGAGTGGCAACATATGTATTCAGAAAGCTCTCAAAGTCACGGAGAACTCAATAATGTGTCAATTGATGTAGTCAGAGTTCTGCAAAAAGTTGAAGAMCTTGAAATGATCCTATGTGGATTTTCTAAGCTATGTATATTTAGACCTGGTTGCAAATGTATCCTACAAATATGTCCAGATAAGAGTACTTAAATAAGTAGTTCTCTATAAAAAGACATAGTAATCTATCAGCAAACACAACTATGATTCACCCTACTGATTTATTAAGTTGTACAGATATGTTGTAGAGATTATTGCATTTTTTTTACTATAACTGCCTGCTTTATTTCAGTCAGCAGTACTATTGTGCTGAAGTACACATTCTTTGCTGCTTTTTCCTCGTCTTTGCTACCTCTATCACTGGGGAAAAAAAAAAAAAAAAAAAAAAAAAAAAAAAACCTTTTCCTGAATAAGAATCGTTGATGTAGAATAATTCAGTTTAAATGAGGTGAGACTAGTGATACAGGCCCCACAAAGAGTGGAAGAGGAGAAACTACTTGTTTCACTTTCAGTTTTAGAACAGAAGGTGGCATTTGGAACCCTGGTCTTAAACTGTCTTTTTAGTTCCTGGCTGCAGCGAGGAATTTCCTATGAATTAGTATAGCTGGTTGCCTAGCCTTTTTTTTTTTTTTTT